>NW_008825410.1:3942554-3979926 GCF_000699105.1 Pygoscelis adeliae
GTTGGTGGAGACATGGCTGTTATTTTGTTGATCACATCCATTGGGATCTGACGACATCCATCTTGCCATTTTATTCCTAAAAACTGGATCTCCTGTGCAGGTCCCTTGACCTTACTTTGTTTTACGGAAAAACTGGCTTTCAGAAGGATTTGGACTATTTTCTTCCCTTTCTCACAAATCTCTTCTGCTGTGTTGCCCCACGTGATGATGTCATCAATGTATTGCATTGATGTGTGTATTGCATTGTGTTCTGGAGCCTCACCCTGTTCCAGAGCAGTCTGGATCAGTCCATGGCAAATGGTGGGGCTGTGTTTCCACCCCTGGGGCAGTCGGTTCCAGGTGTACTGGGCGCCCCTCCAAGTGAAAGCAGACTGGCCTAGGAGCTTTTCCTGTCCTGGGTAATTCAGAAACTAATATATTTTCTGACCTGCTAATGCAATTAAATAAGTTCTGCCTTTGTTCTTAGTTTGATTCCAGATTTCATCCTTCGTATGATCTTTGATTACTCTTTCAATAGATTTTATTTGCCAAAGTACAATATGTTATGGAAAGAGAAAATAGTGAAAAGCATCTGCAACTTATACACGGCACTACTCAGATGAGCAGAGAAAAGGCCCAAGCTCCATGGAAAAATTTGCCCTGCAGATTATCTCTTTCTGTTGTAAAGGGCACTGTGTCAGTGACACCCAGAGAGGACTGTGGCAGGAAGACTAACTATTTTGGGATTGGTTTACATCAGATTTTAAAAAGTCTGTAGGGCTTCTGGGCATGATGAGATGAGTATTTTGGCAAATGAAGGACTCAGCAGGTGTAAATCAGCATACAGCTCACTGCAGCTGACAATGTAGTATAACTACTCTAGCACTATATGGAGGAGCTAATTTCCCTTGAAGTAATGATTGTGTTTCCATGCATAAAAAACACAACTCAGATAATCCAAAACCTTTAAAAGTATCATTCCTTGAGACTAAGTCCTCAGATAACCTGCCCTCTTAGAAAACAGTATCAGAGAAAGAGGCAGAAGGAGGGAGTTTCTACTTGAACAGAGTTCCAGTTCATGGTGAAATCAAAGCAGAAGACCTGCTGGATGAAAGTCAGCTTTTTCTTACACTTACTCTTGTATTGCCTGCACATTTCTGCTGAATCATAGGGGCTTTTACACAGACCCCAGGAGTCACTCATGCAGTAATTCGAAAAAATTCCTTTTCACGAGCAAGGGAATGTTTGGAAATATTATACTGTCATAAAGCAGAGGCTGAATTTCCACAGGGGTTTCAAGTGCACATTTATTACCCTATGTACAGTTTAAAGCATAATATTATTACATATTTTTTTCTGAAAGCTGCTGATTATTTAATTTTTTTTCCTCGTTTATCATTCTACCACTGCTTGGGTCGACAAAGTCTATTAATTCCTTCAAAGCCATTCAAATTCATGATTTTACAACATGCTCTACTTCATAAGACTTCTTTTTTTCTACTGTTTCCTAATACAATCCTGCTAGAATCAGTCTGATGAAAAACTTCTTTGATATAATTTTCCAAGAAGTAGTTTTCTGGTTTATCAAATTGAAACAAAAGTACAAGTCTCTGTGAAATAATAATATCAAATAGAAACTTACACAACAAACTTAAAAAAAGCCAAAAAACAACAAACAGTATCAGTGAGATGTAAGTGGAAGGACTTAATCACAGTTACTTTGCTTGTATTTTTATTAGTTCTACCCAGATTCTTACAAGCAATATACTGCCAAGCTTAGTAGTATTTGGATGGAGGAAAGCTCAGCTGAGAGATCTGGGGAGAGTCTGTGTGGAACAGCTTTGAGATACCAATTTCCCAAGGGTGGTCGGGACAAAACCTCCTCCCAGAAAATTGCTCAGAGCCCACTGTCTCAGCAGCACTGTCACTTTTCTCCCTTCCCCCTCTCATTATCCCTTAACCAAAGCTTAGGGACATAATATTCATGTGTGATAAAGTCATAACCACCACTCGATGAGCACTTGTGAAATTGTTCTATGCAAACAAACCATGTTTGCCCAGCAATCGTATGCATGTAAATCAAGTATGACCTTCTGATCATGCAAGTACACCACCAGTATTTTTTCTACAGAATCATCCCAGAAGGAGGTCAGAAACCCTTGCAGTGGTTTCCATCCTTTCTTGCCCCCTTTGTATTTCTTATGACTCTGCTATTGTTCATGTGGTTCAGGTTCAATGTGGCTGATCTCTGAAAGAGAACTCCTGTAGGAGGGATTCCTGAGGCAAATGCAGCAAAATTTTGTACTGCTTTCATAAAACCTGCAGGAACATAAGGACTGGTGGCACTGAGAGCCCCTTAGAAGTGGAGACTGAGACTTCATCTGTCAGGTTCAGCAAGAGCTCTATAGCTCCATCTCACTTCTCCAAACTGAGTGAGGCTGCTGGGAGTGCTGGTGTCATTGCAAAGCTCCTCTCAATCATGATTGAGAAGTCATGGAGTTTGGGGGTAGGGAGACCCTGAAAACTGTGCAAATATTATTCCCATCTTCAAAATAGGCCAAAAGAAGACTAACTATTTTGGGATTGGTTTACATCAGATTTTAAAAAGTCTGTAGGGCTTCTGGGCATGATGAGATGAGTATTTTGGCAAATGAAGGACTCAGCAGGTGTAAATCAGCATACAGCTCACTGCAGCTGACAATGTAGTATAACTACTCTAGCACTATATGGAGGAGCTAATTTCCCTTGAAGTAATGATTGTGTTTCCATGCATAAAAAACACAACTCAGATAATCCAAAACCTTTAAAAGTATCATTCCTTGAGACTAAGTCCTCAGATAACCTGCCCTCTTAGAAAACAGTATCAGAGAAAGAGGCAGAAGGAGGGAGTTTCTACTTGAACAGAGTTCCAGTTCATGGTGAAATCAAAGCAGAAGACCTGCTGGATGAAAGTCAGCTTTTTCTTACACTTACTCTTGTATTGCCTGCACATTTCTGCTGAATCATAGGGGCTTTTACACAGACCCCAGGAGTCACTCATGCAGTAATTCGAAAAAATTCCTTTTCACGAGCAAGGGAATGTTTGGAAATATTATACTGTCATAAAGCAGAGGCTGAATTTCCACAGGGGTTTCAAGTGCACATTTATTACCCTATGTACAGTTTAAAGCATAATATTATTACATATTTTTTTCTGAAAGCTGCTGATTATTTAATTTTTTTTCCTCGTTTATCATTCTACCACTGCTTGGGTCGACAAAGTCTATTAATTCCTTCAAAGCCATTCAAATTCATGATTTTACAACATGCTCTACTTCATAAGACTTCTTTTTTTCTACTGTTTCCTAATACAATCCTGCTAGAATCAGTCTGATGAAAAACTTCTTTGATATAATTTTCCAAGAAGTAGTTTTCTGGTTTATCAAATTAAAACAAAAGTACAAGTCTCTGTGAAATAATAATATCAAATAGAAACTTACACAACAAACTTAAAAAAAGCCAAAAAACAACAAACAGTATCAGTGAGATGTAAGTGGAAGGACTTAATCACAGTTACTTTGCTTGTATTTTTATTAGTTCTACCCAGATTCTTACAAGCAATATACTGCCAAGCTTAGTAGTATTTGGATGGAGGAAAGCTCAGCTGAGAGATCTGGGTAGAGTCTGTGTGGAACAGATGAGATTGAGATACCAATTTCCCAAGGGTGGTCGGGACAAAACCTCCTCCCAGAAAATTGCTCAGAGCCCACTGTCTCAGCAGCACTGTCACTTTTCTCCCTTCCCCCTCTCATTATCCCTTAACCAAAGCTTAGGGACATAATATTCATGTGTGATAAAGTCATAACCACCACTCGATGAGCACTTGTGAAATTTGTTCTATGCAAACAAACCATGTTTGCCCAGCAATCGTATGCATGTAAATCAAGTATGACCTTCTGATCATGCAAGTACACCACCAGTATTTTTTCTACAGAATCATCCCAGAAGGAGGTCAGAAACCCTTGCAGTGGTTTCCATCCTTTCTTGCCCCCTTTATATTTCTTATGATTCTGCTATTCTTTGTGTGGCCATCCTTTCTTGCCCCCTTTATATTTCTTATGACTCTGCTATTGTTCATGTGGTTCAGGTTCAATGTGGCTGATCTCTGAAAGAGAACTCCTGTAGGAGGGATTCCTGAGGCAAATGCAGCAAAATTTTGTATTGCTTTCATAAAACCTGCAGGAACATAAGGACTGGTGGCACTGAGAGCCCCTTAGAAGTGGAGACTGAGACTTCATCTGTCAGGTTCAGCAAGAGCTCTATAGCTCCATCTCACTTCTCCAAACTGAGTGAGGCTGCTGGGAGTGCTGGTGTCATTGCAAAGCTCCTCTCAATCATGATTGAGAAGTCATGGAGTTTGGGGGTAGGGAGACCCTGAAAACTGTGCAAATATTATTCCCATCTTCAAAATAGGCCAAAAGTGACCTATGCAACCCAGTGACCAATGCAAATTGTCACCCTTCTTTTCATCCTTAAGAAAGTTATGGAGTGAGTCCTCTCGGAGGACATTGCTGAGTGCATGAAGGCAGTTGTTCTTGGGAACAGTCAGCATAGATGTACCAAGCATAGACCTTGTCTGATCAGTCTGACTGCCTTCTATGGTAAAGTGACTGGATTTGTGGACAAGGGGAGAACAGTGAATGTCATTTACCTTGACTTTGGAAGGCTTTCAACAGAGTCTTTCACAGTATCTTTGTATCCAAGCTAAGACTTTATAGTCAGAATGGGTGGAAAACTATCTTGGTAAAAACCCATTCAGGTAATTAGGCTGAGTGGTTAAAGGGTCAGTTAGAAGTGAAGTTCTACAGGGGTGTGTCCTGGGTACTATCAACAACCTGGAAGGGGGGATGAGGGGCACTCAGAGTTATCGCCTGATGGAAACTTCATGCAATTCAGCATGGACAAATGCAAAGTTCAGCAGCCGAGACTAAGCCACCCCACCCCCACCACAATGCTATGTGCTGGGGATGACTGCCTCGTGGCAGCTCTACAGATGCAACCCTCGAGGACGTGGCAGAGAGCAGCCATGGTCCCGGCAGCAGTGAGGGCCAACAGCACCTTGGGCTGCATGAACAGGAGCACAGGTACTAGATCCAAGGAAGTGATCACCGCCTTCTGCTCAGCACTCATTAGCCCACATGTTTATTACTGAGGACAGTATGGGGCCCTTCAGTACCAGACAGGCATCGACAAACCTGGGAGTTCAGCAGAGGGCACCCAAGATGGTCGGGGGCTGGAGCACTTGTCCTGTGAGGAGGGACTGAAGTTCCAAGGTTTTCTCAGCCTGAGGAAGGGACATCTTCAGGGAAACCTAGTAGCAGCTACTCAGTACCTACAAGGAGGTTACTCTGAAGATGGGGAGAGATTCTTCACAGTGTTGCATGGTAGGAGGATGAGAGACAATGGTGGTACACTCAAAATCTTGTTTACAGGCAAAGAGAAAGCACATCTTATACATATAAAGCCAAGAATTTATTGTTACTATAATTGAAATCTTAACGGGCTAATCATAACTAGTCTAGATGTCTTATTACAGAAAAATAAAGAATAGCCTAAGCAGATTTCAACAATCATAATACAGCTGAAATTGTTGTACACACACTTCCTAGTTTCTAACCCTTTTTCTCACGTTATGCTCCCCCTTCCCCTGCTCCTCTGCATCTTGATGTTGGTAGTTTCACTCTGGTGGCAGTCATGGGGTTGTGTTACTGTGAGTTGTCAGCACGTGGAGTCCTTCCCTGGGAGGAATATGATGTACATGTTGATGCTTTCTTCTTCCTCGCTCTAGGATGAACTTGGGGTATTTCTTATAAGTTTGCTAAATGCTTTTACACCTTTACCCATTCTTCTTTGGTCTGTAGCTCCATGTTAGATTCAAATTTACTACATACCGTGCTTTTTATGTATGCTAGATACTACTTCTTTATTCTCTTTTTTTCCCCTAAAACCAGTTTTGCCCAGCTCCTGTCTTCATTTCTTTAACTGATCATGGGCATGCTGTCTATAGCCATGGGGTCTCCAGAGCCAGCCCATGCCCCATTTCTTGTAACACCAGGACTGTGCTCCTCTATGCCGCATCCATCTCTCCACATCTTAAAGCCTCTGCTATCACACCAGGCCTGTACTTCTCTATACTAAACCATTCTGTTAAAGTCATAAAACCATGGTGGTACTGTAAAGACAAACAAAAGTAAAACAAATTAGCCATAGACTCCTGATCAATGAGAAAAACTGCTGTAATGGCTAAGAAAGCTGCAGGCAGGTCAAGGAATGTTCAAGCATGACAGCCTCAGTCTTGAGGCCTTGCAAACTCAATACAAAGCTTATGGCTTGCTCCTGGCAATGGCCTGTTACTGTATTACAGGGCTACATGGTTACAATGGGCATACACTTAAACAAGAGATGTTCAGACTGGATATATGGACAAACTTGTTCCCCATGAGGACAGCTGGGGCAAGGAATAGGTTGCCCAGAGATGTTGTGCTGTCTCTGTCCATGGAGATTTTCAAGACTCGACTGGAGAAAGCCCGGAGCAGCCTGGTCTGATCTCATACCTGACCCTGCTTTGAGCAGGAGGTTGGACAAGAGTCCTCCTTCCAGCTTCTTCCAGCCTGAATTATCCTGTGATCCTGTGAAACTGCCCCAACTTCAGGTATCTCAAGGCTTTCTTTAAGTCCCAACATGATAACCACAGACATTGCCTCGGCAGTGCTTCCAATGGCCTATGAATGTGATGGGGAGCCCAGCTGTGTAGTTTGTGGTTGTGAGGAACAGGCTGAGAGGACAACTCCATTATTGGGGCAGGAGGAAACACAGCAGTTCTGTGAGGTACCTGGGAAGAAAAGGCTCTCAGGAGCACATAAGGTCATGTGTCTTTGGTTTGTTCTCGTCTATTTGCTTAGCACAACATTTCTCTTTACTTATTTGAGAACCTTTCACCTGCATTGTCTGCATTATTTGGCAGACTATAATAAAGGGAATGTTTTATTGACCTCTTGAGAGCACTTGAAGCTTGAAGTGGAGGGCAGAAGGCTATTAAACTTAATTCATGTTTACTGTAACAACAACTTTTTCAGCTGTTTTTTTAACGATATTTCTCTGAGCCATCAGTGCCAGGGCACCCCTAAGAAAAGGTCTTTAAAAATACTTTTATTCTGAGTGGACTCTGAAGGGTTTCGTACAGTTCCTTGTCTGCTTTCTCTCAGTGCCCTGTGACAGTATGTCCTGGTTTCGGCAGGGATAGAGTTAAATTTCCTTCCTAGTAGCTGGTGCAGTGCTGTGTTTTGGATTTAGGATGAGAACAATGCTGATAACACACCGATGTTTTAGTTGTTGCTAGGTAGTGCTTACACTAGTCAAGGACTTTTCAGTTTCTCGTGCTCTACCAACTGAGAAGGCTGGAGGTGCGCAAGAAGCTGGGAGGGGACACAGCCAGGACAGCTGACCCAAAGTGGCCAACGGGATATTCCATACACCATGTGACGTTTCAGCATACATAAAAACCACACCATATACCATGTGACGTCATGCTCAGTATATAAAGCTGGGGGAAGAAGGAAGGGGGGGATGTTTGGAGGGATGGTGTTTGTCTTCCCAAGTAACCGTTACGCGTGATGGAGCCCTGCTTTCCTGGAGATGGCTGAACACCTGCCTGCCCATGGGAAGTAGTGAATGAATTCCTTGTTTTGCTTTGCTTGTGCGCGCGGCTTTTGCTTTACCTATTAAACTGCCTTTATCTCAACCCACGAGTTTTCTCACTTTTACCCTTCCAATTCTCTCCCCCATCCCACTGCGGGGGGAGTGAGCGAGCAGCTGCGTGGTGCTCAGTTGCCAACTGAGGTTAAACCACGACACAGTACCACATTTACTTACCCTGGAAAATATGGGTGATCTCTTTGAAGATAATGCCTCATTATAGACTCTGCATATTCTGACTTCAGCCCAGAAGGAAGACTGGCTTCTTCTTATGTATTTCAATTATACTGTCAGGGGTGCACAGAAAGAGGCTATCCCATTCCTTTGGCCAGATGGAGGGAAAAAAAAAAAAAAAAAAAAAAAAAAAAAAAAAAAAAAAAAAAAAAAAAAAGACACCAACAACCAAGAAACCAAGAAACAAGAAGATTTTGCTTTGTTTTTCCTGAATAATTCAGGTTTGTGATAAAAGGTGAGAGGACAATCTGGCATTTGCTAGTTGCTAGCAAAGTAAGCCGGCTATAAGGCTGGTAGACAAAATGTAGGAGATGATTGCTTGAAGTGGAAAAGAAATATGACTTTGGAAAGGTGGTAAAGAGATAAGATATAAGTGTCTTAGGGGAGCCAAAAGCAGAGATTTAAATAATCTAAGTAAGTCTTTGGTACCAGGCAATCTTGCCAAGGTAGACACAGATGGCCTCATTTTTAGCCTTCCTTCCCTGATATCTCTAGCCATGGTCCAGGCAGGGGCTATCAATCTCATCTTTTTGATGAGAAGCTAATAAGCAAAGCTACTAAAGATGTCTGGTGGTAATAACAAACGCAGGTGAACCCCTGTGGACAGGAGTTCATATGATTACATATGAAACATATGGCCAACAGCTCCATTTATCATGGCAGCAACCATGGCATCAAAAGTGATTACACAGCATAATAACTTCATATTATGAATGTTGATGACATGAAGCATGTGAATAAGTGTATTGGTTTCCACACCAATACAGCAGTGTATTGGTTTCCCTGCATGGAGAGCACCTGCCAGGCCCCTCAGGTGCTCAACCTTTTGGTCAAATGCATGGGAGACATGGAAGGGGAGGCCCAGCTCAGGAAGAGGACAAGCAGATGAAACACATGATCCAGAAAACCTGCTAACCCAGAGGCAAACCCAGAAATATTTTGGAGGTTTGATTTTTCTAGAGAAAATACCAATTTTATTTAGAAAGAAAAGAAAAAAGTGTTTCCCTTTAATATCATTTTGTCAAAACACTTTTCAGTCAGCCCATCATAGGTGTGAGACCTCGATTTGCTATTAGGCTCTCTTATTACAGAGGATGGTGGAAAACCAGTTTCTTTTCTGCAAGAATACCCAAGCATTCAAGATACTGTTTCATTTCAAAACAGAGTAATTGCTGTTTCTCACAAATGAGAACAACATGGTTCAGAAACATACAGCATCTCCTCTTTCTGCCAGGTCTTCAATCTGCTGGGATTGCTCCTAGTCAGGGCCCACCCCTGGGAGGGACAGGACAAATTCCCAGTAAAAGCCCAGACTCCCTGGCTGGCTGAATGAGTAGTGGAAAGCCCCACCTGCTCGCCTCTCTGGGCAGGAAAAACCCTGTGTCCAGGAGTGCCCAGGAGTCCTGTTGTCAGGTGGGCTGCTATGGAGCTGTGGGCTTGGGGCCACTCAGCTGTGGTGCAGTTGAAGAGCACCTGGAAGCTCTGAGCTTCTCAGCCTGGTTTCTGGGCTGGGCTAGGTATCTGCCTGCCTCAGAGGCCACCTGGCAAGCAGGGGAAGTGGCAGGAAACCCAGTGGCAAGGCAGGGCATGATGCCACACTGCTGCCAGGCCAGCACCTACATCTTCGCTTACAGCAGACCAGCATGTACAGGATGAGCAGTCAGGCTGGAACTGGCATTTCTGAGCTGAGGAACTTTGTCAGAGTGTTTGTGGCTTGCTTTCCCCACTGACGTTGTTAGGAGAAGGATGCGAAGTGCTTACCATGGAGATTTGTCAAAGCATTATTAAATGATTTCATGTTTTCAAGGCAAATAATTCCCATAGGGATGTGCTCCTTTTTATCACATATTAATCATTCACTAGCACTGAGGGTATACCTATGTGGCAAAACACAGTACCATGCAGAAGCTGTTACTGAAATCAGTGTAGTTCCATTAGTGGGGCAGTCCACCTGGTTAATTGTCTGAGCTCACTTATGTACACATGGACAAGATTGAATGCTTCATGCACCCTGTGTATAGAGAGCTCCTGTGTGACTCTGGCTGAGAACAATTTCTAAGGTATTAGCTGAGGGGAGAGAGAGTGTGAGGCTGAACAAACAATTTAACCACAGGGCATCACAGATTGGCCAAGGTTACATTTTTTTCCCAATGAAGTGAAAGGAATTTCAATGGCTCCCCAAGACAAGAGTGGAAAACCCCTGTGGACCTTATACCACATCTTGTCAGGTTGGAGAAAGCAGGAACTGGGAAAAATGCTGGTTTTGTCGTCTTCATCACTTTCGGCTTATCATCCTGAAGCTGTGAAATCTCATTTCTCTGACCTTTTGCCCAAGGAGTTTTAATCAACTGACATAGTTAGCTGCTGTGGCTTAAGCAGGTATGACTGTGCCTTTAATAATGCAGGGTAGGTTTGTATTGGCATGCGGGAGAGGAGAGACCTGGAAACTGTGAAGGACTGCTGTGTCTAATTCCTTATCCCAGAGGATATTAAAGACAACGAGGGTCATCAAATTAGGCTGAATTATCACTGTAAAATTTGCAATAAAACTATGGAAAATCCTGACATTTGAGAATGGTTCCAAGAATCAAACTGTAGCAATTTATAGTGTGCATAACAGCAGAGTGTACTACAGAGTCCTTCACAGGGGTACCTGTGTGAGACGATGCTGACAGTAAACATGCCAGCATCTTCCAGAGAGACGCTACTGTTAATAATAGGTGCTGTTGCTAGCAAATTTCATATCTTTTTTCCCCATCAAACACAAAACAGAAGACACATAAACTATAGCTAGACAGAGGCAGTGACTTCTATTAGCAGAGTACTCAGATTAGCTAACTCCCACACCTGAAATTGTTCTGGAAGGCTTACATTTCTGACAATGTTTGTGACTTAATGGATTTGGTTGCTGGAATTGAAGTAAAGGTAATGCAAGTTTGCTTATCATCATCATCAGGAGATGATAAAAATAAAGGTCAGCAAAACACGAAGGCTGAAACTGTGTATATAGTAAAATCAGCAAAAGCCTTCACCCATCTCACTTCTGCAGGCCCTCCCACAAACATTTGCATCTGTCAAAATATTAAATTTCTTGCAGCAAATATTACTTACAAAATAAGCAAGCACAAATAAATATGGAAGCATACAATTAAAGTTGTGGCCTGTTTCTTTACTGATGTAATTTTAATTTCTCATTCTTATTCCTAACTAGCAAGTAACCACTCAGTTTTAATCTCTTTAACTTTGCTGATTTACTCCAAGATGGAAAGAATTCTGTAGCTGTATGCAGCTGGTATATATGTTGTCAGACGTGTATTAAATTTCTTCAGATAGATATATAGCAAAATACCTGGGTGCTCTATATTTTTTCACATAATGCAATATATTGTGGGCAGGGAAAAAGAAATTATATAAAGAGAATCCATGTTGGATTCCCAACAGGGTATTATAACGTTCATACAAGTGCATATAATTCACTGAAAATTTGTATTTTTCTGTGCTGGAAAGCAGCCAGAACTTGTATGCTTTGTTGAATAATGTGCTCTGATTCTGTGCTTATAATCTATGATGAACTGATTTCTGGTGAAAAAAATGGGGTTTTGCCATTGGTGTGCCAAAAATACAAACCCCATGTTCATGTGCGGGGAATAGAATGGAGGAGGACTCAGAGAAGAAACCTGAGACTTTGGGGAACAGAAATGGAGGCAGGGAGAAAGCTCATGGCAGGGAAGGAGAGGTGGGATGGTGGCACAAGGAGGGGGCAAAGGCAAGTGCTGGGGCAGGGGTGGCTCAGCAGGGGCAAGGGCAGAGCTTGGAGCCAGGACCCAGACAGGAAGGGGCAGGGCAGAAGGGGCGAGACTCGGTGGGGAGATGTGCAATGGACTGTGCCTACCCGCATGGGATGCGAATGTGCCATTAGAGACCTCAGCATAACACATTTGGTGTCCTGACATTTCTTTCCCTCTGAGGGCTAGCTGTTCTCACCTTCACACTGATTCAGCTAGGCAGGAATTACTATTTGGTTGTCTACGGCGTATCAACACTGGTATTATTTCACTGGTTAGGACATAGCAAATCTTCTCCTTAAGTAAAAGGTCTTAAGAAGGGAAAACCTTTAATCCAGTGCAGCACTGTTTTTTGAAGGGATAAAAAGATGCTCTTCCTATGCAAGATATGTATTTTTATGTATTTCTGTCTGCCTGACATCAGAAACAGTGAATTTACATGCAGGCACAAACGTTCATGGACATTCTCTCCTGCCGTTAATAGAGGACTGGAAATCT
This sequence comes from Pygoscelis adeliae, assembly GCF_000699105.1. NCBI lineage: Eukaryota > Metazoa > Chordata > Aves > Sphenisciformes > Spheniscidae > Pygoscelis > Pygoscelis adeliae. Next base: position 3,954,785 of record NW_008825410.1, read on the forward strand.
TTGGTTTGTGGGGAAACTAGTTAGTGGAAGAAGGGCTCTGGTAAGAAGGCTTTGACAGCAAGCTGACATGAATCATTTCTGCTGCAATCTTCCCACAGGGTGAAAAGGACTTTTTTCCATCCAGAACACATATTCTTTAACAAAAGTCCCTAATGGGAAGATGGGAAATATGGAGGCTGGAAAGCAGACTCAGACACCTTTGTCTGCATGCAGTTTCAGTCCTGCTCATGTTGTTGTGGTTATTCCATTTGCGTTTGCTGTCCTGCAAAGAGAATATATACCTCCCCAGTGACAACTAATGGAGATTCTCCATTTAGCCCAGTTGGGAAGATTCAGTGATTCTGGAGCTAATGATTACAGGTTAGCTCTACTGTGTGTAGCTTAGCAGGTTATTTTTTCTTTGTCTATGGAGAGCCTGGATCATTACAGAAGCATGAATTGCTGTATAATGCTAGCTAATAATTGATTTTTCTGTTCATCTGAGGGGAAAAAGTAGACTCAAAGAGACTATAAATCATTCTGATTTTCCTTTTTCTGAAACAACCCCTCCCACCAAGCATTTAATCTGACATGAAATTTTTAATTGATTATGGAAAGAGAAGAAAAGAGCATTCACAAATAACCAAAAGGAATAACAAGATTGAGAAGGTAGGGTGGCTGGTGACAAAGAAAAAGAAAACCTTAAAGTGCCTACTAATGGTGGTCAAGAAGACTTGAGCTGCAAAAATGGTAGCAAGGGTAAAAGGGTGTATATTTATTCAGTGGCTCAGTGATAAAACCACAGTGTGCAGAAGTAGAAGATTGTGATTCACTGGCCTCTCAGAAAAGCTGAATCCACTTCAGCTGCCTGCAGCGGCATGGAGAAGGACTCTGCTCAGTGTGTATAGGGCAGATCACAGCATTGTGTTGGATGCTGGGAACCCGGATTCAAAGCCGCTCAATCATTCTCTGCCTGGCTCAAAGCAAGGGTTTAAGCAAAGCATTCATTAGTTTTTAACACTTTTTAAAGGAACTGGTTAAATTAAGAAAAAGAGTGGAAAGTCAGAGGTATAATGCGTCCTATCTTGGACAGTGAGGGTTTAGGAATCACTCTCTAAGCCCAGAGCTCTGAGTGATTTAGAGACTTATGATGGAGACAGTTATTGGCTATCACTGAAAGATTAAACTGTTTAAATGCCATGGAAAGATATTCTGACAAATTTTAATTCAGGAATGGAATAGAATATGAGTTACTGAAGTCTTTGTTTTGAGGAAACAAAATATCATGGGCAGTGCATGACTTTTTTTGTGTTTAAGTTAGAAAATATCAAGCAAAGTTAGAAAAAAGTTGGAACAAAACACATTTCACATTATTTTGATTTAAACATTTTGTAACATTTGATGCTATATTGTAAAATGTTTCAGTTTTGAGAAAATCTTATTTTCCAATAAAAAAATTAATCTAACAAAAATGTTTGCATTTCATATAATAAGGTTTAAATGAAGAGAATAAGCTTTTATGCCTCTTCCTTCATGAGAAGAAAACAGAACATAAAAAAAGGTGATCAGCATTCTCTGTTTATCATATGTAATGAGGAAATAGCGTTTGCACTAGAGAACTGTAGGAATAATTGCTGTTCATCATAACAATAAATACTAGCCAAAGCAATTCAAAAGTTTTTTTAGTCAGTAAACCATTTTGCACAACTTCACCTGAGAGGAACTGAATCAAGGGATAGTTTAGAACTGGCTGCTCCTTGCTGATTTCTTTGACAGGGTGGATCCAGATTTGTTCTTTAGTTCCTATTCTCACATGACAAAACCTTGTTTCTGAGTTTTTAACTGCATTTACGTAAAATTTTTTTTGTTGTGTACTGCCCGTTTATCTCAATAAAGCAATGAAAGTTGCTGATCAAGGTGGATTACGAAGACTCTCTGCTGACAGAGAGTTCTTTCTCATATTGAACAGCCATTTGGCAGAAAAAAGGGAAGGAGAAAAAACAACTTTAATAGCTTGCAGTGTAACTAGAATTCCCTGCTCCTTTGCCAAGGTTTTGGTAAATAGCTTCCAGAAACTCATTCCCTTTGGTCTAATTCCATTGTTTCTCTAGCTAATAAAAATATTTGCAGAAACAGCAGGGGTTATAATACCTGTTCTCTTAGTTCTTCACTTGATGCAGTATCTTATAGTTCCTAATATTTGTAATTATAGCAGAACTGTTTGTGTTTCAATAGTTAAAGATCCTTTATTGTTGTTTTGATAGCATAATCATATTTTCCAAGGTTTACAACTTGACTATCAACCTTTCCCCATGTTGGAATCTTGGCCCCATAATTTTTAAATGGTGAATGAATAGGTTGCTTTTTGTTTTATATTGCTGATTAGAACTATCTGATCGTGTGTTATTAATACAACCTCATTTATAGTTTTATTTTTGTTTGTAAAGCTTTGGGTATGGAATACCCTTTACTCCAAGGGCTGATTTCTTGGTTAGTCTGGAGAGGTGGAGAAGGCTCAAAGCTGTCCAGTGGTTCACTCCCATCCAGAAACACTCCTCTGGCAGCTCCTACATATCATTTTCACAGAGATTCAGCTGGACTGTGGTTTTTCTGTTGTGGTTTTTTTCCCCCCCCCCCCCCCCCCCCCCCCCCTTGTTACGTTTCATGTTATTGTGCAATTAAAATATTATTTGTAATTTCCCAGCTAAACTTTTCAGCTACTCTTTTATACCACTTTCACTGCAGTGCTCTTGAATTCCTGACTGACCCACTGTTTTTTTCATATCTACTGTCATTTCTCCCTTTGTTAGCACATCAAAGGCAGAGAGTCCTTTTTAAATAACTTTTCTGACATATGATAGGCTGGTATTTGAAGAGATTATAAAGGTTCTTAAAATACAGTTTGATCTATGAAACTGTCCTTGACAATACTTATGTTCTTTGGGATTTATTAGCATTTTCATTTTGTATTTGACTGCCTTCATCATTGGATACTCCAGCTGACCATATTGCACTGCATTCTCACAAATCAAAGAAAGCAAGAAAAATTAGGTTTCTGCCTGCCCACTGCAGCAGGACAGGAGTTAAGGATGAGATGAGACCTATCCTAAACTTAGGAATGTAAGTAATGACCTATTGGATTAGACTTTGATCCACCCTTAAGAGTGCTCTACCTCTGACAGTGGAACTAAGAGATTTATTCTAGGGATGTCATGAGAGTCTGGCCACTATGTGGTCCATTTCCCCTTGTACTCCACTAATATCCAATTTAAAGAAAAAAAAGGAAAAGGAAAGAAAAAGAACTTTTCACTTTTCAGACTTCTGTGAGTGTAAACTTTTACATCACTGGAGTTATAAACAGCAAAACCCACCATTATTCCTGTAGCTCTACTCCAGAACATGTCTTTTATGTGAAACTACGAAGTTAAAATAAGAAAAGCACTGAAAGCAAAAGAAAACGCTTTTGAATACTTAGCATTTTTCTACATAATCTTCAATATTACTCAATGTTTCAAAACTTCCCTTTGTGACATTCCATCTAATCATGAGCATCATTGACTAGAAAATTATTATTTTCAGATTCAGTGACAGCATCATCGGCACCTGAACTTTGCTTTCTTGAATATGTAGCAAAAACAATTGGAGGGGCTTTGTGAGTCTTGGTAAATATATTCTTTTCTTTCCCAGCATACATTAGCTGCTCCAGAAAAGTTATTATTTGTCTGTGTTTTTACAGACAGCACCTAGTGGCTTTATCCTGGTCAGGCTCTGCTGCAGTAGGTGATTTTGGCTTCACTCTGTACCTGCTGCTCAGTGAGATATCTGCACTGGCTTCTCAGTGGTGCAAAATTTCTTTTTGCATGTGACACTGAAGCACCTTAAACCATACCCTTTCAGACAATCTCTGTACAAATAACCAGCGAGAAACCTGAGAAGCCATGGGCCAGCGAACTTGCTTCATAAAATGTGGGTGATATAGATAGACAGGAGTAGGAAGTTTATTGGATACCAATCAGTTGGATGTGCTGTGGTTAAAAATCTTTATTTTAAGCATGTTCTATATTGGGATTTTGTATGGACAACTTGAACAAAATGTTTGTCTTTCTCAGCTTTTCCAGAGTTTCAGGTCTCCTGCAGATTTCCTTGCCTGTTGGCAGGAGAGTGGAAGCTGCCTGATGTTGACTCAATTTGTGAATTTCAAATAGCTGGTGATTCAAAAGGCAGGCTATTCAAATCCCCATACCAAAACTTCTACCCCTTCCAATGATAATATCTGTAAACAGAAGTGAGATAACATATTTATACCATTCCAGAAAAATGTTTGATATCTTCTGTTACCCAGTTGACTTTGGAAGAGGCATTATTTGGCTAACATTAGCCTTACCTTAGAAGAGACTATTTTCCAAATATTTTATCTGATGAATTTCAAAGGCTGCCTCATAAATTATCTGATTATTTTTCTTGATCATATCACAGCTTGGTGGAATCTATGCTTCATAAAGAAGTGATGTATGAAGAACCAAAGGGATGCTCACTTAAAAAGTATAAATCCTTTTCCCAAGTTTCTAGCCAGAGGAAGAACAATTATATCTCTGATCATCACCTATATGAAATTAAGAACTTGGCCTGTGGAGGAGAAGAGAAAGGCGAGACAATCACAGCTCATTTTGAATCAAAATATTTGCTTTTTTAGCTTTAGTCTTCTGATGTTTTCATATTTCCCTAAAAACTTAAATTTTCTGCAACAAATTAATGGTTTTCTCACTAGTTCTAAACCCCAAATGAATATCCTTATATAACTAAATAATGTGGCAATAAAGTCACTGTTTGTACATTCCTAGGTATCTACCCCTATGTAAATAAAACAAAATATTGTGGGAAGAAATTATAAGCAAGATTGGTTGTTAATTTAGAAACATACTGAAATATTTGTTAAGAACTTGTAAATCTGGTTTTGGATTCCATCATTACATGTAACACATCCTATTAATTAAAATGGATGTTTCTCATGGGTAACTTTGACCCACATGTTTTGAGCTGCGACTTAAGTAGCTGTGCCATTCGTCCCACTGTTTGCAAGTGGAAATGAGATTTTCTTTTCTCCAGGGTATTACGCTGGGCCTCATTAGCCCTTTTACAGAGAAATAGGATTTTTTAATGGGAAGACTGAGATCTAAAAGAAGCAAAACATTTCTATGAATTTTTTTTTTTTTGGCAAATCTAATGGGAACAGTTGTACTTCACAACTTGTGAGCTACTCAGGTTTTCAGTTCTGACTAGGCTTGTGCGACATGTGTGTCTGCCTCTGCAGTTACGCAGCTATGAGGACAACCTCTGAATCACTTCGTTCCTGAGGTCTGGGACAACCACTCCGCACAATAGTCCTAGGTGGGGAAGCCCAGACCATCTGATTCCCCCATCTGTTCAACTCCCACAGCCTGAGACATGGTGCCCAAAGTATCAGCCCCCAAAAATTTGTTTGAGGTCAGGTTTTCAGGGTTAAGCTTCTGGATCTGTGGCATCTTCTCCATCTGACTTGTCTCAAGCACAGCCTGGAGAACTTGTCCCTGAGCCTGAGGAACAAAATGGGTCTCAAAGACCTGGGGTCTTCACTTCTGGAGTGTTCAGCATGTTCATACTGCCAGCATGTTATTTCCTATCACAAAAAAACAGACTCAAATTAAGAGGTTTTGTTATTGCCATTCCTTACTGCTCGCTAGTGAAAAACAAGGACTAAGATAAGCATCATATTTTGCTTACCTAGATTTTAGGGAGTTTGAGGAAGGTTGTGTTTCAGGTGAAGACACTTAAATGCAGGCACCTACGTGTGAGCTAGGCAGCCACACTCACGTTACGGTCTGTGGAGTGCTAGGGCAGGATTCAATTATCAAAACTTAGGTGCCTTGTTTTGTCTGAGATGTTCTTGGTATCCAAGACACCTGCAGAACCCTGTCAGATACAACACAGAACCTACAGCAGCTGTGTGTCCTTGGGGCAGTAGCTGGAGATCAGGAGTATTTCCCTTGAGCATCTGAAATGGAACCAGACACCTGAATTGCGTCTCTGGTGAGGACTGACTGCATGGCCTGGGGAGCATCTCACCTCAAGGTGAACAACGATGGCTCAGCTTCGTTGCAGAGACCTGGTCACCCAGTGGCAGTGTTAACATCACACCAGGCACCTATGTTTCAGCACCTCAGCTGAGTCCCCAGCAGCTCATCAGCTGAATCGTGCTCTGCCTCAGCTATAGTGGAAGATTAGACACCTAACTCATGGAGAAACACCTGCTTTGAGAGTCCTAAATTTAAGTGGTTTAGCCTCATTAGCAGACCAGGATTTGAAACCCGTTCCACACACTCACTCACTGTGTTTCAGTGTTTCCTAATGGAAATATTGCAGGCTTTCAGTTCTGTGAGCTTCCTTCAGTTTTTTCTTTCCTGTCTTGAGTCATGACTGAAACATTTCAGCTAGAAAGCCTAATGACTATGTCCAAGTGAGCCATATGCTTGCTGACTTCATGTTACCTGTGTCCCTCTCTTGCTTTCCCAACTGCTCCTGACCTCCTTGGGGCCTCTCTCAGTGGGGGATACACCAGACAGTCTTCAGGAGACTCTGCTGAAAACAGAGGGATGAAGTCCTAGCCTTCCAGTTTGCTGCACAAGTCCTTCCCCTACACTGGGATATCCATGGGTGCACCAAAACGTGCCTTTAAAAAGTATATGTACATGAACACCTGTCTGAATCTTTGTTGCTCTCCTCCCTGGCTAGGCCACATTTCACATTTCTTGTGGAGAGCTCATGTTGAGCAGTAGTGGCAACTCCCTGCTGTAATTATAAAAGAATATAATGACAAGGAAATGAGAAACAAGGAAAATATCCCAAGGGTCACACAGCAGTAATGTGCTCTATGAATTGGTTTTGAAATTATTTGTAAGGGGAGGAGGGATAATTAAACTTGTGTCTCTTTATTTCTCTGCAACATAACCCCAGGGACTAGTTTAGGTTAAAGCACGCCCCATTCACAGTGACACACAACAGAGTATTTTGCTCCATACTGGATTAGACCTCAGAAGAGAATGAGGCAAGGAAGTCCTCCAAAGTGGATGACAACCACTTTAGATCCACACCTGTTCTTCACCCTCGACCTTACATGATGGAGATCCATCCTCACAGTTTTGGAGGCAGCTGGGTAAGAAAGAAGACAGAATAGTAGAGCACAGGGCAAGTAATAAATATGTGGTTTCCTGGTTGTGTTAAAGTCATGTAGTTGCCACGTAGTTAAATCACATTTCTAGTGTTGCATCTGTCTTTTTGCAATGTCTAGGATGTTGAGAAATGCCCTTCAAATTTAATAAATTCATAATTTTATTGTGCTCTGCAGCAAATCTTAACTGACTCTTCGAGGTTCCTCTTCAGTTCCCTACAAATGATTATTTGGCTGGCTGTCTTCTAATCTCGATCCATACTGAATTTTAAAACAATAAAAATCATTCAAGTTGGCAAGTCTTTTATAAGGGAAACATTTCTATAATTAGGATTAACTCAAAATACATATTGCCTGTCCTTACTAATTCTCATGCTTATTTAGAAGCATGACTTAGCATCATACTATAGGAGCCAGCTACAAGAATTTAAACAGCACTCCATCAATCTGTAGAAGAAAGTGACATAAGCCAATATAGCTGTGTATACAGTAGACAAAACTAACCGTCTCTGGAGATTTCTGTTCTAGGGAAACAATAATGTACACTGAATAACCCTATACTTCCACAAGGCCTTTAGAGAAAACTTTCTGTTCATTTGAAGGACAGGCTCTGTGAAGGCTATTGCCATTGAATTTAGCTTGTCACTGTATTGATTAAGGTGGGATTATTTTTGCTTTTGATGTTGGTCCAATTTTTTATATTATAAAATCCTTCAGTACAGCAGATAGTGTCTGTAGAAGAAAGTGATTTTTTTCTTCCTGCATCATTTCCATCCGGTTTATAAAAGGTAATGGTCTGTATTTTTGTTATGCTTGAAAATAAAGTGAACACGATCAGAAATAAGCGCATGTTTAAATGGCTATCTTAGCTGAGAAGGGAGACTGGGAAGCTGACAACTGCTAACCTGAGGATAATAGGTTTGCCTAGTCTGCAATTTCCTTTGTGGATTTAGTGTCTTGCATAATCATTGCAGATAACATCAAATACTAATTAGCATTTGAGCAGATTCAGGGTTAATTTTCATCTCACATATATTGATATAGCTCTACTGACTATAATAATACATTCATTTATATCAGTTCACTATCTGGCAGTTTCTCTTCTCTGTATTTGCTGTCACTGCCAACAGCGTATTTTGGAGTGGGAAAAGGTGAGGGAGGAACTGAGTCTAAAGCAGTAGGTGAAGAGGAAAAAATACTTTAAAAGCATGATGGCAACCTGTCCTGTCAACCTCAATCAAAGATCTGGCAGTTGCAGGAACCTGATTAGCAGTGCTACGAGGAAAATACAGCTGTCCTTTCCTGGTCTGCAGGTGATACAGTAGGTATTCTATTGTCAGACAGCCAGCGTTTTGAATGAAATTATTACTTGTAGAAAAAAAAGTGTTATCCGCGTTGTTATAATAGCAATTACCCATCTGTAACAAGCTGGGCACTTGGAGAATACCATTATATCACTGAGTTTCTGACTCTGTGGTCATTAGATTTTCCTTTTCACTTCCACTTGATGTCAGTTGTCTTCCACACTATCTAGTTAATACCAGCTTTAGGCACTGTGTGTTTTGAGTGTTTCAGGTCTTGAGAGCACTAGACGAGACACCTGGCTTTTGAGCAGACTGTTTTAGTGGAGAAGTGAGACAACCTGCTCTGTTACCCTGGTGGCAGTGAGCATTGAAATGCCAGTGCCCAATCTGTCATAGCCCAGCGGACAGAGCATCAGTGCAGTAGGAAAGAGGAAGTTTTCACAGAAACTGAACTGATCTAAAACTGAATGAATGAGGGTTAGTCATACACGAAATGTGTTCTACCTGGCAACTTCAGAAACAACAGCTTGGAAATCTAGAAGGCAACAGTATGTAGCAAATACGCCATTTATGTTCATTTCCAGGTAGAGGGCTGTATATATAATTTATTTAGTCTCAAGTTTGCAGGCAGCCAACCTCTAGCCATTTAGTGCAGAAAGGCTCACTGGACATTTACTCTTTATACTCCCACCCGCTCTTGCAGCTCTGAGTGAAATTAACTGGAGGTGTGAGCAGCCACTGTCCCTAGAAGACCATGTGCCTCTAGTATTTGTCATAGCCATAAAAAACCATACACTGAACCAGACCAGACTACATGCAAATAGGGCACTTACTTTCTTCCCAAAATGCAATGGAAATGGGTTCTCAAGGAGCCTCCATACACAGTTTGGAGTCCAGAGGAGGCTGAGAACAGGGATTGTAGCAGGGGACTGCATGCGAACGTGTCTGAGTTCCCAGCCTCTGTGGGGGTCGCCAAGCACAGAAATGGTCTCGGAAGCAAATGACTTCAGCATGACAGCATGTACTGCTTTGATTCACCTGTGTTGCTTGGCTGCCTGCCTTCCAGGTGTGTGCCAAGAGTCAATGCCTCTTCTGATGTTCAGATCCTGAAACAACAGCAGTGTTTAGTGGCAGGTGGGGAACTATACACTACAGGGACATATATTATTTTCTTTTTGCATTCTGGAATTCCTCTCACATTTTTTTCTAATCCAAATCCTGGTCCCATTCTGTTTGCCACTGAATTTCTTGTGTTGGATAAGTTTACGCAACAATTACATGGACGTTAATTAAGAAGTAGTACAGATTTTGGTTTTGTGTGTTAGGGGTATTAAATGATTTTTTTTTTGTGTTGCTTCAGTTCTTAAATTTGATTGCTGCAGGAGACAGCTGATGTAACAGCTGTTAACAAATATAAAACAATAATAATTCATTGACAAACTGATTGACAAAACAGGTTCAGTGTATGCGTCCTCTCTGTAATGATTGATAACTAAAAAAAAAAACCACATTAGCTAAGGAAAGGAACTGTGATTTGATCATCCAAGATTGGACAGACGAGCTGACCTAGGGGTGAACAGAAGGGTAATCATATGAGTAATTGTGACATCACCTACCCACATCCCTCACGTATCCTGTTAAATTAAGCTTTGCCATCATAGACAGGCTGTTGTCTGGTCTCTTCAAGTTCAAATGATCATATCTAAACTCCTTACTAGGAATAGCATCATGGGCTGGCCCAGAGGAGTTAGATGACCTAGCTAACCTAAGGCACAGGGGTTCAACCAAGCACCTTGGCTTCTACAGATTTATTTAAAAATGCTTGTTAAAAAGCAAGCCTTATTTCCCTCCTGCGATGCCTCTCCTGTTAGGCATAGTACATTTAGTGTAAATGCAGTAAGCAACGAGATTTGTTCTCTTCTGAATCCAAGGTGGTGTCTCTGCCTTGTGGTATGCTGCAGCACGAAGATGCCCTGCTTGGCAGCTGCTTCAGGATCTTGGCAAGGTGCATCAGGATGACTCCTTTAGATTGCAAAGAGAGCTTATATTCTCATTGTTTGTTTATTCTTATATGTGAAGCTGTGAATGATTTATGCCTTTTTCATATGAGAAAAATGTTTGCTTTCAGAAGAAGAATGTGATTAGATGTATTAGCACTGTCCAGAAAGCTGCAGCACATCCTGGATGATTGAACCCAGGACGGCCAGATGGGAGACCCTAACCCTGGCTTCCTAGGGGGAAAGTTCAAGGACTGACATAAGGAATTTTGAAGGGAAAATTTATTACCTCAGTTTATAATGTTTAACATTTTAATATAACAAATGTTGTGGCTTTGGATGGGGAATTTAGATTTGAAAATAAGGAAATATTTGCTGCAATGTACACAATGGAAATACAGCTCTTTCAACTGGTTGCTCTGGTCTGCTGAATAGAGAGATAGTGGGCTTATTGTGCTGTACTGAAATACATCCCACCTCAAAACATACCTATATCTGGAGCAGTGTTCAAATGGCGGTGGTTTGCTTATGTGCTGTTTTCTGCCCTGCTTATACTTCTCTTTTTACTAATCTAAAGATACATGACTTTGCTGTCAGGATGGGCTAGAAAATAAAATTGGTGACTCCACCTGATGCACTCAGCTCCCTGATCTACCTTCCCTAGGACTTTCTCATTAACTTTTCAAAGTCTCCGCATTTGGTGGAATCACTATAGGAGGTTCATAAATGATAGATGAAGTAAATAGCTCCGTCCCACGATTGTATGGAAAATGAGAGAGATAAAAAAGTCAGTGCGTTTGACAATCACTTGTATGTTGAGCAGTGAGTAGTAGCAAGTAGAACCTTTTTTAATAAAACCAAGAAAATCCACAGACTGTTACTTATTTCCTAAACCAGTAGCTCTTCTGAGAAGATGACACTTCCAGCATTTTGGAGTCCAGCCTTGAGCATACAGGCAGCCAACTCCAGCCATTTAGTGCAGAAAGACTCACTGGGTATTTTCTCTTTGCGCACCCATCTGCTCTTGCACCTGAATGAAATTAACTGGAGGTGTGAATAGTCACGGTGCCTAGAAGACCACATGCCTCTTGTCCTTGTCACAGCCATAAAAAGTAATGAAGGACTCAATGAAATATAATGCAGTGATAGTAAAAGTCAAGAGGCAGTCTACACATCATGGAATCATTTCTTTTTGTCTACCTTTATTTTGCTAGGCTATTAATGCTATAGCTGAAAGGTGACCATCAAAATACCATGAACTTTTTCAATGGTGAATAAAGAATCAAAAAAATAGGAAGTTAATTATTATTATGAAGATTTACAAAGTCCATTCTCTTTTTTTTTAATCTATCCAAAGCTTTAGAGGGTAACTTACCAATTGGCTTTGTGTTACACTGATTTGTGCTATCCAGATATGTTCATCAGGTCACGGATTGTCACTGCTTCTTTGTGGTGTACTTATTTACACAGCTTTCACCATATCTGTGTTCCCTATTGAGAGCAAAGCTCCATCTGTGAGAAATAGATACATAACACAATATAGGATAGATATTTTTGATACTTGTAAGTTGTAGTTGATTTTATTGATCCCAGTCTTGACCTCCATCTTGGCTTTGTACTTTTTCTCAAGAGCATAATTACAGCTTTATTTCTAGAAATAGTGTTCCAAAGTGATTTTTTTCCCCACTTGACTTAATTACTTAAAAAGTAATTTGGGATTTCAGGTTGTCCTTAAAGTCTTTGCCAGGTATGCCCATAACCCCCACAGATTCTTCTGCAAAAAACAGTTGTCCTAAAAGTACATCCTGCATCATTCTGGTTATGTCTAAATATCTGCTTGTATTCCTTAGTATTGGAAAACTGTAAATGTTTAGTAATAACAAATATTTGCTTCATTAGGAAGGAGACTGCACATCTGTATAGCTGAATGGCAAATTAGTAATGATTCTCCTAAAGATTCCTGGTAGTTCTATGTGACATTGAAAACTTTATTGGCATAAAAGTACATTTTGTACTTTCACCTCTATAATACTTACACATTGGCAAAAGCACTAGTAATTATATAGCTTATTTAACTGAAGCAAATAAAGTGTGTTACATAGAATGAACAACAATCTGTGTGGTTGTTTCTAATACAAGGGTATCCATATGATAAGAAAAAAACTTTTTCTTTCCTGATGTAATATGATAATTTTTGTATTGCTCCAGATATGTTTGGTCTGTTATAAGACAAGAAGTTGGAAAAAATAATGAATGCTAAGGAGAAAAATCTATGCCAAGAAAGCTTGATTTTCCTTTAGAAAATAATGTGAGCTAGCACCATCTTAGGTAATCCTTGTTAGCTTATGTGGCAATAGTGCACACTTTTTGATGTGATATTAGTGGATCAAACCCCGGTCTCAGGCCTGTTCTGTGATTTTTACACAATTTCTTTTTTGTTACACTCTCAACAGCCTCAGTCTATGTTTCAGGCTCTGAACAACCACTACAGAAGTGTCCAGAAGCTTGATAGTTGCTCCACTTCTGATCCCTTTATACTTCTTGGACAGAAACCAACCGAACCACGCATGCCTTAATGCTTCGCTCCATCAGGATCTCCAGATATGCATCCACTGTCATTTAAGATCAGCCTTGTGTACTTTCCTATTCTGTCAAGATCGTAACGTACTTCATAACTTCCACCAAGGTCATCCACATTGTTCTTTGGGAGATGCCTTCTGGGAATCAGTAAGCAGACTGCTACGGGTCTTACAGTTTTCTCTCCAGTTATGGGTAGAAGGATCACAGAGTGGTCTGGAAGGTATAAACAGGGAATTATAGAATTGTCAGTAGAGGATTTCTGGGCAAAGCCTACTTTTCTGGGCAAATTGCAAGCATTGAGGTATAAACTGAGAAATTAACAGGTTTAAGTTCATGAAAATGTCCAGTTCTTTAGAGCAGTTTTAAAGTCAATTCTTAAACTACCTGTCCAAAATGGAGAAATAACTGATTTGAAAATCAGGAGATAGCATTTCCATTTTCCTTCAGTATGACCAGAGGGGTTGTAGGAATTGTGTTGCCACTGTCCACTCAAGTAGAAGAGCCACAGCTCTGGCCTGTGTATCATGGCAGTATCCCAGGAAGTCTTGCAACTTTGGCCAGACTTCTGTGGATTCTGTCTGTGGCATCTCGTTCTGTAATAAGCTATTTTCTAGGAAACTGGAAAACTGTATGAACACAAACATATAGAAAGCTGTCAAATTGACCACCCAAATTCAAAGGCAGATGTTGGTAGTGTCTTAAAGAGATATTTTCTCACTGCTTTTCTCACTACTCTTTTCCTCACTACTTTCAAGGCTGCACTACATATGCGTAAAGCTTCAATATTCCTTGATTACTGCATGCTTGTCTGAAACACTAGCAGTGAGCCTAGATAAAAATGTCACCTTGAATCATATTATGTGGTGCCATCCTGCAGGTACAGCACGCTCCAGCGTAACACAAAACAGTTTAATGCACTCCTGTACCAGCTAAATAAGGAAACAGAAACAACCCATAATTTCACACAATCTGCCATTGGTGGGAAAGAAATTGCAGCAGAAAAAACATTTTTATTACTCTCTTCTTTTTCAAGAAATAAGTTCATTCTCTCTCCTTTCTTGTCCTTTTGTTTTAAGGGACATACCCCGCCCAGTGAATTTTTTTTCCAGGAGATAGTAGAGTGGATCAGAATAAATTGAATGCAGAAAGATTATCATCTCATCTATCAAGTCAAGAGTCCAGGTATGAGAAAAACAGAAGCCCCGAACTAGGGCAGTGTGGCTGGGTTGGCTTCTGATGCAAGAAACGAAATGGGACTCCTAGGTATGCAAACACCAGTGCTTGAGATGGGTTCCTATGATCTTTCTACTACCACGCCAGAGATATTGTTACTTATATACACCACTGCTTTTACAATACCTGCTCACCTGCTCAGTTGCTACAGCCATGAAAAACTCTCCAGAGAAGATAGATACTTTAATCCTTGAGAGGCCTTGTATCTGGTGTCAAACTATTTTGGTGGAAAAGTAAAGAGAATGAAAAGATATAGCAAAATGTAATAAAGTAATAGAATCAGAAATAACAAGGGAGAGAAGGTGCAGAGTTTAGACTAGAAGAGAGGGACACTGAGATCAGGAAAATGGAATAAAATCAGGTTTTAGAGCTGAAATAATGGAAGGGAAAAGACAGTATGTCTTTGGGTGAGGAGCCTTTTCTATAAGAGAAACTTTCCACTTCTATGGAGTCTCAGTGCCATTTCTGACCTGCAGGTACTTTCCTAGGCTCCTCCTTGTCTTTGGGCCTTTAATTTTCATGTTTCAGAAATCCATGCTTCAGTCAGCTGCATTCAGGTGTATTGTTCATCATGTCTTGGTCACCTAAGCAGGAAGGTTCCTGCTGCAGCAGGATATCTGCTGGAAATTAGAAAAAACTCAAGGTTTAGCCATGACCTCAAGAGAGACAAATGAAGATTTTCAGATGGTCATGGGCATCTTTCTTTTTAATCAAGTCATATTTTTTTTTAATCAAGAAATGAGAAAATAGTGTGATATATTTGAGAAAATACTCAAAGAAGATGAGTGGGATCTTTTGGGCAGCTCTTGAAATAACTAGTTGGCCTTTCCTTGAACAGAGATGCTTACTTAAAAAAACATGGATTGTTAATTTTAACTTTCAATGCATTTCTATGTGTTAGGTTTAAAAAAAAAAATTAAAAAGTGCCTTGGGTGAAACTTCAGTTCACATGTGACATCTGAAACTATAAAAGAAAGTCAGAAGTACCATCAAGACATTATCTTTGTGAGGTGTTTACATTTCTATCTTCCTTTGCTGCTTGGGAGTCATCCTTAGTTCACAGCATGTAACAAAATCTTTCTTTGTGGACTAGTGGTGAAAGGTAGGGAGTTTTCATAAGCAATGAAATAATGAGATACCTTTACAAAATAAGACCTTTGAATTATTCTATCTGCCCATAAGATATGAGAATTCATAAAGCATTTCAGTAAAACAATAGAAAATAATTTTAGTGCTCTTTTTTCTTCCTTATGCTGTGCTGTTTTAATTCTATGAACAAAGAGACTGAAGAGCTTAATATATTTGGACCATCAGTAATCAGTAAGCCAGTAAAACCCAGATGCTCATCAATGGACTTTGCATAAGATGATAAAATCTATAATTTCCCTTAAATTCATTACAGTTTTGCTTATCATACCAGAAACGTGTCACTTAATTCTTCATTCTTTTGCAGAATCTAAGGAAGATCGTTTGCTCTGCTTTAAGCAGTAGGTTCAGAGCTCACTTGAAATGTCTGTACATAGGCAATCCCCTCAAATGATTACACAGAGGTAGGGGGAAAATCAGTAAGACTCTTCTGAGAACAAGTCAAGCTTGTTTTCCTCCTTTTAAATAAGAACTCTTAATTCTAGGGTTTCTTGTACATATTGTTTAATGTCAACGAGCAGCAAAGTTTCCTTATCATGCATTAGTACTAGGTCAGTGAGTTTTTCCTGCCAGTCTGTACTGTTCTCTTTAGCACAAATACCCTCAAACACACAGTATAAAACAACAATGTAAGACACTTCTAATCCCTGACATAATACGGATGAACTTGATTAATCTATGTTTAATTGAGATTGAAAATGAAATAAAAAAGCAATGGAAAACATTCTGTTCATCTGGCAACTTATATAAACCAGTGCTATTTTAGCTATCACACATTAGCTGATTTATTGTCGATGTCATAGAAAAGTATATATTTGTACTTACGCACAGATATATAGGATGTGTGCATCACTCTAATCCAGGATGCGAACCAATGCAGAAGCTCACTAAGATATGTGGAGCTTAGCAGAAGGAAAGGAGCTCATCAGAGCCTGCATGTGATCAGTTACCATCATGCAAATTTTATATTAGCTGTATGCATACATTAGATGTCATCAAACGTACATGTACACATGCCCGACTTGGAAGCCTGGTATAGTGCAGAATACAAAACCATAAAACTCTAAATGATTCACAGAATCAGAGATTCAGTTGCAGCATCCTATTTCTGGCAGCAGTAGCTTGATCTTAAAAAAGTCTTGGGGCCTCAATGTGAGAGAAGCTGGCATTTTATATTTTAAGCATAGATCTAATATACTGTATACTTTTGCATTATGACAACTTACATTGGGAAGTGAGAGATGGCACCAGAGGATGTCTGTGTTGAAAGGTTGTTCAGGTGGAAAGCATGATCTCCTGTGGGACTCAGCAAGGAGGGCAGAGATCTCAACTGGTTAAGATGAATCAAGACAGTAAGAATAGAACTGAACTAGCGCTGCAAAATTTGGATCTGGTCTTAGATTTCCAGCATTGTTAGATTCTGAGCAAGTCCGTTCTGCGCACCTACAGTAGCAGCAAAAGCAGACCCAGCTGCCACCATGCAAGTGACACAGTGTAGGAGTCTGCACCTTTCCAAGAGCTACAGAGCGCTTATATATTGGAGTATGTAAGTCCTCCCCATCATGTTTGGACAAAGGCATCCATAATATGGCTAAAATGTCAATTCCTCCCTAATGTGTGACAAGTATAGATTTAGTCAGATGACTGGGGATGCACTATGGTGATTGAGTAATTCAGAATATGAGATCAGGGTGAGGACAGAAATCTGCCTCAGCTGATGCACAGATATATCTGTGAAGAGATAAATATATACATATACACACACATACTGTGAGCAGTGAAATTTGGAGTGCTTACATTCTCCAGAGTCACAAGTGTAATTTCATGGAAATTACATGGACTCTTGCACACCTATTGCTTGAACCTTGTTTTAGAAATCATCATCATGCTTATATGTCTTTGCATGAGCAGCCTGGAAATTATCCTGTTTACCTATTTCAAAACACACAACTTCAGGTTATTTTCTTCAAAATATCACTACTCTGAGATCTTTGGAAGACCAAGACAGGTAATATAATTCCTAGGTTTATTGCGTGAAATTGGGCAGCTACAAGCTAGAATGAATGGCACAGGACTGTCAAACAATTGTTTTAAGGACTACAATGGGAAAGAGCAATTTTGTGTACAAGGAATGCCCGACATTTCCTCTGTGTCATTTCCAGCAGCTTATGTCCTATTTGGAGAGATATAACCAGCTCACGTGGTGTAATATATACTCTGAGCACATTGCAATGAATTGTTTGGTCCTAACGGGAGCTACCTGAGAAATTTTAATCTTCAGGCACTAACTGTAATGGCTTGGCAGCTTATGCTTTGAAGATATCTATAGCTAACTGCCATATCCAACCACTGTTTCTGTTCTTCCAAGACAGGCATAATGAGTCTCCTGAACAGTATATGAAGGTCCTCTCCACCTTGGCATCAGTGTGTAAGGGACGAGGCCCACATGGCTGTGCTGTAAGCACAGACAATGCCCCAGGGAAAGCTCCAGAAGCCAGCCACGGGGAGGGGCTGGGTGTCACTTTCCTTGACTGACTAATGTCTCAACCACTCCTGGAGCTGGGGTAAAAGAAGACTCTAGAAACCTTGGGCTGGAGCCAATAAATAGGGGCGCACGTGAGCATCCGGGGGGACACTCTCCACACCGACACCCCCTGTTGGCAGGTCCGACCCTGGATCCAGGCTTGGTGATTTCGCTTGTTCTCCGTTGGCAGGTCCAACGCTGGATCCAGGATTGGCGATTTCTTTATCTCTCTCTACCTCTCTCCTGCTTCCCAGTTCTCTCTTTCTCTCTTCTCCTCCCCCTTCTCGCTCTCTGTTTTGATGTTGTTAAGCAATACAAGGCCTACCTCAACTCCTCACAAAGCCGCTTAGCTTGTATTATATATTAAGACACAGAGACATTAAGACAATGTTTGTGCCATTAAAGTTGGAGTTTGTTTTTGGACCTTGAGTGTTATTTCACCTTAATCCACGCCGAGGGGATTTGTGGATCTTAGTCACTCTCCCCTTCTCCTAGGTGGGACGTGACACAGTGCCATCTACTACAGCTGTACTCAGTTTATAAGCAGCTCTGTAGGTTGCTTAAATGCCTTTTTATATACACCAATGTCACAATTTAAATGCAAAACCTCTAGTTATTTAGCTCTCAAAGTAACATTTTCAGGTCAGAAAATGGGGTTGAATGGGTCCATGCAATAGAAAGTCTGTATAGAAAGAACAGCATCTCCCATAAAGCACTGACTTTATGGCAACCAGCCCTGATTGCATGCATCCTCCACCATGGGAATTTATGTGGATGTGAGAGCTGTCCTTCCCTTAGATTGTGTCTTCATGCTCATTTAAGCACAGCAGCTCACATTAACTAAAGAGGGTTAAAATGAGCCATCTTTCTTTTGAAGGGCAATTTGCTTTTGTAGACTGCTTGGTTATCTCCATGCTGTGTTTTTCTCAGCTGGGCAAGGCTCAGCCTTTAAAGTCTTTTCCCATGCAAGCAGAACAGTGCAGCTGCCCCTCTCAGCACATTCCCCTTGTTGGCCACAGCCTGGGAGCTTTCCCCAGCTTCCCCTGCCACAGGGCAAGCTCGCTCCTGGGATTTCTTCTCCCCTGGGGCCTTCCTGTGCCTTCACATTTTCTAAAACCACCCATTCCCCAGTGAAGGTTACGAGACATCATAGCAGGCCTTTATTTCCCTTTATTCCCTGGGGTCTGAAATGCATCAGGAAGAGTACAGAGTTGACCAACTTGCATTGAGAAATGTCCTTTGCAGTGTTGTTTGGGCCATAGATTTCTTGTGCATTGATAATTCATGGAAGAAGGCCATGATGTATCATCATGTTAGATCTATTTATGACTACCGTGCTCTGGCATGTTCTTTGCTCAGGGTTTGTAGCAGATGCTTTAATGGTTTGTCAGAGAGTAAAGACCATGATGTGAATAATATAATTTCCTGTAGTAACTGCATCTTATCGAAAGAAGAGTCTTTGAAGGCTCTCTTTTTTGGCCTGTCATTTTCTTTCTGTGGTTATCATTTTATCTACACTTGTTACTATGGATTTTTTTGGACTAATATCAAGTATAGTCCCACACATTTCTTTGACAAAACCTTTTGAAATGTTCCATTGCTGCATCTTTCATTCATTTCTAGCAGCTAAAGTTGATGAAAAACAAATACTGTACCAAATGTTTATGTGACATACAGAATACTAATGACTGACTGTTTAATAGCAGCTAATAGCAAGTTAGCACTGAAAGTCAAACAGTCTCATGATGAGGAAAGTATCTCTATCTGTATGGGAAGAAAGAAGAAAAATGGAGAAATTAAAAGCAAGAAATGAATCTGGTACTGTGTGCAAACATATGTAAGAACTTAATTGAATTATCATTTGAGCTGAGCAAACAATATGAAGCAAATAACCTATTTAAATTTAACCTTTTTCATTTCATAAATTGGTCATGAGCTGCTTAAAGATATACAAGTTATCATATATTATATATACGATATATGAGTATATTGCAACTCTTGTAAAGCACTGGAGCTAAACCTACCCATATTTGAAATGTCACCCCTCTTTTGACTTCAGTCAGGGCAGGCAATTAATAGGCATCTCCTTATAAATAACTGAAAATAAAGAACAGTTGTGATTTCCATCTTGCTTTCCTCTTCTGCTCCTTAAGCAGGAGTAGTGTCTCTATCATGATGAATTGGCTTAGCTGTAGTGATTCCGATTTTGAGTTTCAAAAGTTTCCAGATGTCCAAAACATAGCAGTATGTATCTTACATGGCTGATCTACTTTGAACTCTAAAATGTAGCTCAAGCTGCCATGTAGGCATCTCCTAAGCTCAGTGGGGAGAGGTAAGCACCTAGCAAGGGTGACTCTAGTGATCCTGAGGAAAGTGGGATGAGCCCACAGTAAGGGTTCTTCAGTATATAGGGAATACAGGGAGGAGTAGACATCTACATTTATGCAGTCCCATTTAGACGGGAGGATTCTTGCATGCTGTATGTAATGAGTTGCTCTTGTTCATTTCCATAACACAGAGAGCTTTCATTGGCAGATCTGTTAACGCAGTGTGTCACGTGAGAACTGGGGTGTGTCTACCACACATACAGGAGGCAAGAGTGCTCCTTGGCTTCTGGTCTGGAAAACTCTAAGCACTGGGTTATGAAGATAGAGGGAAGCAGGCACAAATACTGGGGCAGTTCATAGGCCACTGTGCATTTCAGTCTTTGCACAGTGTCATGAGTGTCCCATAATGTATCACGGAGCTTCTGGAGCCCATCGGTCTTGCTGACCAAGCTTATGAGGAGTCAGTAGCACATAACCAGAGAGCGTAAGGTCAAGCCAGCATTTGACTCAATGTTAAGTTTCTCCATAAGTACTGAGTATGCTTAGACCTGAAAACTGTTCAGTGGGACTGTTACATGGTGAATTTATTCTTGGATTTGTGAAGGCCAAAGAAATTCTAAGGAAAAGTTAAAATGCTTTTCTAACAGGAGCTGACAGACAGGACTGTGATATGATTTTCATGCAATGTTTTTAGTTTTCCGAGCTGCCAAGGAGACTTTCTCAGTCTGAACATGTCTGATCATGCTGATCATATCTCTATCCACTATGAGTTTCTAAAGCCAATTTCCTGAGAAATCCTTGAGAAATCTTTAGAAAAAAATGAAGTTACACATTAACCTCTGTATTCTAACCTAAAGGTCACAAAACCTTTCAAATGTATTGCCTATAATGGGAATTAAGTGGCTAAACCTCTCTGTTGTATTTTGAAAATATACCCTTAGCAATAGACTCTTTCTCTGTTTCCAACTGCAGATGAGTGACCTTAGAAAGAAAGGATCAGAACATTTTTAATCCAAGTATTTATTGAATTAGCAACAGGGGAAAATACTATACGGTTCTCAGCATTCATTTTACAAGGTTTGCCATCATCATGATGGTCCAATTGTGCAGAGAGAAAGGATTTGTTTTGCACAGGCAATACAAATTTTACAGCATGATTAAAGTGTTTACGTATTTTACAGTTTGAGAAGGATTTTAAGGCTAGCATTAACATATATTTGTGGCTGAGACATGTTGAGAATTTTTAGTTCATTTTTTATTAAGGAGACACTTTCAAATTTAAATTCATTGTAGCTTGGTTTGGTTTGGATTTTTTTTCACCAAAAATATATATGCTGTTTCTGAGTCATGAACAGTTTATAGTACCTTGAAATGCCATACCACCAGGCATATCTGTACGCCTAGAGATTTCAACAGTGGTCTTTTCAGTAATTATATGGAGAACATATCTAGGCTTGTAGCTAGGACATTGTTTACTGATGCTCCATATCATCTTCTATGGACATCTGGTCCACCGAAGTACAGGAACTGCTGCTGCTTCTGTGAATCTGCTGCCTCAGCTACCCCAAGTGTTCTTCTGTGGGGAATTTGATAATTCATTCCTTGTAACTATACTCAGCTGTCAGTGCTCCGACAAAGGCATTCTTCTGGCTCAGGTTAACTTTATCAGGAAGAATGAGGTAAAAGTCCCTTTTGAAAGACACCACAGTTTCTTGTGACACTGATGCATCAAACATTATCAAATATGATGAACACTATTTTCCTAAATTATTATTTGCAGTTTTTCATTCTCTGGCTATTTCCCAGAAAAAATGTTGTTAACTATTTAGAAAAATTGCTAATATTACACATTAATATTTTTTCTGCTTAACAGATTTTTAATTCATCATTTAGATTAGATTTCACCAAGCATACAAGTTACTTGAGATTCAAATGGAGCTGTGACTCTTTTCCCCGTTCTTAAATCCAAATGAACCAACTTCAACTGGTTGAAGTGTTTCATGCTGTTTGCACTTGCTCAAAACTAGTCCATAACCTGCTGTTTCCAATGTCCCCGATGTAAGAATGAGCAGATCACATCTAGCAGGGTAAGAACTGACCAAATGTTTACTCACTAGCTAAACATATCTTTGTGTATTTTTTGAAACATTTGTGCTGTTATTCATTATTTTTTGTCATTATCTGACCCTGTTTGTCTTAGGACTTGACTGGGAGCAGATATGGAAAAGAAAATATTATTTTTGAAAAAGTTACAGCCTACTGTGAGTAAAAAATCTCACCAGGAATTTTTGTCTTAATTTTATTGACATCAGTAATTACAGCTGCTCATCTGAGGTTTTATTTGAGCTTGCAAACCTCTCTAGCTTTATCCGTCATGAGTCTAACCTTTCCTTGGTGTTCTCTGCACCCTCTGGAATTAACATACCCTTTTCTCCAGGTGTCACAAATCTGACATTGCTTTTCAGACTTTGCACATGCCCTCTCTTTTACGTTTAGCATTCACAGGCAGCCCTTGGGCTCATTTGCTTCCTTCTGCTCTCCTGTTTCGGCACCCTCACTGGCCCTCAGCTTCTGAGAATCTCTCTTGTGAAAAGCTAGTGGGGGCTGGCAACATTGAGATGAAAGACAAAATTATTTTCAACTCATAAGCCCTGATCATAACCCATAATAAGATTCATTATTATACTTCACCCTCACCCATATAATTTCCAATAAAAATCATGTAAGAACTGCTTATGTAACACATTTTTTAAGAAAAATAAAACCAGGGAATTCAGCATTTGAAAAAATACAGTCGCAGAACAGAAGAGAGAGACTCATGGGGGGAAAGCTCATTGCTAAGGATTAAACCTATAATATGTCAGCAGTAGACATCAGTACTGTAATTACAGATGATATTAATAAAAGCATTAAGTATTTTAAGTCACAGAGACCTTTCAAGAAATTACTAGCAAACTAAAAAGTAGACCAAGGATCATCTCATTTAATTGTCAGGGTTTTTTTCACAGCCAGTTTCTCAAGTGTCTCAGGGAGAGAGAGAGAAATATAATATAGTCCTGAAAACTCTCCTGTGTACTTCAGGTATTTGTTGCATGCTATGGATAAGACAGAAAAATCCAGTCCTGTGTGAGCAGGAAACTTGTCCCAGTTGACCACTAGCAACTTAAACAACATGTAGTGTTAACTTTTCTCTTAATATGTTTAAGGTCTTCAAATTTGGATATCTATCCCTGGATCTGGCTGTCTTTATTTGGAACCTAAATTAAGAGGATCAACATTTAAGCAGAAGAGACTAGCTGAATCTCCACCTTCAAACCCATAGGTGCTCTAGCCCTCTTGAGAAAGCGAACTCACTTGAAAATGGAGTGCGCTCTCAAGAAGACTGGAATGTTTTCAGAAATCCTGGCATAAGCAAGGAGCAAACATTTCTAGTGTTTTCACCTTCTCTGATGAAGGTAGGACTTTCCACTTCATAACGATGTGGACAGCTGACAGATAAGCATTTCCTCAGCAACTTACACCTGCTAAGCATGAGGGACAGGGGAAAAGAAACTCTCTGTTTCGGGAACTCTGCAGTATTTCACCCATGAAGATATGCAACAATTGATTAAAGATATTTCCTACCTGTACATCTTTCCTTTTCTGTTTTACATGCAGAATTCTATGTCAGGGGTATAAGTTTCTATCAGATGCAATTGGACATCCTTAAGAAGTCACCCCCCCCTCCCCACCATGCACACACATAGCTATTTCTATTAAATTCTGTGAGGTTTCTCACTGGGGCTGGCAGAAAACACTTAGCCCATAAATTACTTGCAAAAAAGAAGAAAGCAAATTATAATTCAACCATTTTTGTATAGAACATATTGCTTTATATAGAAATAGTCAGTTTATAGCTGTCTGAGACTAATTAGTTCATTCCATTCACAACGATTTATTTATTAATGTTGCTGATTTGCACACATACACAGCTTGGAGTACACAGAACAGTTTTATATATAAAATTGATAAATACATTTAATTTATTGATTTGAAAATGACAAATTTATTTGGTCTAAAATGTTTATTGGTTCATAAGAATAAAATATTGATTTTTCTGTGTAATATAAGTTTTAGATGTGCACTTAAGTAGAGAAAGCAGAATTGCTTACACTGCTTGGTGGAAGTCTATCAAGCTTTTCAACCTTATCTTTATTTTGAGGGGTTTATAGCTAGGTCATAAAAAATGGGTTTGGGCCGAGTCTTCTTTTAAGACAGTCGAGTATCTAGTGCTTGACATCTCAGTCAAGAGCACTTTTAAGGACATTCACAAAACAGATTGGTCACTGTTAAGCAGTAGATGTTTAGAATAAATACCCATTACTGTAACTGTAGATTTATTTCTGTCTATAATTTCTGTAATTGGCTATTTGGCTTCTGTGTTTTCTGTTAAAGAAAATAACGTGTTTATTGAAGAATAATAAAAAGTATTTTAAAAGTGCCGCATGCTTTATAGACAAGTAAGGTGTTGACTTAAAGCTCAGCCTGATGGTCCTGAAGACAGTGAGCGTATTTCCATGACCTGAAGGATTAATGAGCTAATCCCCCTTAGCCCTGGGGCAGAGAAACATTCAAGCACATCACAACAGTGTGTCCCAATCTCGGCAAGGCAGCAGTGCAGTTCACTGACTTGCAGATTCCTGTTATCCCCACACACATTGTTAGCATTCTGCCTAGTGTCCAGGAAGAGCAAGGTAATGAGCTGCGTTCCCAGTGATTCTTTAAATTTCTGTCTAAAGTTTATATTAAGATGCTTACTTTGCATAAGGTTATGCACCGAAGTGAAAGACTTCCCACCTTGCTGAAAGA
>NW_008825410.1:3979985-3980906 GCF_000699105.1 Pygoscelis adeliae
TGGGGACACAAGTACTCAATCCTCATCTCTGAAGAAAATTGGCCTAATATGTTTCCAAGCCTCCCTTCCTGTGCTGTTCTCTCTCTCTCTTTTCCTGTCCTGGATCAGTCTCATTCCCCTTCTCAGCTCTGCTGATGTGATTGACTGGGGGACTAAACAGCAAAGCAGAACACAGTAGGGAGAAGAAAGGGAAGGGAAAGGGAAGGGAAAGGGAAGGGAAGGGAAGGGAAGGGAAGGGAAGGGAAGGGAAGGGAAGGGAAGGGAAGGGAAGGGGAAGGGAGAAAGTGAGGGGGGGGTCAGATAGAGGAAAGGAAAGGAAAGGAAAGGAAAGGAAAGGAAAGGAAAGGAAAGGAAAGGAAAGGAAAGGAAAGGAAAGGAAAGGAAAGGAAAGGAAAGGAAAGGAAAGGAAAGGAAAGGAAAGGAAAGGAAAGGAAAGGAAAGGAAAGGAAAGGAAAGGAAAGGAAAGGAAAGGAAAGGAAAGGAAAGGAAAGGAAAGGAAAGGAAAGGAAAGGAAAGGAAAGGAAAGGAAAGGAAAAGAAAGGAAAGGAAAGAAAAGGAAAGGAAAGGAAAGGAAAGGAAAGGAAAGGAAAGGAAAGGAAAGGAAAGGAAAGGAAAGGAAAGGAAAGGAAAGGACAAAAAGAAAAAAACACTGCAATGTGGGGGTTGAAACCTGTGCCTGGAGGTTGAGGGGATGGAACATCTTTAAATCAGCCTTGTGTGCCTAGACCCTGAATGGGTCGGTTGTAACCAGACAAGCTATTAGTTTATTTCTGGATAAAGTTGAATGCACCATTAGCAAGTTTGCTGATGATATCAAACTGGGAGGTGCTGTTGACTCTCTTGAGGGACAAGAGGTCTTGCAGAGGGATCTAAATAGATTGGAGCATTGGGCTATGATTAATGGGATGAAATTTAACAAGT
>NW_008825410.1:3981230-3989591 GCF_000699105.1 Pygoscelis adeliae
GTCCTGTGAGGAGCGGCTACGGACTTTGGGCTTGTATAGTTTGGAGAGAAGGAGGCTGAGGGGCAACCTCATTGCCCTCTACAGCCTCCTGAGGAGGGGAAGTGGAGAGGGAGGTGCTGATCTCTTCTCCCTGGGATCCAGTGATAGGACACGTGGGAATGGTTCAAAGCTGCACCAGGGGAGGTTTAGACTGGACATTAGGAAAAATTTCTTTACCGAGAGGGTGGTCAAACACTGGAACAGGCTTCCTAGAGAGGTGGTTGATGCCCCAAGCCTGTCAGTATTTAAGAGGCATTTGGACAATGCTTTAACTTTTGGTCAGCCCTGAATTGGTCAGGCAGTTGGACTAGATGATCGTTGTAGGTCCCTTTCAACTGAAATAGTCTAGTCTAGTCTATTTTGCAATCATAATAATTTTGTATTCTGCCTGGCTGGGTGACAACACTGCCTAGCCTGTGCCCAAGGGCTGGATACGGTTTAGCTGCAGTACTCCACACTGCGATAGAAGAAGCCCTGAGAGCTCACCTCAGATTTACAGGAAGCCTTCAGAGGGCAGCAAGGTTTCCCATCCAAGCAGACAGTGGGGGAAACAGGATCTCTAAGAACAGCCCTGTCCCCCAGTTGAGATCCTGTGGAGTGGAGGCAATCTCTGGGTCTTTCTAAGGCTGGACACTGCATTGAGACAGTATTTTAAATGAAGGAAGCAAAAAGAGTGTCCTGAAGCTAAACTTAGACATAAGTAGCTACAAATATGTTTTTCTTTTCTTTCATACTGCCTCTAAATATCTGCTTTATTGGGCTTTCCATTTTTAAGTTAAATAAAATGTCTATTTTTTTCCTCCAAAAATTATCTCCATCTGGTGATAAGAGACATTTCAAGTCTGGCAAAATATTTGTTTTTCATTCTCAAGGAAGTAACAGCCCTAAATATAGGTTTGGCCTGAATAGATGAATTGTGGTATAGGGGGGGGGGGAAAAATCAACTTAGGCTTAACTGTTAAATAGATCTGGGATTCAAGTTTTAAGAAAGGGTAATTAGTATCTAGCTTTACTGGGAATAGGAAGGTGTGGACAACTTCATTTCTAGGATATTGCATCCTAGTCAAAACAGTATCACTGTTTGTTCAACAACAAACAGGTGAGATCTGATCTCAACTGGAAGCCTACTATAGTTAACAGTTAATGGTATAGATATTAATTTGCAGGGGATTTCCTTCAGACATGCCACACTTTTTATTTAAGTTTGTCCAATTCTGAATTTTGTTTTTATTATGAAGCAACTTGATGAAGAAACACAATTGAATGGAATTAGATACACTGTGTCAATTATATCCCTGTTGATTTGCTGTGATTTCAAGATTTTATAGAATGCCTGAGTCATGAGATGTCGCTGCATGGTAGATTAACTTGGTCCCAGAGATTGGCCAAAGTATTTCCAGCTATGCAGATAGACCTAATGGAATACGACCTCTGTCACACCACACCTCAAAAGACAGAGTTTTATTTATTACATGTACCCATGCAGACACTTGTTTTTACATTACTTCAGATTTTGTGCTCACCTGGAGACATGAAACTTCTGAATCTGTCTACTGATGGCTATAACTAGCCTTATAATTACTATTAGTATAGCAGCAGTGCCTGGGACCTCCAAAGCTGAGTACTTATATGACAAAAGGCAAAGCCTTGTGTCAGAAAGCTTAACATATAAATGAAAGATAGATGGAAAAGGGTACAATAAACAAACTGGAAAAATACAAGGTAAAAGGGAAAACATGGGATAAAGAGATACTTATCATGACTAAGGTAAGTTTTAAAGAACAGTTAAAAAGTGAATAAATAACACATTTGTGGATCCTACTGTTAGCTTCTTTACCAAAGGACCTTCTACAGAAGCATTAGGGATCATAGCTCAGAGACATTATTTGGGGAACCTGACAAGTGAGTTATAAGTAATTTTAAATAAACTGATTAGTGCCTAAAAATATCCAGGAGGATGCTGATCCATTAAAAGTACTTGCAAAAACCACATAGATAGAATAATTTTTTTAAGGAATATTTATTTTCAGTTCCATTTAAACAACCCACTTTTGTAACACATACTAAAATCTTTAGGAAACATTCTAAGAAATTTCATGATTATAACCACAGGGATGAATTAAACGCATTTCAGTTATGCAGATTAAAATACAGAATATGTTTGCATCATTCTGCATTTTATTATGTTGCTGCCTTTTGGTATGCTTTACATTAAAAATACATGACTGACACTCTTTATACCAGTAAGCCTTTTTATTGAAAAAAAATATTATTGCATTAAACTACATTCCCAGGAATTCCTTGAATAACCTAAAAAAAAAGCCGCATTGCATGTACAATAGTGCAATTCACTTAGCTACTGTATAATATAAAACGCTTTATACATAGAATAGAATACAAAACAAAATTACTAGTTTACATATTATACTAGCCAGAGTATTATCCAGTTTTAAATATAAACTTAGCACTTTTAAAATCAATCTGATCAAATGGCATTTTTATGCAAATCTGCACAACAAATATACATGTTAAATGTATTCCAGAAGTGCCTCAGTTACCAAAAAAAAAAAATAAATTATCATTGTGTAACTCAGGAAACTTTTTTTTATTGGAATTTTACAGTGTGGGTGACCTGTTTCCTTGGATTACATATCAAGAATATACAACCAAGGTAAAATAGATTAACTTGGAGTGTGTATATCGCTGCCACCAGGATACTGTAACTCTTCTAAAAATCAGTCTAAATAAAATCAAAATTGTAGCACGGCTCCATACATCAGGCTCAATTATGCTTTTAATAATAATAATGATACATATTTAAAGTATATTACTGATGAAAACCAGATATGGCAGCAAGTAGAGAAAATATATCATCTCAGCTGTGCTGATAATTTTATAACGTTTTTCCAAGAAAATCCCTTCTGTGTACTAAGAATGACATTGGACATTCCCTTCGTTGGTAGCCAATGATTGCTGTTTTGCTATTGTGCTGTTTCTGTTCCTTCTTGATCTCTCTTTTTTCCATCAATACCTCTCAAAATCCTCATTCCCATTGCTCCAAGAATTAAATTTAATCTTTACTGTCTATTCATCTGCCTTACCAGATCATCCTTGTTGGCATATACAATGATGCATGGACATCCTATGATTTGGTTCCTTCCTAGAATCCCATTATATTGTGCATACATTAAGGGAAACGTATGTAACTCTTTTCCATAAATGATATACGTAGTAGGATGTTGTTAAGTTTCAATTGTTCAGGTTTCTTGCCATAGGAATTTCTACAATAGTAACATTGCCTGTAAGAAGCAAGGATACAAAACGTGTGTGTATGCATTAAAAATGAGATTAGCCTTTCATTTCTTCTGTTCCACCTTTTTCTCAGTGTTATCTACTTAGGATTCAAATGAACTGTTACATACAATGAGAACAGCTGTTTTTTCTTGAATAGGAAGGGAACTGGGCCCATAAATTTAAAAGTTTGTAGGGCTGGAAATGCATCTTTTAGGCTGGTGTTAACCCTGAACTGGTGGTAGTGGCTGTGCAGCTCAGTCAGCCTCTTCTAGGGCACAGGTTGACCTGCTCCTTTAAAACACCCAATTCAGAGTGTTCCTACAGAATTATATCTAATGTTTCCAAGTGGTCCACTGAGTGAGGGATCTCCATCCAAGCAAGCAAGTACTTATTTTCAGAGATGTTAAGTCACATTCAGTGAAATATATTTGATTCTCAGAAAATAAATTTTCAGAAGTATAGAAATTGTATGTAAATTCATATCTAATTTTGGGAAGATATTCAGCCAAAAATGAAAGGAAGAATTTTAAAACTGTGGAAATATTTATTTTTAACATCTTTCCCAAAGAAAATTTCTGACTTCCTTAATTCTGAAGCAATAATTTCAATTAAAGAAGTTCCCTACAATTAAAATGAGAAAACTAAACCATAGAGATAAGTAACTCCAAAATGGTATGAATCCATTTTGTTAATGAAATTAATAAATCAGCTGGAAATCCAACCAAAAAATATTTGAGGGTGCTTGTTTCAGCAACCTTTTTCAATACAAAAATGTTTTGCTTCTGCTCAGTCTCCAGATTTTTTCCTGACAGCTTTTATTTGATGGCTAAAATGTTAAGAATCCAAAGAAACATTACCTTTGAAAATCAACTGCAAAACAAGCAGTCACAACTTGTAAAGCCATTTGAAAAGTTTGGCATAATACCAGTTTATGCTGAAGCAGCTGCTTTTAGAAATTAAAACAATTCCATTTTATTGTAATGGTTTGATTAAAACTAAGTTAGAAAATTGGTCCTAAGTTGTATTTTAAATACTCAATTTCAATTAGATTTCTCAGTTTCTCCAGATAGCTGAATATAATGGAATAAAATCCTCCAAAAGTTTTTTAACGTGTTTTATATCAGTTCTGAAAGATACATTATTAATTGTGCACTACATTATTGAAAATTAATTGAAATTATTTCAAATGTTTCTAATCCAAACAAACAGGTTCTGTCCATCGGACACTTCACTGTCCAATTATATTGGGAAAAGCATGCCTGCAGTCTAACCACAATTATGAACTTAATTTCATGCTAAATATCCCATGTTGAGTTAGAAACCTTATAAAAATAGTCAAAATGTGCCATTCAAAGAGATGCTGAAACCCTCACCTGTTTCCAAATACACAGTTATTACTAGCAATTTCAACCACGCATTACCCTGAAGGTTGGGTACATGCATTCGAACACTGCAGGTTCAGAACTTCAATTTGTATGTTGAGAGTTTGGGAAACCATGTGAGAATCTAGACTTATTTGTTTAGATTCAATATACCTTGAAATGCTGAGGACTGTGGCATGGTTGTCTGAGACTTGACCTGGAGAGCCAGTTTCCGCTCAGAATTTTAGTTCTGCATTTCTATGAATATCAGCATGATTTTATAGGACCAGCAAATTGTTTATGTTGTTTGTGAAAGGGATGAAACATATTTACACATTCTTTGGGCAAGACTCTCCCACATGTCAGAGCTCTGTTTGGTAGGAAAGAAGTGTTGCAGTCTTGGCCAAGGACCTCTGAGGTTCAAGGCCAGCACTAGCTGCTCCGCAACTCTGGGCTGCTGCAGCCCACCCCCGACATAGTCTATCCTACAGCCACAGGCAGGCAATGCCAAGAGCTTGGCTTCATCCCCTTCTTTCCCTTGCCTTCTTGGATGCTTGGCTCAGGGAGAAAAGTAGCAGCCTGCTTGTGCCAGCACAGAGCCCCTGACACTAAGGGAAGTTTTTGTTATGTACCTGGGGCCAGACTGCAGTCCCTTTACACTGACCAAGTAACATATCCCAGGGATAAAATCACTAAAGTACCTTTGAGATGTTGTCGTAACCCTCTTCTTCCAGTGTTAATTCATCACCCTTCACTCTGAGGCTCCCCAGTTTATTTTGGCCAGGAGACAGAACCAGGGACTTGTGGTCCCAGATACCTTCTTTTTTGCTCAGTCTAAACTACCTTAATCAGACCAAGTACTATGCTGTTACACATACATACTCAGAAAAGCAAACCTTTGATGTATGTCAAGATTGCTCTGCCTTAAATTGCCCTCCTTTAAATCACTCATCAGTGTTGACATTCTTGGTCATGTTGTGTCTGGGTGCTGTGGTCCTATTCCTACTGACAGTCACAGACTTCAATTCAGGCTGTTCTTTCCAAACCTTCTGTAGAATGACACTAGCTGGACCCTGTCCTCCTTGTGATAGTATCATAAAAGGCTTTAAAACAGCTTTTACTCGGTGATACGAGACCTAAATCAACATTCATATGCTGTCAGCCAGAATGTGGACTTTAAAATACTTGCCGTTGTGCTCTCAGCAAAACAGTAGATTTCCCCTCAAACGGGATTGAACACTGAATAATTTATTTTATTCAGATTTGGTTTTGGAGCCATGGTATAATCTTTTGGGCTAGTTTAAATAGCTAGAAACACTGAAAACTTCTTTTATTGTCGGTAACTGTTGGGTCTGGCTAGAGCAAGAATGGTGATGGGGGTCTTGTCCTTGGAATAATGGATGAACTAAGGGATTTGGATGTATAACAGAAGGTGTGGCTGCATTCAGGTGTGGTGCAAATAAAGCTGGGATATATGCAGTGTG
This sequence comes from Pygoscelis adeliae, assembly GCF_000699105.1. Taxonomy (NCBI): domain Eukaryota; kingdom Metazoa; phylum Chordata; class Aves; order Sphenisciformes; family Spheniscidae; genus Pygoscelis; species Pygoscelis adeliae. The sequence continues at coordinate 3,987,409 of NW_008825410.1, forward strand.
TGGTAGTGTGGGGAAGGTCAGTGGGGAAGGGTGGAGGGGGGTGGTGGAGACCAAGTGCAATGGGTGTCCTGTCAGCAGAGTGGGGTGGGTGGGAATGAGGGCTGGGGCTAATGGGGAAAGTGATATGGGAGCAAAATGTGCCTGAGAGAGAGGGTGGAGGTGTGCCAGGGAGAGATGGCTGCCATGGGGATGTACAGAGCCCGAGACAGCAAAGCGTTGCAGCAGCGTGTGGTGGATGGTGGTGACAGTAGCATGCTGCTGGACAGGGAGGGCAGGAACTGCTGGTGTTGCAGAGAAGGCAGCTGGTCCTGGGGCAGGCAAAACTTTCAGGTGTTTTGCCCGAAGTTGTTTCTGCATATGCTGCTGGGCTTGCAGCTGCAGCAACCTGTATTTGTCTACTTCCTCTGGTGAAAATGTGATAGGCTGCTGCGTTAAAGCAGGGGAGGTGGATTTACTGTACACTTCTGGGTCATTTACTGTGTTATCATACTTCTGCATAGCGTTGTCACAAAGAGAGTCTGAACTGCCTTCTGCCCGGTTCGAGTCCATGTTTACATCATGTAGTTCTTCTTTGGTCTCTGTTGAATTAGCAACAACAGAATATCTATTAGAGGGAAAAGCACCAGGGAAATCATTTGGTACTGGGTCACAGCTTTGTATAAAGGGTTGCACTTCACTAATGAAGAGATTGGTTTGTTCCTTTATTGCTGTGTTCCTTTTTACACTCGGGCTCTGATAGCCTGTTCCTATTTGAATGATGTCTTTAAAAAGACAATGATCATAATCAGTGCCTGTTGAAAGAGCAACATTGGTTATGTCTGATGCTTCAAAGTTGTTTTTCTTCACACTGGTTTCCAACGAATTGATTTCATTATGCCCTGTGTCATTTTTACTTATGCTTAGCAGTTTCTCTGGCAAAGGTAACATTGCAATGTCATCTACCGATGATGAAAACTGAAAAGCAAAGTGACTTTGCGAGTGATCCTTTAATTCTACCCCACAAGTGTTTGAAAATCTCTCTAAATCATGTGTTTGTTCCTGGGTTTTCTTGGACTGCACTCTTTCTAAAAGTAACTTGGCTGTTAGTGACTTTCTTTTTCCATATATGTCTTTTGCCAGGGTTTCAGAAGAGCAGGTGGCAAAGTTTTTTGACTGACCATTCACATTCGGAGAGTCATAATGTGCAGTTTCAGCTTTTCCCAGTTTGGTGTTAGAACCTCTTTCTGTGTCCTCTTTTGTTTTGTTGTCACAGTTGTCAGTGTCTTTTGAGAATGATCCTGAACTGCTTCCTCTTGATATTCTGCTACTAGATGATCTTTCGCTGCTTCTTGAATCTCTGGTGGAACAACTTTTGGAGCTATGGTAGCTTCTACTTCTACAATGCACTTTGCCAAAATGCTGGTGTCTACATCTGCTGTGTTTAGATCTGTCTCTGTGCTGTAAAACTTTATGTCTTGAACATCTTCGATATTTAATTATGCCTCTCTGTGTACAGTTTCTAGTTCTGTGACTTCTACTACGACAAAGATAATCCTTGTCTGTATCATCGGAAGTGAAAATACACTTGTGCTTTCTGTGTTTACATTTGTGCCTTTCAGCTGTCTTGCTTTTTCTTTTACAACAACAAAGCAAATTATTTCTGCTGTGATTATTTGATGTGGGACTCACGTAGCTCATGTAGCTACCTGTACTGCTAACCGAAGTGTTAGAGTAGCTGGAATGTCTGTCAGAGGAGGACTTTTGAGGAGATGGGAATCTCCAGCATCTTGTGTAACTTCCACATCCTTCATTTTCTGAATACCTGCTGTTTGAACTGGATTTATAACTAAGGAAACTTCCACTAGAGTCTTTTGCACTGTCACTTATGTCACTGCTGCAGCTGGCCACATCTTGAATGGATCTGCAGTCATTTTGGTTTTCACATTTTTCCTCAGAATAAATTAAATGACATTTTGCAGCTTTAGACTTTTTAATCCTAGACATAAAAGCAGAAAAGGAAATGCTTTCATTTCTAATGTTCTGTTTTTTTCTTTCACAGCTATGGAAATGATGCTGTAAAGATCTTCTCAGTGTTGTTGTATGAAGACTTTTTTCTGTCACATAATCCTTTTGTGAGACATCAAGGTAAGCAGGCACTTTGGGTATATTTTCATTCAAATTCTCAGCAAAGTATTTTTGACCAT
>NW_008825410.1:3989615-4002474 GCF_000699105.1 Pygoscelis adeliae
TCTGACTCAGCTTTCTGCTTGGCCTTTCTTGGATTTAGGGAACCTTTCATCTTCTTTGGTTTCAACAACTGATTATCTTGTTCATTTGACATTTGCTTGTGTTTTATTAAACCTGAGGCTTCATTTTCATCTGCAGTCTTATTTATAGAGTGCTCTTTACAGCTTTCTTTGTTTGTTTCATGCTGTTTACCATCTCTGTGATTTAAAGAGAGTCTGAAGTCAAAATACAATGGATTACAGCCATATGAAATACAGGGCTCAGTTTTTGTAAACAAAAGTAATTCTGTGGGCCACTGCAGAGCAGTGGTGCCATCTTTGCTCACTACATGGAGGAAAGGCAATGCCTGGGGCTTAACCTCTTTAACCACGGTCTCCCTTGGAAGTGTTTCCATAGTCTCATTTGTGGTTTCTGAACTCTCCAAAGATCTTTCTCTTTGTACCACCCCAGGACCGTCACTAATGTTGCTTGCGCATGCCAGCTGAGGTTCTGGCTGTTGTGGGAGCTCAGGTAACTGGTCAGGCAGGTGGGCATTGCTGTGATTGTAGGTGTTTGGCTGTGCACAAAAATTGCTAGCTTGGTATGAAGGTGAAATAAGAGTTTCCAACAATTGCTCAAAATCATTCAATTTGCTCTCTGGCTCTGTTTCTCTAAGTGAACCAGAAAAATCCAAATTTGAAAGCTGCATTTTGACTTTGCAAAATGAAGGATGAGCACTGACCTTTTCTTCTAATTCTCTATCACTGCTTTTATCCTTTTCCTTTAGCATTTTAGGTTTTGCAGCTACATGACTTGATGCACTGTTATCCAAACCCATTTGGTCTTGTGTAATAGGTGGCCCTTTATCTAAGCTTGCTTTCACATCCTCTTCCAAAAATGTGCCAGAACGACAGCCCTCAAGAGCCTGCTTTGTTTTATGGTTGGGGGATTCACTACAATCATTTCCTTCTTCAGAGTTCTCACTGAAGACTGATGCAGAGGACTCGAGCTTCAAGGGGACTTTTTTAGAGAACGAGAAAGACACTCCCGCCCTTTGAGAAGCATTGGTGCTATCTGGGAACACTTGTGAGACTTGATTTCCAAGTGCATGGGGTCTTTCAGTGGGGGGCTGGTGCCTGCTTATGATGAGCTGCTGTTTCTCTAGTGTGCTGCTGGAGAAATGTCGTCCTCTCATGGCAGCTCTTTGAGAACTGGCTGTGAACTTGCCGCCCTTGTATAGGAAAATGCTATCTGGCGCCTGCTGCTTTTCCATGACTAATCTGGGGGCTTTAAGCAATGGTCCACTCCCAGTGATGCTGTAAGGTAATAAATTAAAAAAAAAAAAAAAAAAAGCTGTATTAAGTAACCAAGTTAAGAGAGAACTCGCATTTGACAATGTCTGTCTGGTAAAGAAGCGTGTCACTCATGCTGTTACAAGGGAAAACAGTGTTTCTAAAGTTTCTAAAGGGTAAATGTGCAGTCTAGCCCTGAGCTTGGGCTTCTAAATGGGCAAGACAGTCTTTACATACAGGAAATTATATGATTTGAAGTCAACACATGAATGTTCTTTTTCAGAGTTATGCCCAGTACATCCAGAATAAACTTTACTCCGAATTTATATCAGTGAGAATCTGGTCTGTGGTAAGTCTTGGTTTTCTGAGAGGCCATTGCAAAGGAAATTGTGCCTTGTTCAAAATGAGACACTTCCACCTGGAGCATCTGCAGAATTAAACACTATAAGAGAAAAAGGCAGTATTCTGCTTGCTTGGAGGGGTGTATGTATGATTTTTTAAAGAGTAGATTTTTATTTTATCTTTATATTATTCCACAGTAAATTACTTTGTGAAATATTCAAAGAGATATTAATGCTAAAACTATCACCAAACATTGGTGGAGAAAAGGACACAAGATGGATTTCCACCAATATTAATGGCAACTTTAGTGGTCTCATTATCAATCACCATTTGACTTACTTTGCCATATTTCTCTTTCTGTAGTCTACTTTCATTAATTACATTTTTCGCCTTCCCAAAACCTCTCAGATTTTAAATCTGTGGTTTAGTTCTCTTGTACTTTAAAAAAAAAAAAAAGAACTTATTCTAAGAAGGCCTTAACAAACATTTCTTGCAATATATAATTAACTGAGATTGGGATGACTGTTGCCATTTTCCATTTGAGATGAGTCATATATAGCCACCATACAAATGTTATTCCAAGTAATATTTTAAACATGTCTTTCATTAGACCAATTATCTACATTTGCTATCAATGCAGTACTACAGTACACTTACATGAAAAAATTTTGGAACCAGCTTCAGTAAAGAGTTTGATTAAAAATTAGAAAATATTTTAATTGAAGATAAGTAAATTATGACTGCCAGATCTGCATAAGAGCTACCTATAAATAGGCTAGCATGCTTCATAAATGCTATAAAAATGCATTGATCTTCAGTAGTGGGAACGACATAAAGACTCCCTGGAGTAGGGTCAGCTTGGAGTATGAGAATATGTATGCATTTCTGAGAATATATTTGCATTTGCCACAAATCTGGCATCAGGAGATACAAATTCACCCCTATTTGTACATCAAGAAGGAATTATCTCTTGGAGAAGGTGTGTAAAGAGATCCTTTCCAAAGTCTCCTTGGAACAGAAAAATAAAGCTGCATTTTCAGTTTTTCTGTGCACAAGATTAACAGTAATTTTGTTGTCAAATTGTATTAGCTTGTTGTAAGGAACTCTGTTGGAACCGGAGACACAGTACTCAGGGACAATAACAATTGTGTGTGTGTGTGTAGACTTTTGGTTAGAAAGGCTGACTTTCTGTCTTGCCTGAGCAACTGGAAATGCAACCCCTCCACCAAGATCACGGTTCTCAGCCACCCCTGAACCTATTAGTCATTACAAACAGGAACAGAAAGCACTGTCTTTCCAGGCTCTTTGCAAAGGATTATGGACTCCTGGCTTTTTCTAAAAGCAAACCTGCTTTTTCCCTCCCAGTCTCACTCTGGCGTTCCTATTATCACCACCCTTATCGGTCTATCTGAGACTACATCTTCAAGTGCTTGGGCATAAAGGCATCTTCCCACAGGCAGTTACATTTTTTTCAGTAGATTTGTATGAAAATGGAGTTGTAACCATAAAAGTGATACATTAGCACTAAACTCTTATATTTCAGCAGATTACTCGAAAGCAATTACATAGGCCAAAATGAGTGTACAATAAGCTCTGAATGTTATTATTTCCAGGGTACAGTAAGCTTGATATGAATTTAAAAGAATGCCGGTTTAATTATCTGCTTAACTCATTATGGTCATAGATTAACATAAACAATTGGTCTGGTGGCAATCTATTCTGCTGAAGCATTCAGTGTCATTAAACAAAGGAGATTTCTCAAATGTAAAGGTTTATTAGTGTAAACTTTGTACTGCATCTTGATATTCATCAATAGAGCTAACAGTATTGGGCAAACTTAACTCAGTTAATTACTTATTTTTCATTCACATAATGATACTTCCATTACTCTACAGAGAAACTGTGAGAATAATCTCAGTATACTAAAAGTATTGAAAATGATTCACAGACTAAGTACAGATGCTCTAAAAAGTGTTTTTCCTCTCCTGTTCACTTACTATCAAATGATAAGACAGTTATACTAATCTATTCAGGTCAGTTTGAATAAGGTAAAATGGTGATGATATAAAAACATCTTCAAACCACTCAGTTCAGAAGAGAGGAGATTAACTAGCTACAGGAGAGAAAAACACAAACCTTCAAATAGCAATTAATTAATTCAGGGGCTTTCAATTTTATGGTTTGCAGAACAGGAATATTTGGAGTTGGGGACTGCTGAAAACAGGTTACAGTATATACAATCTCTGGACATTACAAAGTGTAGGAGTAAAAATATGGAGATTTCTTCTGGGACTGAGGAAAGAGGGCATTAAAATGTAATATAAATTTTAAATACTTGCCATTCTGACTGCTTCCGTAACTCTGCGAGCTGGTGGAGGCGCTTGAGTGCTTTTTCCTGTTTCTTCTCATCTTTCCATGACTTTGAAGCCACATTTCGAGCAAATTCCCTTTGTTTTAAATCTTTCAATCTCTGTGTGAAAAGAACAAAAAGAGAAGGGATTAAATATGTACACAGCAGATGCATTACCTTTTATGCAATTTATTTGCTTTTGGTGAAGTTAGTATGTAAACGGAGAGTAAAAAATTTTATCATCCTAAGAAGAGATTGAAAATGCTATTTTTCCCTAACAAAACAACATGATTGGGCTATTGCTATTTAGCTGATATATACCTACATATGAGTGATAGCTTTTTAGTTTTTTATGAATACACAAATCTTCTGTTGTGTGTATTGTGTAAATACATACACAAAACTAGACTGCAGTTAATGTAGTCAAAATTTTCCTGTTTAACTCAGTCAATTGGAATTTAATCCATAGGAATATACTGGAATAAAGCTGAGCTCGTGTGTGTAATATATTTTATAGATCTCTATACTTGCACATGTGTGCATGGATGTAAGCGTGCTTCTGTGTTGGTTTTGTAACTTTTTAAGACTGCATTTGTTTTTCAAAGGAGATAACTACTGTCTGAAATATTTGTCAGGAAACCCTTTTATGGTTATTTTCACATTTTTTTTAATCTCCTTGAACAACTATAAATCAGGTAATTCCTGTTGGAGAGAGCAAAATTCTTTGCCTTTATTATGTATTTTTATTACCTGGTTTTGCACTGCTGATAGTATAAGGAAAAGTGAAGGAGAAGAAGACACAAACCAAAAAGTGTCAAAAACATCCTCTGCAAAAAAAGTGGTGCTATCTTGCCTTTGAGTTCGCTGTGGTCTCTAGGATTTAGCAGGTCATGTCCAACCTTACAACTTCCCAGTTCAGGTCCATGCTTCCACGCTCCATAGCAGAAATGCCTTCCTCCCTTCACCACCTCTCCAGTGCTGTGGTGTTTGGGGAAGGCAGGTTTACAAACCAGAAGGGAGCTCTGGTGCATTCAGCCAGATGCCCAAACTGGAAACCTTGAGGACCAGGACTGAGAACTAAACCTCTGCATCCACTTGCTCCTTGGTCTGGAGGGGTGGCCCTGTGCTCTTCATGAAATTCAGAACTATAGTATCAACACCAGGAAATGCTAAATTTCCCATGGAGCCGAGAGAGCTGTTTTTGCAAGCTAGACTGAAGAAAGGCTTTGGTATCACAGTCATTTTTAAACTTGCTGCTCAGCTGCCAGCATCTATGCCTGCTTGCCTGTCCAGCAGTACCTAAAGATCAACACCGTAATCACTGCCATCATCTCATGCTGTTGCTTCCCTCTAGCATGGCCAAAAGTGCAACATGCGTCAGCAGGATAAATTGGAGGCTGATCCAGCATTGTAGCAGCAAATATCGCTTTCTGCAGCTCAGGTATGTGAAGCGGTCTAGCCATGGCACAGATCTCTCCACAGGCCAACAGTCATCTGCGTTTGAGAAACAGGGCTGAAGGCAGAGAGTCCTCAACTTGTAGGGGTCAAGACAATGATGAATGCGTGAGAGAGAACTGTTTTCTGGAGAGAGGTCTAGCTTTTGTCAATAGATGAAGACAAAGCGAATAGGTGAAAACCACGGTGTGGTTGCTTTATACAATCTAAAGGATCACAGCTTCTTTTGAAGAAGCTAGTGGCTTCTGACTTTGAAGTCATCCAGCTAGTGGCAATGACATAATATGACGGAGAGACATAGAGGAACCCTTGGTGGAAACAGCCCATACAAGGTCTGTGATTATGTTCTGTGAAAAGCGCTGGAAAGCTGTAGTGGGTATCTCCCACCACTGTCACATCAGCTGTCCTTCAAGTATAGGATTTTTTAAAAAGCCAGATAAAATCTGTGAAAGAAAAATAAATAAATGCTGGGAGAGTAAGAGCAGAAGTTTCTTGTTTGCTCTCAGCCTTCTGGACCCCAAGACATGTGCCTCTGAGCACTGATCTGGAGGTAGGGAGAGTTGGGCTGCTCACGAAGCAGCTGCTCAGGGAGCTTAAGAACTGCCTCTCAACCACCCTGACATCTCTGCACAGGCAAACTCCCTTGGATGAGGAGAAGGCCAGAGAGGCAGTTGCTCGGGGAACTGGTGCAGCTCCAACCAGCAAGAACTGTCCTGCCACCTGGTGCCTGTTGAAAGTTTAACTGTATTTATCGGAAATATTTAGTCTGTCAAATCTGTATGTTTCTCCAGAAAGTTTATTTCAGCTCCAACGTCTAGTACTTCACCCAAACAGACTGAAACAGGACAGCTGCAAAGCCCTCTTTAAAGCTCTTAGGCTTCAGTTCCTTGGAAATAAATGGTTGCTCCACCACATTTTTAGCTTTTTCCTGTCCCCCTACATGCCCTCTCTCACTGTTCACTTGCCCCTTGCCAGGCCAATTATACAGCACTCCATTCCCTCAACCTCATTCCCTGCAATTTACAGTAAAATGGATGAATATGTAAGACAATATTACTTTTGGTCCAAGAAAGAAGCTTTTTAAATAATAATATGTTAAAGCCAAAGCTGTAAAAGGAATCAGAGAACCTTCCCAGAATGAAACCATACTTTCTGTCACCTAAGTAATATTTACAAGAGTGTAAAGATATTTAAGCAATAAAGATCCTATCCTCCATAGAAAAACATAGGTAGCCTTGAGTCTTATTAACATCTTCAATGTGAAGAAAGGGCAAAGAAACACATTTGAGAAATGTCCTTTGGTGCCGCTTGCTATGTTTTAGCTGTCACCGTGAGTTGTTTGGCATCACACATAGAGCATTCATGAAACAGTTTCTACCTGTCAAGGAAACAAAGGACAATGTGAAAGTACTATGGAGTGCAGGTACTGCAAAGCAATGCCATTTCACTTCTTTGACAGTCAGGATGATAATCAACAAAGCAAATGGACCAACACTAAGAATAGAAGTTCTAGCAGTATTTTTTGCTCTCTATTGGCATACAGCATGTGTCAAGGAAGTAGAGAAAAGAATAAAAAAAATATAGGTAAGCATAGCAGAGGACTCATCAACTGGAGATGAAATCCAAGAAATAAAAAGCATCTACAGTCTGAGCGGAGAAAGGGCTCTCCCTGCACATCCCCTCATCAAAACAAAAAAAGCTGCACTGACGGAGCTCTGGTTAGGAATCATAATGAAATTTGTCAGCTATGTTGGATAGACCATGGGACTGCCCGCTGAACCGGCAAAGCTGTGGTTTTCCTCACTAATGACCTGGGCCAGCCTCCTGACAGGCACACAAATATTTTCTGCAGGTGGTGCACAACAGCATGCAACTGAGCAGGTACCTGAATGACAACCCTAAGCTCAGCAGGTGTGCTTGAAAATTAACATCACTTTACACGGCAATTGCATTTTTCATGTAATTAGGTACTTAACTGGGCATCTGAAAACAGGCACGTGTAATAAATTATGATTTATTTAATAGCAATCTTGTGTTCTGTCCTTCACCTGCTACAAATATCATTGCCATGGAGTTATATTTCATTTTTAGACTCATGTTCTATTCTTTCTCTGTTTTTCGTGTACATGTGCATGTGGACATTGCCATATCTAAAAGTAACCCATCCCTTTTATAAACACCCACACAGAATATTAAAAGACTACAAAATAATATTCACTGTTATGGAAAGATTTACTTATATAACAGGCCTGAGTCATGTTGGCTCCTCTGTCCAAGACTGACTCAAAAACTGCTGAATATCTTCTTTTCCTCCTGAACTCTGGTATGAATCATCAGGAGATCCAAATGAGTTAATGGAGCTGCATCCGCACTACCTACTTTTGCTAGACATGAAATATCCGTGGCCAAATACTTGTACTTTAGCGATTTCTGCTCATTCTTAATGTTGGGTTGTTTTTTTAAAATTGTCACTTTATTGTGGCCAGTACTTGCTTTTCAATGACCTATGAGTACCTGTAGCATACTTACCGCTGGCTGCATTTGCAGTACCGAGATTACTTTCTTTCCAGAGTTATGATGCTGATTTCTGTTCCTCCCTGTGCAGGTGAACGTTTCTCTGGATTGCTATTCATCTGATCAAATTGAGATGCCTACAGTAGTTGCTTAGATTTTCTTTACAACCACTGGAAAGAAATAACCACTTTCAGGGACCTAATCGCCTCTTCTTAAAGCAGCTGTCTAAAACAAGTGGGATAAAGTGAGATGTAAAAGTACCTCTTTCTTTTCATTGCGTACGGAGGGTATTAAGGGTGGCTATCTCAGACATAGACTTTTGATGACAGACGAAATGGGTGCTATCGGTACATTTTCATTGCTACAGAGAGTATTCATGTCTACAGGTTGCATAAAAGAGTACTTTATATCAGTGTACTTTTGGCACATGTAATAGAAAAAAAATTGAGGAAGACATCTGGTTTTTTTTTTATAAACCATTGACAAGAATACAGAGAAGGTTTTCATAATCTGCATTTCACTGCCAGATTTGCCCCCCCTCATTCTCCAGGGCGTCTCTGGCTTCAGGAACCATTTTTTCTATATTGCTTTCTCAATCACTCTCTCTCAATTTGAGGACCAGAGGGAACACAGAACTGGGGGACAGCTTTGCTTCTCCTTTTGAGCATTTTTCCAGGAGCCGTGTTCATCTCATTATACAGATCTACCTGGGGTTCTCAGTATAACTGTACTTCAGATGCTGGGGCAAATAACTGTTGCTGCAAGTACACCGAAAAGCAAATCGTGTTCTTATTCACAGTAGCGTTAACTGTGAATCTACATTTCTATTTACACTGATGTAAATAGAAAGCAGCTTGGAAACCCATGCATTAAGTTAGAAAATGGCAGGTTAGCATGAGTTAAACAATTTTTTTCACTTACATTCAGACTTTTTTTCAGGATATCATTCACAATGCATCCTCCAAAATATTCACCTTTCCTTAATGCATTGCAGCCCCAGATAAAAATGTAGTATGTATCTCTGCTTCCTTCAGTCAGCATTAGGTATATGTCTCCTGTCATATGTAGAGAGCCTTCTCTGAATCAAAGTCCATAAACTAATGTGAGTGTTTGAGTGCCTGATTGGCTTTAAAGATTGATTTCCACTTTGCTGAAAAGCTCCTTAATTAAGTTCTGAACAAATTCACTGTAGAAGGGTTAAATGAGGAAAAAAAGGAACGTGACTTTCAGTAATTATTCTCTTGCCTGTAACCCTAACATGGGAACCAATTACATTATTTGTAAAATGAATTCACACTGAAAACCATCAAATGAGAATGATAGTTACTAAAGAACATAATTAGACTTCATGTCTGAAGCTTATGGTATTAACTCTAAGTGAAAGTGAGGAAACAGCAATGAAGTTACCATGCTTTTACTATGGTAAATAAAATCCTAAAAATAAATTGGAAAGGCTATTACATACAGGAATTAACCATGAGACATGAAGCTCAAAAACTAGCTGATAAATTTTCATTTGTTTTACCCATAAATAACTACAGATCACTTTGAAGTGCGTGATAGTGATCATTTTTTGGAGTAGATTATATTTTAGTCACTCTTAACAGATTCAATATTGTTAGCAGGAGTGAATGGGAAGACAGAAAGAAAATATCTTGGCATGACTGGGTTAGGGAACGAGATGATAACAGGAGGCGGGAAAAGTCAGTCCTCAGACATGCCCTAGAGAATCCATCTATCAATGAATGAGGTGTTGATCACAGATCCAACCAGAAGGATAAATTACAGATGGCTGTTTGGAGGGCTTGTTTTTGCTTGTCTTCATAGAAACTCCTGTTAAGTCTATAGACAGTCAGTCTGATCTAGTGCATTGGGTCTTCACTGGCATCTTCATGCCCAAAAGCATCAAGACCTACTAGTGCTTACCTGTGTCTTTTCTGTGGAAGCTTCTTACTGTTCAACCATATTTGCAAATATTCCTGCTAATAAAACTGATTTCGTCTGTTGCCCAAAGTATGAGTTTGGACAAATGAATTTCAGGGTATATTTGTACTGCTCATGAGAATCCTCCAAGTAAAGTTAAAACAGATGGATTTCATGGGGGCCATTTCCACAGGGGAGAGGACAGAACAGACACTTTGTGGCACCAATTTGCTCATTTGAAGGCCTGAGCTATTTGTTGATCCAGCATATGCTCCACTTGACCACCCACGTTTATATTAGTCCCAGTGAATTTATTGTCATTTGCTCCAATAGGCTCTCTGCGCACCGCACAATTTGATTAGACATATTCAGTGCCATTTTGGAATACAGAGTAATTTACCTGGTAAAAGCAACACATTTGAATGGTAAGAAATGTGGGGCAGGGACTGTATCTTCACTGCATCTCCATGTATTACCTCGTTCGTCGGGGTGTCGGGCTTTCTTTCTTAGCCAGAGAAAAAACATCTCATACATTTTATTCCTTTTTCCTTCTCATTTAAGCAGCTTAAAGAGAAGAAACTGGTATTACAGACCCTGTGCAAGACAAGCTCCTTTCAAAACTTTCAGTACTTCTTATAATCTTATTTTTAAAATATTTAAGCATTTTCCACATCTTTTTGGAGCCTGTGTCACCACTTTGTTTTTCTTTGTTCTAACTGTAGCAGGCAGAATACAAAATCACCCACATTTTAAGGAAAAGAGCTAGAGTCTGAATTATACAAGAATTCAACAGGTGAGTCCAAAGCCTGGCCTCAAACTTTCTTCAGTGTGGTCATCAGACTTTCAGAGTAACAAAAATGATAGCAGAAATATACACTTTACACAGCACTTTTACACAGCACTTTCCATACACAGACCTCAGGCTTCTTATGAAACAGGTTATCTTTACCATTATATCATTTTACAAATAAAGAAATGAAGGCAAAGAGAAATGGAGTGACTTCTGAAAAGAGCAGGGAGGAGGCTGAATCAGCACTTACAGACATATGTTTAATTAATACATCTAAATCTTTAGCCCATTGAAACAAGAAGAAAGATGCCAGACATCTGAATTAAGCCTAAATTTGATTTACCTGTATAATCAGTTGATTCTTGATAACTATGGTAGTGCTGAGGGAATGACGATAAAGCATGAAAGAATAAACCTGTTACAAACTATAGTGCTATGTCCATAGGTTTACATAAGGGAAAGTTGAGTCGGAAGACCACTACACAGCGACTTTGAAGTGCTGTACCGGAGAACAAGTTCATCGCTAGAAGGAGTTGTTTTAATATGTCACTGAGATAAATGTAGTGCGGTTTATAGGTACCTCTCACTGCACTTTAGATGAAAAAGTATGGTCAGGGCAAATAGTGAAAATAATATGTGCATGAAGGATATTAAAAGCAGCTATAAGCAGAAGCTTCATCAAATATCTCAAGGAAGTAAAATATTGCTTTTTCTAATAGGATGTAATAGTTGTCCGTAAAAAGCATTTTAGGTTGTTGTTTCTTTTTTTTTTATTCAGCAAAACCAAAATATTCTTTCTCTTGTATTTGCTTAAAGCAGACTGATCTCTTCTGGAGTAGGAGAGTTAAAGGTAACCAAGAATCTAGCAATAATACTATAACAAAATACCTGCTCAAAGTAAAGGAGATTTAATAAATGACATTTCCTTGCAGTTTTTGTCAATAAAAAAAAGGTCACAAAGGACTTTTGTAATCACCTGATCAAAACCTTTCAATAACACAAGACAGAGGACATCCTGATTTGCGATCTTTTAACAGATAAATTGATAAAATCAAGCTACTTTGACAAGATTTATTTTACATAAACCACATTAAATGAAATTAATTACATTATAATTCATTAATACTTTATGGAGTCCTGTATCAGTCATGCCAGTATTTTCCCTGGCATTAATGTCAGGATGACAGATTTTCTTGTTTATTTTCTTTAAATACTAGCATGGCATTAACCTGCTTCTAGCTTGATGATTTTCCTCTAGTGCTCTGAGACTTATTAAAAATCAACATTAATGATTAGGAGGGTTTATGGCCATTTCTTTCCTAATACTTAAATGTTGGTCACCCGAGTGTGCTGATACAAAAATATTTAGCTCTAGATTATGTTGTTTAATATCCTTCTTAGCTATTGGTAGAATGGTACTTCACAATATCATAAACATCACAGATGTGACTAGGTCATCTGGCTTTGCCCCAAGTATAGAACAGAAATCTGTATTGAATAGTCCTTTTTACATCACTGCTAACAAGTAACTAATTTCTATTTGGAGCAGAAGATTCTTTATGTCCTCAATATACGTTCAGAAACCTTCTTGCCCTCACCTCTCATGATTACAGATTTTCCTTTTGCTCTTTTGTATGGGGTTTGCATGGGAAGGTATTGGTAGCCAGGGGGCTACAGGGGTGGCTTCTGTGAGAAGCTGCTAGAAACTTCCCCCATGTCCGATAGAGCCAATGCCACCGGCTCCAAGATGGACCTGCCACTGGCCAAGACTGAGCCAATCAGCGACAGTGGTAGCACCTCTGTGACAACATATTTAAGAAGGGGGGGGGGAAACTGCGCAACTGCAGCCGGAGAGAGGAATGAGAATATGTGAGAGAAACAACTCCGCAGACACCAAGGTCAGTGAAGAAGGAGGGGGAGGAGGTGCTCCAGGCACCAGAGCAGAGATTCCCCTGCAGCCCCTGGTGAAGACCATGGTGAAGCAGGCTGTGCCCCTGCAGCCCATGGAGGTTAATGGTGGAGCAGATATCCACCTGCAGCCCATGGAGGATCTGATGCCAGAGCAGGTGGATGCCTGAAGGAGGCTGTGACCCTGTGGGAAGCCCACGCTGGAGCAGGTTTGCTGGCAGGACTTGTGAGCCCATGGAGGACCCACGCTGGAGCAGTCCGTTCCTGAAGGACTGCACCCCGTGGGAGGGACCCACACTGGAGCAGTT
>NW_008825410.1:4002695-4007850 GCF_000699105.1 Pygoscelis adeliae
TGCTGGAGCAGGGGAAGAGTGTGAGGAGTCCTCCCCCTGAGGAGGAAGGAGCGGCAGAAACAATGTGTGATGAAGTGACCACAACCCCCATTCCCCGTCCCCCTGCGCCACTGGGGGGGAGGAAGGAGAGAAAATCGAGAGTGAAGTTGAGCCCGGGAAGAAGGGAGGGGTGGGGGGAAGGTGTTTTTAAGATTTGGGTTTATTTCTCATTATCGGACTCTGATTTGATTGGTAATAAATTAAACTAATTTTCCGAAGTCGAATCTCTTTTGCCCGTGACGGTAGTTGCTGAGTGATCTCTCCCTGTCCTTGTCTTGACCCATGAGCCTTTCGTTATATTTTCTCTCCCCTGTCCAGCTGAGGAGGGGAGTGATAGAGCTGCTTTGGTGGGCACCTGGCATCCAGACAGGGTCAACACACCACACCTTTTTACTTCCTCCATCACTTTTTTCCAATTTCTTTACTGCTGATCTATGATCTTTACCATCCTTTTTTCCTTTCTCTCCTTTATTATAAATTTAAGCCACAGAGAATTGACTTTCCTTCTAAACAAGATTAGCTGTTTATAACCTATTTGGTCCTTTTCAGTTGTGGGATTTGGGTTCTTAAACCATCTGCCAAGTGCTCTTTAAAATTTCCCAGGTCTCTCTCACATCTTTCCATTTGAATTCCTCCTCCCAGTCCATTTGGCAAGCTTATTCACCTTTATGAAACTAGACTCCTTAAAGAAGTGTATGCTACAGTTTGTTTTTTACACAAATATATGCAAATATTTTATGTGCATTTACTAAATACAATCGCTTGGCTTTTTTAATTTCCTCTATGCCTGTGTTGATCATCACAATGCTAATAACATATAGATTAAACATCAGCTTTTTGGAGACTCATGATATGGATGAAGTATTTTTGTGCTATTCTTGACAGAAGGGAGGCCCACAGCGGCAGCAAATTCAGATGCATAATCCGTTAATTTTAATATCTTCATGCATGGGATTGGAGTAGCAGTTTATGTTCCAGTCTGTGGTTTATTTACAGGAGGAGATGAACAGATGTCCCATTTTTTTCCAGGGTAATTCACTCCTGCAATAGCCTGGTTTAGCCTTTGATTATCTGAGACAATCTTCTGAGAACATATCTCAGTAAATTATACTGATTAAAAAAAGGTTATTTTGATTATATGTTTCTTCTTTTATTTAATTATTTTCCAAATTTGTCTCACATTATATGTTGTCTCCTTTGACTTCAGTGTCCTTTCTTCCCTCTACTTGACTTATCCATCTCACTTCCCAGTTCGGTAGCATTTCCCTCTGAAATAACAAAAGCCATAAGGTGCTTCCTAAGCAAATTCAGTGTGTCCTGGGAAAAGATGACCAAACTGTGCAGAGTGAATGATGTCCTAATTTTCCAGTTTATAAAGGCAAAGATATTTTGCCCTATTTAGCACCCTTTTTATTGCCACGTGCTTAAAATATTATTTATTTGCAATTTGTTATTTGTACTTGGTCCCCTTGGACATACTGCTGTTACAACCTGCAGTGCCTGGGGCTTTCGCTAAGAGAGGGAGCTGAAAGCAAGCACATGGTCAAGATACGCAGTTCAGCCCAGTGGCGCGTAACGTATCACTGAGCTGCAACTTGACACCCTTCAATTGTGATTCCACAATTTCTAATTAATTTAATACTGTTGTAGAAACTGCTCCCTGGAAAGAGGGTGGAAATGAGCATGACACACTTTTATAAGAGCAATGCCAAACTACTTCTCTTATCCCCTTGCATGTTGTGGAGCTATAGGAGGTAACATTTAATGTTCCCCTCTTACCCATGCTCCAGACTATGTCTCTTCGTATTCACTCTTATATCAAATGATGCTATAAACACACATCCAGTTTTTCACGTAGGCATGGACATTTTTAATATTATAAAGCTGATCTATCACTCACTGCTTCTGAAATACTTTATGTCACTTCTCAAATTCTTTGCCTGTCACTTGACACAAACAACCTTTTAAGCAAGCTTTACTCTGCTACTCCCTCCCAGGAAAGTTTTATTCCTGTAAAATTTGAAGTTGATCTTTTATTTATAGCGTGGCTTCTTATTCTAGTAATCCATACTTTTCTACACCCCTGACTTTTAATTATTTCTTGCAAAAAAAGAAAGATTTTGAGTTTATGTACTCAAGGAACAACAATCCTCTTAAAATATGCACCAACACAGATACAATATGGTGATAGTGACTTTATATTCTTTGGACTCACTGAGTTAAAATGGTACTGTAAATTGTTCTGGAGACAAGTAAGGCAACTGGATCATATGTTGTCGTTTTAATTTCTGAAAAAATATTACATTGTTTTTCAAGGTATTATTAGTTTAGCTTTTAGAAAGACCTTGTGCAAAAATAAATGAGGAATTATATAAAAAATTGTGTTCATTTCCTAGAAATAATAGAAAATTGCTATAACAATTATCGTACACTTCTCACATGCTCCATGTTCAGATTTATTAGGCTATGACTTGATGTTGTGCATGTGTACAGGTCCAATTTATGATTATTTTCAAATTGCAGGCCAGAATCTTAATTTTCTTTTTTAACCAAGCAAAGGGACATTGTGCTGTGCTAAATTTCAAAATGGGAAGGAAATCAGAATCTGACGTGGGCTATTGAGAGCCATAATTATGTCAATGAATTGAACGTTTGGTGTAACCCAGGCTCAAATGATGTAAAAGTAATGCAGAACTCAGAAAAGATGGTCATTAGGAGCTGATGAGAAAACTGAATTTTGCTTTGAAGTAAAGAACAAGATGAGGTTAATCTGAATATTCTGGGTTCCTTTTAAAAGGTAAAAAATTACATTGTACCTTTTAGGCAATATTTTTGTATACAAATATTGGTAACTATGTGATTTAATAAATTATATTGTTTTACCCCTAAAGATGATATTACTCTACCCAATAATTTCTCAACTAATTATGATTTGATATTCACACAATCAGATCCTTATCTAAGGCTGGAGATCCAGGGCAGGTTCAGAACACAAGCAATAGGTTATATCGCTTCTGCTGGATATGACTTATTACCTTGCTGAAGCCCACAGATCCTAAATGGAAAGTGTAAATACAGAGCAATGGAATGTGACTGCAATTGCACTTTTAAACACGAGTATTTAAGTGTCTGTTTTGAGGGAAGCAGTGCTAAGAATCCATCAATATGCTAAGGGCTGAAAACAAGCAGAGAAATGTTAACTACAAGCAGAAAGTATCCTACAGGGTTCCAGGGGGGTTCTGTCAATTCCTTTATACTTACACACTTGTTTAAAGAAACAGAATTTCTGCTCTGCAGGGAATTTTGACATTTGGGATTTCTTTACTTTTTAGTGTTACTGGGAGAAGTAAAATTCTGAAAACTTATTAAAAAAATGAAAATTTCAAGTCTTTCCAAGTGACTTGATGTCAATGCATCTCAATAGCAATGAAACATAATGCCTTAAAGTTATAATTTTCATCATTTCTTTATCTCAAGAATAGTAAATATAATGTGTGCATATGTTACAATTAATATTTTAAAAGTATTTTAAAATACTTTACAAGAAATTTTTAAAAGTATTTTTTAAAGTAACACTGTTGAAGCAAAATATTTCAATCTTTATGAACCATTTCAACCTGATTGAAACTAAATGATGTAAACCTTTCAAATGAGAAATGGTTTTGATCTTCTCACATTCTGGCAAAACCATTATACTCTAAAAATAGCATTTCCTGACAAAAAAGTGTTTAGTTGTCAATTCTTTTGTTCAGGAAACATTTGGTTTTTACTGTCCCATCACCTGTGATAATATATTTGTTTGGTATTCACATGAATGTCATCTATATGTCTCTAGATATTCCCTTGCAATTTAATCTGAGAAGGTGCTTAAAGAGCCCTCATCTTTTTAATGGCTCTTGGTGGAGCCTAATTATTGTGAAATTGCAAAAGCTGTGAAATGATAATTAGTCTGGGTTACCTCCTTTATTTTCCCCTTAGAGACATGTTAAAAGATGTTAATTAATGCTTTTAACTAAGTAAGGGTAATAAATGACTAATCTCACCATTTTTATTGCTGTCTTGGTGATGCACAGATACGTTTCTGTTTTGCTTTTAAATATTTGTTTCTACTATGACTGCCCCTTAAAGACACGAAAGGCACATAGTACATTTCCTCGAACACAAACATAGTTGATTAGCATGACTTTAAAGCTCCACAGCTTTAAATCAATTGCTCAGCTACATTCTTGCACATTAATCACTGCATGGAAGGTCCAGACGGTCAAAAATGAAAAGAACTATAATAGATGCAGATTCTAGACATGTTTCTAGGGCCAGATATACTTTGTGGATGCCAATGGGATTAGAAGTATTATTATTATATAACTAAGAAAAGGTGATGGGTGACAGTAGTAGGCGACTCTCTTCTGAGAGGTACAGAGGCACCCATTGGCTGGCCTGACGCACTCTCTAGAGGTGTGCTGCTTACTGGGGGCTCGTATCAGGGATGTCACCGAGAGGCTACCAAGCCTTGTACAATCCACTGACTATTATCCACTGCTGTTGTTTCACTTGGGCACCAGTGATACTGCCAGGAGCAGTCTGAGGACTATCAAGAAGGACTACAGAGCCCTGGGAGTGGCGGTAAGGGACTCAGGAGCGCAGGTAGTTTTTTCATCAGTCCTGCTGGTCAAAGGGAAGGGGTTTGAAAGGGCCAGTCAAATCTGCCGAATCAACAAATGGTTACAGGACTGGTGCCACAGCCAGGGGTTTGGCTACTTAGACCATGGGACTTGCTTTGAGAAACTTGGTCTACTGGGAGCTGGTGGGGTGCCTCTGTCAAGGAAGAGGAAGAGCATCTTCAGTCATAGGCTTGCCAAGCTGGTGAAGAGGGCTTTAAACTAAAGTTGCCAGGGGAGGGGAATCTCAATCCATCCCACTCCTACCAGCTTGATGCCAGGGCCAGCAATAGATGCCCAGAGCCTGGAGAAGGAACAGAGGTCAGCAGGAGATCACCCGAAGAGCAGCACAAAGGAATTCCAGCCACTCCAGCCAGTAAGTCATCTTCATTGGGTACCCAGCATAAATGCCTCTATGGAAATGCACGTAGCATGGGGAATAAACAAGAGGAGTTAGA
>NW_008825410.1:4009985-4012521 GCF_000699105.1 Pygoscelis adeliae
GTGTGGTTGCGGCCCAGAAAGCCAACTGTATCCTGGGCTGCATCAAAAGAAGCATGGCCAGCAGGTCGAGGGAGGTGATTCTGCCCCTCTACTCTGCTCTGGTGAGACCCCACCTGGAGTACTGTGTCCAGCCCTGGAGACCTAAGCATAAGGAGGACATGGACCTGTTGGCGTGGGTCCAGAGGAGGGCTACGAAGATGATCAGAGGGCTGGAGCAGCTCTCCTATTAAGACAGGCTGAGAGAGTTGGGGTTGTTCAGCCTAGAGAAGAGAAGGCTCCGGGGAAACCTTATAGCAGCCTTCTAGTACTTAAAGGGGACCTACAAGAAAGCTGGAGAGGGACTTTTTACATGGGCATGTAGTGATAGGACAAGGGGTAAAGGGCTTTAAACTTAAAGAGGGTAGATTTAGATTAGATGTAAGGAAGAAATTCTTTACTATGAGGGTAGTGAGGCACTGGTACAGGTTGCCCACAGAAGTTGTGGATGCCCCCTCCCTGGAAGTATTCAACGCCTGGTTGGGCGGGGCTTTGAGCAACCTGATCCAGTGGAAGGCGTGCCTGCCCATGGCAGGGGGGTTAGAACTGGATGACCTTTAAGGTCCCTTCCAACCCAAACCATTCTATGATTCTACGATTATTTTTCCAGAGGAAGGAAAGATATGAGTAAGAGAGCACTGTTCAAAAGTTATGCAGTAGCCGACAGAAACGTAATTTTTCTGTGAACATTTGAGGGTACAACATTTTGCTAGCAAAGCTAATTACCCAGTATTTCCAAAAAGCTGACTATGGCACAGAATTGCCCCAGGTAAGATACATACAGATGTGTTGTAACCTGCACAACAGGTTCCTTAATCTGGCTGAATAGTACCTTATTCTACAAGTCATTCCACAAATGTGAATTAAAGTACTTGTGAACAGACAGTAATCAAAGACAATCATAGCATCTAGCAGTGCTTTGCCCCTATCACCTCACTATTTGAAGCAAGGCTTGTAGAGCCTGACCTTAAGATGACACCAGTTATTCCAGATCTACTGATTTCACAAAAAAAAATGTAGTGCAAAGTATGTGGCCTATTAGCAACATTACTTAATGTTTGCCAGTCTTTCGAAGCTGGCACATGGAATATAATGTATGCCTGCGTTTAGTCTTGCTTAGTTCTTTTTAGTTCATAGTGAATCGAAATTTTTGCATGAACAGCAACATTTTACATAGAAGTAGGTAAAAAACATGCTGTATCTTCTGCTTCTTCTGTCCTTATTACTGCTGTTTAAAAAGTGGAAAAGACATCTGTCTGAATACAGACATTTAGAAAAAGGACAGCAATGCCCAATATAATTTATCTTGTTCATTATCAATACAGGCACAACTCCAGCCTGACTGCCCTAAAGGTTAACTGAAAATGGAATAATAATTTAAACATAAATATTTAGGTTCTCCATATCTATCCCATCTTCTTCAGTAATATCCTATGTACTGCATGTATAAGCATTTCAGAACTGAGAACCAAAGAGGAATATGTTGATTTTAATCACTCCTTTTTACACAGTATGAAAAAGAAGTATGACTGGCTCAAAACCACTTCTTATTTGAACAGAATGTTTCAGAAAGTCTTTTGTTTCAAAATTTATTGAATTTACATTGTATTTGCCATGTTAAATCAGTCATAACAGAATGTTTTAATTAATTTGTTTTTGAGAATTGTTTCCTTATCCATTTTTGAAATGGAAGCAACGTTTGAAACAATGGAAAATTATTTGAACCAGAGATGCTGAGTTTCAACCAGATTTACTGCACCTTTTGTCTAAATATAATTAAATAAGAATATGTTTCTTCATGTTCTGGGTGGGGAATTACTGTACAAAATTAAACCCTAAACTGATATTTTGGGGCAGAATTTCATATTTGTTTGTGGTTTGGCATCATCTTTTAATTTTACAAATCTAATCCTTCAGATTCCATGCTTATTTGAATAAGCCAGCCATTATACTGCATCAACCATTCCTCCTGCTTGAAAAATTAGTTGTAAAACTTTAGTAATTAAAAAGTGTACCCTCTGAGAAGAATGGAAAGGACAATAACACAGGCATTAACGAAAAGCACTTCCTCTAACTGACATTCTGGTTATTGCTATGTCTTAAATGCCAAAATCTGATAATACACTTCTCTAATTCCTTATATAATGAAATACTTAAGAAATATCTTACAGTCATTGGACCATCATTAACAACTATGAAATTAGGTGTCCCATGTTTTTTTTTTCCAATTTAAAGAGGGTTAAATTGCTAATTTACATGTTAATTAGCATTCATTCTAAAGAACACCAAATGTAATTCCATAGCATCTAGCATTTAACAATTCAGCTTATCAAGACATTAAATTTAAAAGAAGTTCTGCATTATTTGCAAGAACTTTTTCTGAGGGCTAATGATGAAAGGGGTCTCATTATTCTAAACAACATGCTATTTAAAAAGGATGAATACTGCCAATTTATTTACTTTATCACTGAGTAATACGAAAGCAGCAAAGCATTGGCAG
>NW_008825410.1:4012550-4032322 GCF_000699105.1 Pygoscelis adeliae
GCCCGCTGACCCGCACAGATTTGTAAGTTTAGAGTAAAGAATTGTTTCTTGTGACATTTCTTTAGAATCTGTTGCAATTGAAGCATCTCTGTGTAGCATAGCTATAAATGCAAGCCTCCCCTCTTAATATTTAAGAAAATATTGCATGATATTATAAACTAAGCAGTCACTTTAAGATCATTTCAAACTGGCAAAATAAATGTTCTTAGCACAGTGGTGCAACAGAATTATTGTATTGTTTACATCCTGCTTTTGCTTATATGCTGTACACTACTCCTTTGCTTAAATGTTGATGTCATCTTGTATTGCTTTATGTTTAAATAAAGGTTTATTTATATCAGTTTCTGTGATGTGACACAACCTGATCGTCTGTTTCACTGCACTGCTACTTCAGCATTTCAAAGGTGCTGGATTGCAGGTACTTTGAAGCACAGCAGCTGTGATGCAAACATGCTTTCAGAAAGGCAGGATTTTTCTATTTCTAAATAACAGAATGAAGCATTCAGGCCAAGAAAATACAGTATTTTGGTCTTGTATTATCTATCAGTGGTAAAAGATGGAATTGTACATGAGCAACGGCATTATACATTTCATTTAGCCTGGAGAAAAGGAGGCTGAGGGGAGACCTCATTGCTCTCTACAACTACCTGAAAGGAGGCTGTAGCGAGGTGGGTGTCGGTCTCTTCTCCCAAGTAACTGGCGAAAGGACGAGAGGAAATGGCCTCAAGTTGCGCCAGGGGAGGTTTAGATTGGATGTAAGGAAAAATTTCTTTACTGAAAGAGTAGTTAAACATTGGAACAGGCTGGCCAGGGAAGTGGTTGAGTCACCATCCCTGGAAGTATTTAAAAGACGGGTAGATGAGGCGCTTAGGGACATGGTTTAGTGGGCATGGTGTTGTTGGGTTGACGGTTGGACTCGATGATCTTGGAGGTCTCTTCCAACCTTAATGATTCTATGATTCTATGATTCTGTGCTTTTTCCCAGACCCCAGCCATTTTTTATGTTGTGTAAGTGCTCTGTATTATTTTCAATACAACATTTTGTGCCAATATAATATCTGTGGTATTCTTGTTAACAGAGTTAGAGTTGTGAAATGTGATTTTCATATAGCCTATCTGGTTGATTTACTCAGCTCCTCAGCTCTAAGTGGAATGGCTTAGGCATTGGTGACTCTAAGTGACATTGACAGTCTCCTCCTGTGCTTTATCCTGATATTCCCCCTTATTTATGGGTTATTTCTGTGGGTCCTTCCTCTTGTAACTCCTTTTTCTCCCTTTCTTGTACACACCTTTCATCGTCTTCTAATTTCAGAGTGATACTTCCATGCCTTTCTGTTCTTGCAATTTCTGTCTCTCCCTGTCCGTTATTCCCATAATTACTTCCTAAACCCACTTCTTCTCCTTCTGTTTCCCCTTCATTTCACATCATCAGTTCTTTTGTAGCCAACAGCTTCATCCCCTGCACAGCCGGCTGAACATGAGCCGGCAGTGTGCCCAGGCGGCCAAGAAGGCCAACGGCATCCTGGCCTGTATCAGAAATAGTGTGGCCAGCAGGAGCAGGGAAGTGATAGTGCCCCTGTACTCGGCACTGGTGAGGCCGCACCTCGAATACTGTGTTCAGTTTTGGGCCCCTCACTACAAGAAGGACGTTGAGATGTTGGAGCGTGTCCAGAGAAGGGCAACAAGGCTGGTGAGGGGTCTGGAGAACAAGTCTTATGAGGAGCGGCTGAGGGAGCTGGGGTTGTTTAGCCTGGAGAAAAGGAGGCTGAGGGGAGACCTCATTGCTCTCTACAACTACCTGAAAGGAGGTTGTAGCGAGGTGGGTGTCGGTCTCTTCTCCCAAGTAACTGGCGAAAGGACGAGAGGAAATGGCCTCAAGTTGCGCCAGGGGAGGTTTAGATTGGATGTAAGGAAAAATTTCTTTACTGAAAGAGTAGTTAAGGGACCTGGTTTAGTGGGCATGGTGGTGTTGGGTTGACGGTTGGACTCAATGATCTTGGAGGTCTCTTCCAACCTTAATGATTCTATGATTCTATGATTCTAAGATGGATTCATTCCTCAAGTATGGTCCATCTTCAGTACCGAGTCAGGGAGTTTCTTTAGGGAAAACAACATGCAACCTGCAATTAAAGATTTTATTAAAGAGCAGATATATAAAAGTATCAGATTAGGTTGTCCAAACAGTATTGATTTTGGTGCTTTATCACTTCCTTACTCCTAACTTTGCAAATACTATATATTTTTTCAGTAATTCACTAAAGCTCGGGATCCAGAAAGAAAATTTCAGCCCAATCCCTGAGAGCAACAAAAACCTGGGTCTTAAAATACAAAATGTTTGGAAACCTTAATTATAAGCATCACAGCCAGTTCTGTGTCTAACAATCCAGTAGAAACCATGGGCTAATCTAGTTTGTAATCAAAACTAACTTATGAACAAAAGGGACGAGTGAAAGGAGTTAATTCACAGGAACAAATTCTGAAAGAATGAGAAGAACTTTTTAAGTTGATTATGGGAAAGGCAGTGTGAGAAAATGAAAACAATTCAGCAAGAAATTATAAAAAACCTGCTCTTCGGGAACAGTTACAGTCAGACTGGAAATAATTTTTGGGAGTATGAACAAGAATACACACTGCAAAATCAATGTATGATGAAAAGCTAAGAAAGTGTGAAGCTATAACAGAAATTAGAGAATGTCATAGGCATAAGCAACAATAAGAAAATCACTGATTTCAGAATGAGCAAGAGAACAGTGTGTCCTTAAGGCAAAAAGATACTGAAATGATAGGATAGACTATAGAAATGAATTCTTTCTTTTAGCTTTGGTTTTCACATGAAGGAAAACAAGACTTATGCTAGAAATGTAAAGAGTATACTGTTTCCAAGGGAAGAGAATGATGTGCTTAAAAGGAAAGAGCAGGGAAAATTGAATTGGCATGTGTATTGTAGAATAATGAATGAAATAACAGTTAAGAATTCCTCAGCATCAAAACCTCAAAAATTCAAGAGAAAATAAATATTGTGATGAAGCAGAAGTGTTTGACAAAGGGTATACAGGCACAGATGATCATTCTAAATAATTGTCTAATGGTGACAGTTAAAACATAAACTGGTAATAAATTTGCCTGAAGCTAAAATAAATGGGCATTTCACTGAAATTAAAGAATAATTTGTGGAAAAATCTGAGAAACTGTTGACCATATTGAATCATACTTTCAGTATTTTGATTTATGTGTCAGAAGCTCTAATCTGACTAGAGATACTTACGGTAAATGTTCTGAAGATGGGAAAAAATAAATAATAAGTTATAACCTTCAACTCTAAAACCCCTCTCTTGTAAAACATCTGAGCATCCTTCATTTTACGCATTTGAATATTTTCATTTATTTTTATGGGTAACTTATAGGCATACCTCTTAGAAAGTTCACAATTATTTTCAGGACTAGGCTTAATTTTACACCCTCCAAATTGCACACACATAACAATTTGTGTATGTGATAGTTGCTTTTGAGCATAGCAATCTATTGGTACATAAAAATAGGAGGACAATAACTAGCACACATACAAAATGCCTTTATCACTTCAAGTCCACTTATAAACCAGCTGTTTGAGGGAATCTAACATCATATTACTGTTTCTCTTGCTTGACTCCTTTTCTTTTATCTTTAATACAATTCTGGTTCTGGCTTTCTTACTAGGGATGTGACGAATGTGAAAATTTTATTAAAAGTATGCATGTATTTCTTAACAAGCATCAAACCAAGTTGATTTTTGTGAGGTTACAGGAGCAGAATGCTGATGGCTGCAGACAGCACCTCTCGCTAACTGAGAGCAAGAAATGCTGAGGTCTTTTGCCATTCAGGTTATTTTCTGAGGAGGCCACAGAGAGTACAGACCTCATGCAAAACCTGGCCCTAAAAAAGCAGGCCCTTCTTAACGGCCAGTGTCCTGATGCAGAGAAACAGAAGCAGGGGCTGCAGGGAAGGATGTTAACCTCGTCCACGTGGGAGTTCAAGAGGGACAGTGGGTCCACCTGTATATCAAGGGGAAAAAGCAGAGACTTCACAAGCACACATAATAGTGGACCTTCATGTTGGTGTAGCCCTTTCTGTTTGATTAATGTGTTCTTATGGCTAAATATATGATACTTTGTCCAGAAGAAGGTTTCTTGGTGTTGCTGTGTTTGCCTAATTTCCCAGATCCCAAGGTGAAATCTCTCAGATATTGCCAAACCAGTTTCCTTTCCTCCAAATGAAAATTTTTTGGGTAATAGGAGAGGTGTGCCTTAGAGCGAAAAGGGCCTTACTTTTCCTCCAATAAACATGCAGATGCTGGAAAAAACACCCTAAAGATGAACCAACAAGATCTCAGCATTACACTCATTCCTGGAGCTTTCCCTGTGTTCACTTATCTGTGCATTTTCTAGGTGGTAGAGGCAACGTTAGCTAAAATGTAAGCATATTTGCTAGCTTTGATGTTTAACAGGAGCTAAATCTCTGCCTGAATTAGAATTTATATCCACAAGCACCATAAAGGCTTAACAGCAAGTGCCCACAGCTGTACACACTAAATCAGACTTTCATGCAAAAAATATACCCAAGTGCTAGTATGCATGGATTTAAATACTGAGATACAGGTATGCGCATGTGAACTAGTGGAGACTGACAGTTCTGTTCACCTGCTTAAACAGTGCTGCTTGCTTCAGGAACACTAAATTTAGATATTTTTTTTCATATGAAAGACTGTGATGTATTTAACTGTATGGCTAAATTTTGACAACAAAACTAAAAGACCTGTTTTGTCATCAGAAACCCCAAGATGGCAACACAGTCTTGTTTTTCTTTGCTGCTTATTTCTATCATTATTATCATCATCACAATTATTATATTGCAGTACATGGAACAGATTTGTGATTTTCTCCTTTGCTGACATTTAAAAGCCTTGCTGATTGCTAAGGATTATTTATACAAAAATTGAAAACTCCAGCTACTTCAACATTAACTGAATGGATGAATGCTATGCATGACCTGGAGGTATTAAAAGATTCCATTTAATAACGTTAACCAAATAGACATCTCTGCTCAAGTTTGG
Organism: Pygoscelis adeliae; assembly: GCF_000699105.1. Lineage (NCBI taxonomy): Eukaryota > Metazoa > Chordata > Aves > Sphenisciformes > Spheniscidae > Pygoscelis > Pygoscelis adeliae. Next base: position 4,017,640 of record NW_008825410.1, read on the forward strand.
CTTCCTTTTATAGATGCACATGACTTAACAACCCTTCTAAAAAATCTATACTTCTATATTTTCAGCTTAGCATGTAACATACATCCACATATATTATATTTTCAGGCAGCAACCTATATTGATTATCTATATACTAATCACTTTTGAACGAATTCACACTAGGACCCTTATCCTTTTCAGAATTCGGATAGTTTAGACAGTGCCAAGGTAATCGGTTCTGATGCAGTTAACTTTTGTTGCAGAGAACATGGCGAGCAAGTGATAGTAAGCATCATTCACCTTAATGCTTGATGAGAGATACTGCAGATTTATCAAACGTGCTACTGCCTGTGACTCCTGCCCAGGACTTTATAAAGTCATAGATTCCATAGCAAAGGGAAAACACAAAGGAAAAAAGCTGTTGATTTCAAGTGGGTTAGCTGGTATGTGCGGGGCCAATGAGGCACAGGGCTGTACGGTGATGAAAGATTAGGTGCTCCCAGGAAAGTCACCCACACTCCCGCTCCAGCCTTGTTAAGTATCAGGCTTAACAACAGAGAGCTCAGGTAAAGCTGGGTGGGAGCGCAGCCTTCCACTCAAACAGATTTTCTGAGTTCACTTTATCCAGCCTTGCACTGAAAGAAATTAATTTCCAGTAACAGGTAATATCAATGAAAAATGATTATAGAGTAGTGCGTCAGGAAAGATGTTGGCAACATTAAGACTAATCTGTCAAGACAACCAAAGAAATAATAGCTGCTTAATACTCAGACAATATTACTCAAAAATACATAAATCATATTAGACCCCTCCAGGGCCATTACAGTGTTAGAAGATAATGAAGATATAGGCAGGGGAGGTCTTTGATGTTCTGTCAAGGTTTTCTTTGTATGCATATGTGTGTATATATGTACACATACATACACAGTATTTTTATATATATAAGTATGAATGTATGTAGCATGCAGAGAGAGAGAGAAAGTCTTTCTGAGTATACTGCGTTAGAATAACCTAACACAGCAGAAAAACCAGTTACGCAAACAAGGCCAGATTGTCATCATAACATTTTGCAGTGCTCTGAGGACAGGGAAGGCAATGTCTGGTATGCCAACTGCTAGGTCCAAGACTCGGTACTTTCTGCTTTAACTACTGGTTGAAGTCATAGATAAGAAAATGGATCACAAAATTAATTTTATAAAACCATAATATTGGGAGATTAGAGTCATAATACTTTGAATAAAATCTGTTTCCTCTGGAAGAGAAACAAAAGACTTATGACAAAGTACTCAGTGCAATATCCTTTTTTCTGCCTTTATATCTTCTCTAAACAGCATTGCCACTTTAATACAAATTTCGAAGTAGTAGCATTTAAATGGGAAATCACATGGGAGGACTACACTGTATTGTTACTGAGACATATAGAGTCCCTCATTTTAATTTACTCTCCATTAGAAGAATGATGCTTAGAACATATCCGTGTGGATGACTAAAAGTACCCTCAAATTTCTGATGGGAAACAGAAAACATACCTTAGGAGAAAGAAGCTTTTCTGGTGGCTACTATCTGTCTCAGTACAAACATTTTGAAACTAAGCTAACTAAAACCACAGGAAACCATAAATTAACTTGTTTTCTTTGAAGATTTCTCTGATGAAAGTAAGAAGAATAAAGGCTCTTCTGTGACTGACTATAAAAGTCAGAGAAAAGGGTGCATCCACACTTTCCCTAGAGGCAAACTAATGCTGTTCCAAGACTTGGCTGAGCAGTCAAGAAGTGAGAGGGGAGAAGAGACTGAATTACCCTGTCACATCAGGAGGGTAGCTAGCTAATCCTGAGCTAACTGAGCTTCTGAACTACATCTGAAAGGGCAGGATGGGGTGAGCTTGTACTGCCAGTTGATATTCCGTATGTGTTGTGCATTTCCATGCAGACTCTTAGTTCCCAGTACTATGTCTGGCAGCTTTTAAAGCACTAAATTTACCTAAAAATTAAAAAGAGTTTTATTGCTTAAACATTCCTTTTTATCATGGAAACCTGACAAAACCTCCCCTGCCCAACAACCCAATCATAGATGGTGCATTGAGCAGGCTGTTTTATTTTGCATAAGCTGCTCTTTGCAGGGGGAGTGTGTGAAGAGGGAAGGGCACAAATGGATCCATTTGAGTTCAGATGCATTTCTGATGAGTAAAAATAACAGCTGAAGGGTGAAAAAAATTCTTTGTGCAGCAAATGGGGATTTAGAGGGATTAGAGTCACATGTTTAGGATCTGGAAAAGCATTTGTTTTGTATTAGTAAAACCATTTTTATAGATTAATTTATGGAATGGTGATGTGAGGAATTGCTTTTGATTTAATACATAAATACATTAGACGAAATCTAGCTCTGGTTTGAGAGTGATGGGCCAAAAGAGTCCCATTAATACACCTGGATAGCTGACTCTGGGCTGCTTGAATTCAGTAGGATGGTTCAGCATGATGGGTGGGCAAATGTTAGGCAGTTTGTTAATGCAGTGCTGTGATAGATGCACACAGAAAATTCCAGGCTGATTTACATCCTCTATAATACTGCAAAAGACAACAAGATTGCTTGCAGTGAGAGTGAGGAGTTTTGCCTTTAGTGCTGCTTGTTTTACTCAACATTTATTATTTCTAGTCCTCTGTCAGAAACATCGTCGGCTTCTAAATGATTCATGTATTTGCAAGGTAGCTCCTGACCCCCGTGCACCCAGAATTGTGATCACCCAGAAGATGCTAATACCCTGGCAACTTGAATGCACACAATACATGACAACCTGAACTGTGTAATGCATGTAAGCGCTAGTAGAAAAACAGGAGAAAAAGGTACATCTATGGAATCCTGTTACATGTTCTAACTTCTTACATCTTAGATTAGCAGATATGATCTGTTCATCAGAAGTTCAGAAATGCTCATTCCTGAACTTTGCAAACAATTTTCTTCAAATTCTGAAGTGTTTATGTGAATTAATTGCATTTTCTTTCCATAATGCCAACTGAAATATCAATTTTGCTAAAACTGGAGGAAAACTAAGATGCAGGAAGCAGACATAGAAGGATAATAGGTATATATGGGTAGAATATACCTACCACATACGGATCTGATAAAGTTGATACAAAACCAATGACAAACAATTAGCATCTATTGTCTTTTCTCAATAATCCAATATCTTGTTTTTCAAAAGTAGCCATTATTTTATATTATGTTCTGCATGCAAGGCAAAATGTGTTCCACCCTAAGAAACATTATGAGACATAGATTTCAACTTCAGAAACATCTGCTTTTTTAAAAAAGTAAACTGCTTTTCTGCCCTTGAAACAGCATGACCAGCTTGAAACGGCATGGTCATATACCTTCTTCATCCAAAAGAGGGACCTGGATATTTGAGGAAGTGATCCTTCCCCCTCCCTCTAGTTTATAAGCAATTCCACATTTAAATGTATCAAATTCAGTGTGAATATTGGTATTGAGCACCTATCTAAATATAGACAGTGGTCTTTCAGTCAAAGGGGCTTAAAAGAAATTGTGGTGAAGATTAAAACAATGAATATTTTATGTTTTATTTTAATGAAAAACAGCATGTTGAAGTCGAAAACATCAAAAGTTAAATTGTCTTCTACTTAAGTGAATTTAGAAACCTCCCACAATAAATGAGGAAGGAAGATGGACTACTGTAACATGCACAGACATTTGTCAGGTTTACCTGCTTGTGAGCATGGTCGTAAGAATTGATGTGGTTGTCAAATTCCTGGTGTTTGTGGTACTGCTTGTCACATAGTTCACAGTAGAAGTTAGCCTTCACATCCTCCAGAGCCTTGGCTGCAGCTTTCTCCTTCTCAGCATAGTCCTGCAAAGGCAGAAGCAAAGGAAGACACTTTGCTAGAGATCGTGAGCTCATGCTTCAGCAGCTATTTTTGTCATTCACATTAAAAACACTAGACTGACTAGGACTGCTAGATCACCAGGCTCCATCCTAGTATCAAAGTACATGGTAAGGAGGTTTTGGTCTTAAGTTGGGTTTAATAAAATAGTTGTATTTCTTGAATAATTATTCTTACTACTTGTTGTAGGTACTGTAGTAAGAAAAGTAGAGAGGAATGGGGTGTAGAGGAATACCGTCAGGACACTACCTAGCTTCTGGGAGGAAGAGCTCAGCAGTGAGGAAGACATAAGCCACCAGGTGGATGTATGCAGGGATAGTCTGTTAACTGTTACAGCACTGTCCCAGTTTGCACCAACGCGTGTCTGCTTTTTCAGGTATTATTGCTCAGAAGAAACTAGTTTTAGTCTGATACTAAGGCAGGTTTTCTTTTGTACCTTCTATGAAATACTCAGCAGGGCCAGGCAGCAGCTGGCTATGGCTGGGTGGGGTTTTCCTGGAGCAGAGCCACCTCCATGTCTGCGTGAAGGGACACGCCATCCCACCCACCCAAACTGAATGTAACTGTCACCTGCCTGACACAGACCACAACCACTGACAGGAGCCCTAGCTCACGTCCAGGCTCAGGCAGACACAGTTGAAAACAGGGAAAACACAATTAGTTCCTCCATAGTCCCCCTCCATGTCTCCCTAATGACTCAGGTGGCGCTCTGGAGAGTCAAGTAATTTGATTTCAATATATGATATTATGGAAAAGAGAAAACTTAAAGCAAAGGAGCCAAAAGATACTGAGCTCCAAATAATGCACTTAAACAAGAGGCCTGATATTCAAAATCGGCAGCCACATTTGCCAACCTTATTTCTTTTACAAGGCCTTCATTATATTGTGATTATTATGACACTTTATTAAATATTTTACATTAGATTTTAAAGAACAAACTTCTGACATGGAAAACATGAACAAAAAAGTCGGTAAGAGCAATTCATTTTCTATTTGTATTGACAAGTTGATATTACTTGAGCGTACGTAATATATTGCCAGGGATTGCAGTAATTCATCATTTGCTCTAGCATTTCACTCACGTAAAGAAATGGGTACTTTCTGCCATCAGGCTTTCCATGTTATGCAGTCAGTGCTGTCTGCTGTCTACATGCTTTCACCACCCTTTGCATGACAAACTCAGAGTACACCAAACCCAGGACATACTGCACACCTGGGACACCCTGCCTCTAGCACATCACACTGCCCAGCATTGCTCCAGGGGCCACGCCAGGGTGGAGGCAAGCCTTTGGGCACAGCAGATCAACACGAATGCATATTTTGAGCCTTTCAGAGGGGGAAGGACTTTCTTAATGAGTGTTGCATGTTTCAAGTCTGAGACCTGACCAAGCAGCAGGGGTGCTGGTTGTCAGTGTGACACACTGAGCTTCGGACAGCTCTGTGCTGTGAGTCCTTCTGCTCTGCCCGGTCTTTACGCCATCAGGTTGGTGACAGTAGGTCTTTCTCACATGGTAGTTTAGAGGCTGCCATTGCTAGTGAAATTAATTTCACCTAAACTAGGGTGTCTGGAAGTTAGGTGTATGGTCTAAGGCAGTATCCTAAGCTTCCTCTGTCAGAAACAGAAAAATGATAGCCACTGCCAAATAGTGATTAATCCCACCTATTTCAAAAACCTATTTTAGGATGAGATGAAACTCTCCAGAGGTGCTCTCTCTCTCTGTTGACAACTGCAAGGCTCTAAATTACTAACCTGGCCTACATCCTTAATTCTTAGATTGCTGAACTGAGGGATAATGAATTCTATATTGTATTTCTTTATATTCAATTCTAAATCTCCCCATGAAACTTGCATGAACTGACCTGCTGGAAGACGGGAGGTCAAAGAGGAATTTTGTGCCTGGAATTTTGATTTTACATCTTACAGATGATGCCAATGACATGTCAGTCCCTCCTACAGGGCAAACATCCAAATAAAGCTCTTTCCTGCATGCATATGGCTCAGGTGGGTTAGTGTACTGTGGTATACTCAGATCGGCCAATTGTGAAAGCAGGTAGCCTGAGCTAACATTTCTCCACTTGAGAAGCTGCTCGATAATGGTAGTTAATACTTGATTGTATCAGAGCAAAATATTCTCACAATCAAATACTTAAATAGCTTTTATTAGTTATTTAAATCTACAAAACCCATTAAAAAGCGATACTTTTCAGCTTATGCTTCAGACCCATTGTTTTGCTAGCATTAATTATTCACTGGGCCTTTGGTATAATTAAAATGCATAAATTAAAATGTGGATGCAATAGCATTAATTATGCAGAGATGTCTTCCCTGGAAGTCAAGTGTTGGAGGCAACATATTTTTATTCTAAACTGGTAAAAATGTAAGTTTTGCACTCACTGGCAGCCAGGCAAAGCATAATTGTTTTTTTGGTTGTTTTGTGTTTTTTTTCTGGGTCTGAACTGTCAATTAAATGCTTATAGCCTGCTCCATCTTTGCTTCTGCTGAAAGAGAAGCCTAGTTGTTTGGGGTGAACACACCATATTACTCTCTGTGAAGCACGACTGAAACTGCTGCTCGTGAGCATTCCAAACTGCCAACTTTATCTTTCTCAGCAGAAATTAATACAGTTCCCTTAGCATAAAGATGTTTTTAAATAGCAACAAGACAGCTCCCAGGTGCATCCTAAGATAATCACAACTACCTCCATTGCCTTATTGCTTAATTATGCTTGTCTACCATGGCAAAAGATATAATTTCCTGCTTGCTTATCGATCAGATGCAGGGAAATTGAATGCTACATCACATACTTTAGAAAGGTCATGGATTTTTCTTTCTCTACAAAGGCATAAGAACTTCTAGCACTACAGTAAATTGTGCATAGTCAAATGAATTTTCACATCCAGACTGCTAATGTCATCTCCCTAGGACTATAGAGACCAGTGGTCAATTCTGGCATAATAAACACCATCACATGAAAGAAAATCTGTCGAAAACATGTAATCATGAACATCTGACTACGCCAATGCAGACACAGGAAAGCAGGAAAGATGCACCAATGTATTTTGAACTGGGGACCACACCAATGATAATGAATATGTGTGTCACAGTCTCACAAACTTTATTCTGGATCATACACTACTTACTAATGACATATAGCCTGGGTAAACGTGTATACTTATAAGATAATATAAGTTAGCAGTTCTGTCTTTGAGCCATGGACAGCAGTAAGTGCAAACTGATGTCAGGGATGATGCAGTCGTCGTGAGTAAGAACTACTAGAAACCATGGGTTAACCACCTTCTATGTTGCTGGATGCAGATAGTATAATGTATAAGGATAACTGAGTGCAGAATATACCTGAATGTATTTTTAAGCCTGCAAAATGGTTCCATATTATAGATTGTAATTACATTCACATCAATTTGGCCCACAGAGGCACATAACTGTAATAAATGTTTATATATTGGATTAATTTAAAAAGAATACTTCTATTGCGTGTTAGGCTGGAAATGCTTTCACTTAGCAGCTACTTTTGCAGTATGCTTCTTATTGTGAAAATGCAATTAATGGTATCTGACATTTCATTTTCTAATATAGGGAAAATCAATGAAAAACCCATGTAACTGAGTTTTCTAGAATGTTGCCACTGACACCTAGTCAATTAGAAATCATTTATTAAATCCAGAGTCTGTAAGAGATATTTAATAGACTGCATGGCCATTAAAGTATGCTGATCTAGACAAAACAATACCACATTGCCTGCCTCAGTTACTGATAGTAAATATATCTGCTATGTTCAAATGGACTAAGGTGAAAAGTAGGTCACTTGATACAGTAAAACTTTCAGAGGCAGTTTTCTATAAGCCCATGGATTTCTACAAGTATAATGGAGTAAATGCATAGTGTTTGTAAATAGAACATGAGAAAAATATAACATCATTAGTCCACTTTTGGTCACTTATTTCTAAATTGGAATGCAAAATTAGTGACAGAACACCTAATTCACAGCTCAGTAAGTGACAGGCTGCTCCCTCTTTGGGGACATAAGCAATCAGAGTTGTTAGAGTTTGATAACTTAAATATGATTCTGTGAACCAGATTAGATACGAGTGCAAATATTAAATAGTGATGCAACCACTGAGGTACCTCTTGGGGATTCTCAGAGTAGAGGTTAAAGAAGTAGGGCAAATATAAGCACATGAATAAGCTACAGAATTATATTCTGTATGTAAGAATTTTAAGTACATTTTCATTAGTGACTTAGATGACAAAATGAACTGTGATTTTGTATGAAATCTATGTAGGATACAAATTAACAGCACAGGGCATACAAATGCTTTAGGGACCAGGATAGGGATTCAAAATTACTGTAGTAATCTTGAGATACAGTCTGAAATCAGCAAGACAAAATTCAATAAGTTGTGTGTCAAGTGTTGCACTTTGGAGAGGGAAATCACATTCACCAATACTAGATTGTGAATAGCTGCGTAAACACAAATGCAAGGAAAAAGGTTCAGGAGGTTAGAGTCGAAAAGAAATTGAATGAAAGTCAACAATGAAAGTCAAGGCAAATCACATTCTGACATGTTAATAGTAGTGTTATGTGTAAGATGCTGAGGGTAATGATTCCACTTGATTCAGTATTGGTGAAATGTCAGCTGTAAAATACTATTGGGTACATCTACACCAGCAAATAACTTGGCTCCTGGAACCTGGCCCTCCATCATCCCCACTCCATGTGTGATAGTTCATTCTCAGGCTTTCATTTTGGAGTAAACTTGCTAGTCCCCTTTGAGATAAAAATGAGTACAGTTCTAGAATAACATTCAGTTCAGGGACCACACTCTACAGGCAGCAAGGATGAGATGTCACCAGGCTTTCCATGCCCTGTATAGTCTTCCAACAACCATCAAACTGCATTCCCCCAGGCATTCCCATCTCATGGCCTTCCCCAAGGCAAGCAACACTGGCATGCCATAAAAACGCATGCAGCATCATGCCACAAAAGAACTACCCAGGCAGTGTTTTGACATAGCCCTCACACTTTTTCAGACAGACTGAAATAAAGACAAATATAACAATTATACCTAAGGGTACCACATAGACCTGAGGAGACTTAGACCAAGTATGGACATAACCTGTTTGCCCTGGGATGCAGTGTGGTCGACAGTTTTCTCTACATCAGTGGGCCTGAGAGACTAGGCCTGCTTGTTGGGGCAGATCAAAGTGTAGATGTTGCCTTTGAGGCAATTTTGGTCCCCACAATTTGAGAAAGATATAGACATACTTGGGAGATCCTGGAGCAGGACAGTAGGGATAAGAGGTTTAAAAGTGAATTATATGCTTAAATTAGGCAAACTAGATTTCAGTCTGTAATTCATATTTTCATTGGGTCATTCATGTGAGCACTTGTAAATAATGTTTTTTGAGGGAAATCTGTAGAACTGCCTGGGCTGGTACAGAACATCTCTGGGTGGTCAGGACCTGCATATGGATGGGTAGGGACAGCAATTGTAGAACTTTTGTTTTGAGTGCTCATTCACCACTTCTTCCTCATTCACCAATTCTTGGGATAACTGCATGTAATTTTTATGCCCTTATATCTTTTCTTCTGCAGCTACAGCAAAATGGATTTTAAAAGATCTCTAAAACTCATCAGGAGGGTGATAGAATGCAGGAAGTAATCAAAGTATTTGTGTGCAGTGTGAAACTTGAGAACCACGCAAATGTCCTGATATTAGGATATGCAACTGAACATCAGGATAGTTGAATTAATGAACTTTTCCCTGAATGCTCTCTTTTTTTTTCCTGGAGAAGACACTGTTGTCTTACCTAAAGAATTTGCTAAGGAAGTTTAGCTGTGGAGATAAAATAAAAAGCAAATAATTTTGTTCAGCTGCAATAGCCAGCAATACAGAATGTTCTCATGTACCTCACACGTGTTCTGCTGTTCTCCACCTTGAAAACTCAAAGCATAGTTTCTGCCGGTGTGAGATCTACAGTGAGGAATTACAGAGTTATCTATTGCAAAGGAGTTTTTTTTCCTGTTCAAAAGCAATAAATACTGTCATTCTCAGATGACTTATAGAGGGCAGCTCCTAACTTCTGCAAATAAATACATCTTCGTATTTTTCGCACTCAGCCAATTACTGCAGCATTTGCAATTGTATGCACTTCCACTTGCTACTAGAATGCTGAGACCTGAGAAGTGCAATGCTTTTAGCAGGTCCTACATGTCTTTCAGAGTACAAACCTGCTGGAACTAATAGGACAGAGAGAGAGCTGTAACTTTAAGGAGTCATAAACCTATTCCTAACTTATTTTCTATCAAAATCATCAGTACTGATTGGAATCAGCTTTATAGAACATATGAATTCAAAGAAAAACACCAGTAGGGCTATTCAGATCTTCAGCAAATCTTATATATTCTAAGACATATTGCTGCTTCTGGTAACTTTATAAGGGACTTGTACTTTGAGATTTTCTAAACACTTTTTCAACTTTATAAAGGGAACATATAACCACTAAAAATCTTTGCTGTGGATATAGAGGGCATTTTTCAAACATCTCAATGTGATTCAACATTTTTCCTCTCATTTTCAGAAATCAGTGGAACTTATGCAGCTGCATCTATTAGATTTTCTGAAAATGTGATCAAAAGTTGATCTGCAAAGAGAATTAGGTACCTAACTGAAAGTTACGTACAAAATTGTATGGGTTCAGTTTAATTTTACAAGAAATATATAACAAAGTGAATTTGAGAGTTTAGATCATTTTTCATTGGAAAGGGATATATTTAAAGAGCTTAAAGGAAGTAATTAGCAAAATGTAATTTCTTTAAGTGAACAAAACTTCCTGGAATGACATACAGTGCAGAAACAAGAGTTCTAGGATAAATAACCAGCTCAAAGAGGGTATTAGAACTAGAATGGAAATGACATAAATAGGAAAGAAAGCTAATCACCAATTTCAGAAAATGAAGGGATAAAGTGGTGATCAGTGATGAGTGGTGTCTCTCAGGGGTCCGTATTGGGACCAGTACTGTTTAATATCTTCATCAATGACATAGACAGTGGGATGGAGTGCACCCTCAGCAAGTTTGCAGATGACACCAAGCTGAGTGGTGTGGTCGACATGCCAGAGGGACGGGATGCCATCCAGAGGGACCTGGACAAGCTCGAGAAGTGGGCCTGTGTGAACCTCGTGAGGTTTAACAAGGCCAAGTGCAAGGTCCTGCACCCGGGTTGGGGCAACCCCTGGTTGAAACAGAAGATGATGAAGGATCTGCTCCCGTGTATTAAACAACTAGTGAGATGTAGATGTAAGAAAAATAAATATAATATTTGAATACAGCAAATGTAGAATTTCCAAAAGAGACAGGGAAATACACTCAAGCATAAAGACCAAAGGGTACATAAAGCCTTCACTATATTTAGGCTGGAATCCAGAAGGTTTCTCATCATCAGTGGAACAGACTTAAGAACAGCTTTCACACTGAAGTAGGGGGTGTCATTTGAAGACGGTGCGCGATACATTTATGAAGGGGAATATATGCTGTGGTTTGGTTGACTATACTAATAGAAAACTAAATTTGATTTGAAGATTTAGGAAAATCTACAGTTATACTAAATCTGCTTAATGATATGTGATGCTGCCTGATTTTTATCTCTGAGCTTCATTGTTAATCTATGTCCTATATTAGTGCTATGATTAGTGTTTGAGTTATTATTTTGAAAGTAATTTCTAGGTATGAAGTAATTAAATAACAATTTCCAAATACTAACACTGCCATTAAAAAAAAAATAAAAATTGTTGCCATTGTGTCACTAGAGCAACAGCCCCACAAAGATGAAAGGATGTGACTCAAGAACAACCTGAGAACACAAAGGGCGTGATAACTGTCAGGGTTGTGACACGGTTGTAGAGGCTAAAACAATTTCTGGGGTAACAGTGGAAATGAACGTGGGTTTATTACTGTTAGGATTATATTCTAGGCTTTTGAAAGCAAAGTCTAAGAGCCTCATGTGTAAGACTCAAAAGATAGAAAATTATAGAGGATCTCAGAATTCTTCCAGTTACTCTGCAGACATGGTGACTGGTGTGACTGCTGTAAATCTAGTAAAGCTTCAGTGAAAATATATTTCAATATGACTATCTTAAAATGTAGATAGAATAGAAATGTTTTTTCTAAGTTGGACAGAACTGTTCCTTTTACGCAGAAGAAGAAAAAAAATACATCACTCACTTCTTCCTTATAGTCCTGCTTCTCTGCACAAATGTGAGTCCTTCAGTGAATCTGATTGTGATATTACTGTCTGCCTTCTATTTAAAGTCAATTCCTTCCATTTGTTCAATATTTCATACTACTTTCTCTCTCCTTCTCTCAAGTGATCATTTCTTTTACCTCTTTTCTGATGAGTGAGGTATTATCAATTAATCTGAAGAGTTAGTCCTCCATTTATCTCTTACCATTCTCATTTTTCCAATTGCAATCTTTAGAGTACAATGCATGTTCCAGCACTGCATTTAATAGGTTGTGTGATGTTGTATTTCTTTGTCTGACACCTCTTTTCAGATGAAACCTACTTGACATAATTTAAGATCTTTGTACATTTTGACCTAAAACCTTCTTCTATAGAACACAACAGAATTTAACTTATGTGCAGTGTCTTTCATATTTGAGTTAGCTAAAAGCACTTTACAATAATGATATTGATCATGCAGTAACTGTGTAGGAAAATATAGCATTTGTTATGAGCACAGGAATAGTTATCACACAACTCATCCTTGGCTGTTAGAACCTTTTTTTTATTAAGTGCTTTTTTCATAAAATACAGGTTAATCATATCAGATAGCTTTTTATAGTGTTTAATACCAATAACATTAAACATTTACATCCTTTCTTGTTTAATATTGTTTGACTCTTTCTTTGCAGATACCATAATATTAAAGCCCGTTCATGTAGACTAATTCAATATCATAAATGATGTAATATGATGTCTAATATCAGTGGGTTTCTATTGCTTGTAGCAATAGAGCATAATTGTTAATTTTATGATAAAATATTAATAAACTTTTAGTAAATCCAGATTGGTCAATTTATTTTCTTATATTATGTATATTTGCAATCTACTTCAGAAAAATTTCTTACAGGGTAAGACATTAATCATACATTTGAATTGTACCTATACTGTCCACTTTCTCTTAAAACTTCCCCATAAAATACTGCCTCATCATTGCATTGTGTAGCATTTGATGATGTTTTTAACCAGAAACCAAGGTATTTCCGCACATTAATGTTTCATGCATCCCTTTTTGCATTTTTTTTTCAACAGAAACCCAAAACATTCATTTATGAAAGCTTTGGCTTTCCTCAGCACTTGAGGTTTTGAATTGAAAATTCCAAATTGCTCTATAAAGTCCAAATGGAAAAAGGAAGGTTATTTACACACATACATCCCTCTTTCTTTGCCCCTTCCCAAATGCATTCATGCCAGTTGCAAAATTCTATATAGCTTTTTTTATTAACTCTGCAGTTTTATACATGCTACAATTCCACTGATTTGAGCCAAAGCAAAATAATTCCTTTCATTCATCTGCCAAATGAAGGCATAATATTTGCATTCTGATTGAAAAAAAATGCATGGGAGGGAGAAAGGGAGGAAGATAGGAAGGAAGGGAGGGTAAAAGGAAGGGTAGAACAGAGGGTGGATAGAAGGATAGAAGGAAGGGTAGAAGGGTGGAAGGCAGGCATACTTTTTCTAGCTCTTTTTTAGCTAAATGCTTATGGCTTGAAAACCACCCTGCAGCACACCTGGCAATTAAAAGTCATTTAATTTCTAAATACAACTGGGCACTCAACTTGCAGATTAATGGCACCATTGTGGCGATTTCCAAAGTAAAACTCTCTGCTATCCCATACTCAAAAGTCATCATGCAGGAATAATTGCCCTGTAGTATCTCCTGCACTTGAAGGGAAAAAAGTACTTTCCAAAATTAGTTCTGTGTGATGACTTAGGAATATGTCCACAAGCAAAAGACAGTAGTTACTGACATATGTAAAGAATTAACATGAATGCTTGATTGTTGACTGTAGAAAACAATTATTGACCAAAGACTTTAATTCAGTCTCTATCCAGCACCTCCAAACTTAAAATTGAATTACGTTAACTAATCCAAAAACTCTGTGCAATGTCTACATTCTTGCATTACATCTTCAGTTCCAACCTTCCTCTAGGAGACACTTTTCAAGATAAAGTGCTAATTTTTATTCTCAGCATGAGGAGGTCTCCCTAGCAGGGAGGAGTGAATGCATTAGTGAAATGAGTGGAGACACACAAGAAGTGATGGCTCAGCAGCAATGCTGAGCACTGCTGTAGGTTAATGTGACTCAAGTGCCAAGTGGTTTTCTTCACAGTTTCCATGCTCAGTGTACATCAGCTCCAGGGGTATGCAGCAGAATCCTTTCAGCCAATGGCATCTTGCTTGACTTACAGCTGATCCTGCATGACTTTGTGGCTTTGTTCACTTTCCTCCTATTTTTTTTTTGGTCCCCCCTTTCCTTCAACTTACAACCCATGGCAGAGACAGAACCCTGGTCCTACCTGCAGTTTTCTGTCGGAAAAAGACCTGGGGGTGCTGGTTGACAGCTGGCTGAACATGAGCCGGCAGTGTTCCCAGGTGGCCAGGAAGGCCAACGGCATCCTGGCCTGTATCAGAAATAGTGTGGCCAGCAAGAGTAGGGAAGTGATCGTGCCCCTCTACTTGGCACTGGTGAGGCCGCACCTCGAATACTGTGTTCAGTTTTGGG
>NW_008825410.1:4032595-4042567 GCF_000699105.1 Pygoscelis adeliae
AAGTGGTTGAGTCCCCATCCCTGGAAGTATTTAAAAGACGGGTAGATGAGGCGCTTAGGGACCTGGTTTAGTGGGCATGGTGGTGTTGGGTTGACGGTTGGACTCGATGATCTTAGAGGTCTCTTCCAATCTTAATGATTCTATGATTCTATGATTCTGTGTTTACCAGGCAGTATAGTCAGTAGTGATGTTAATTAATCAGCTGCAAGTCTGCAAAGTGTTTGATTACTTATTCACAGAAAAGAAAGATATTTGAGTCAGACTATATCATTGGTGCAAATTCCTGGCCCTCGTGAGAGTGTGGAGAAACCCCCATGTTCATGATTGATTGGGACAACTTGGTGTCACTTACCAACTCCTGTTGCTGTTGTCTCACCCAGGGTAAGGACATACTGCAAAAGAGCGTGAAGGGCTGTCTAAAAATGTTTGCCTAAAATGCTCCACCCAATCCTCACCTCTTGGTGAGGTCCCTCCCCAGAAACTGGGTAACAACAAACCAGAGATGCAGCCACCTCCATCTCCAACCCAGGGCCTAGCACAGTCTGGAGTGGCTGGAGTCAATGGAAGTTTTGCTACTGATTCTAATGGGAGCATAAGATCCAGCTATAACAAGCATAATAAGTGGAAAAACAAAACAAACAAAAGTGAAGATAAAATTTAGATCCAGGGGGATTTCCTGAGATTATTAAAATTATTAAAAGGGAGGGTGAACATATTCTTGCAGAGGCAGATTTAAAAAAAACCCAAGATGCGAAAAAGGAAGAGAATACCTCTTTATAATCAAAGACTTTTTTTTTCTGCTGTGATATTTTTGAGTATCAGATTAATATGGTACCAAATTGATAGCAAACATCTATTGTGGTCTTGAATTCACCACTCATGATTGCTGGCATTAGGAATAGTGTTGTAGAATACAACATGCAATTCAAAATAAGTATGTCAGTGTCTGGATCACAAAAGATCTTAAATAGATAGTTTGTTGAACAAATAAAAGATGATCCATCCTCATCTCCCCTCAAACGAATAAACTGTATAACATAGAGTTAATTCTGTCACAAGTACTTGGTTGGGAATAGATTACCCAGACCTAAGGAGCACTTCTAGTGCTGCCACGGAAACCTGAGTCTTCCTGAGACAACAACTCAAGCAGCTGATTGCAGCTTGATGCTGTTTCATGAGGCCTCCTGGGGTGTCAATTAATTCCATGAACTTACTGAACGTAGTGCAACATTAGAGGTTCTTGGTTTCAGAAAAATGAGCTAGGCTGGTCTCTCTCAACTTGAAAGAATATTTCTGGCTTCACCATCACCTATTATAAAGACAAATGGAAAGTTCTCAATTCCAAGAGTGCCATCATTAAATTTCCTGCCTTACTGTGTCACATTTCTTAAGAGCAACTCTTCTTAAAAACTGACTGATTTATATCCATTACAGACTCTCTGCATTCTTCTTTATTTTTGAACCGTGATTCTGCATTGAATGTTTAATGATTTTAGTGCTACATAAGTGAACAGAAGTACTTCGTAACTTTGATTTTAGATAACCTGCTAGCACAACCACCTGTGTTATAAAACAGTGCACAATCTTATTAGATAACAGATTTGACGGTGCATTTCCTTAATGAATATGAATACAAGTGTGTGAGCTCTCTAACTCTTAATCTAATTAAAATAGACGACTCAATGAGTTAACAATGAGAGGATGACATTTCCCCCCAGTTTTTAAAACCTCCACAGTAAACTGCCTGTTCTGGAATAAAATACACTCCCCCCCCCACCCCCCCCCCGCTTATAATCTCACTGGCTTGCTGCTGGCTTCACTAGAATAATTTTTGGTTATGTAACTGTACGTATGAAAGCAGAAGCAAACAAACAGTAATTTTCATCTGGATGATGCTCTTAGTCATATGGTTTAGATTTAGGTAGTCCTGCGAGGAGCAGGGAGTTGGACTCGATGATCCTATGGGTCCCTTCCAATTCAAGATATTTTATGATTCTATGATTCTAGCAGCAACATAATCTTCTAGTACATTGAGACTTCACTGAATGGCTACAGCATGAGAGGGTCTGGGGGCCTGAGGGCCACACTCAGTGTTCTGTGTAATGTCATGAATATGCCCATAATCAATATGAATGTAATTTCTATACTATTGGATAACTCAGACTGAGTTGGTACTTACAACATGAATGAAGTTTAACTTAACTTCATAACCAATATGAATGGGCAGAAAAAAAGCCCTTTGCATAGCAAGTGTATTAATAAGCTTAGGGGAGCTATTTGATATGTTGTTCTTCTGTTAATTACTTCCCTTCTGCACAAACTTTCCACTGCCTCAGCCTCTAAACCTCATTATTTTGTATACATCCCATTGACACTTCACTGCTTACATTTTTGTTTAAAGCAACTTATTCTGGCACATTTCCATTACCAGTGATTTTGGTCTACTGCACTTAACTTTCACCCCTGAGCAGCTTTCCGTTACACTGTCAATATACTGTCAGGAAAACTCAACAGAAAATTTGCCATTATGAGATTTGATGTTTTAATGTGAAGCTGGATTCTTCTGAGCTGGCTCACACTAATATCAACAGCTGTCTGACGGGACATGCACTCTCAGTGGTGCAAGTATTCGCAGCCATCCCCCACACATGTGGGGAATAACACAAGTGCACCATAGAAATGTCCAGGGAATAGTACTTTTGTCAGGTCTCATATTGCCTGTATTTAGAGATATTCTCCTCCCTTTTTAATAAAAGTACTATGCCATATAAAATTACTAAAGCAGAAGTCCTGACTCGATTCATTAGGGCTATGACTAGACCATTCGGGAAGCAAGTCTATAGTGATTTAAAAACAATCAGGTCTTCATTTGCATCATGACAGGGGTGACCAAGTGAAAGTCAAACTTCATATTAGCAGTTATTGCTGTCCTGCAAATTTTTGTTTTTCGCCATTTGAGAGGAACACAGCTCTTAAATACTGGACACAACTATATTCAGTGACCTCTATATACTAAATTCCAGTTATGAACTCAGTACAAGATATTGTTGTATATTCAAAATAACCTATTCTGTTCTAGTAGAATAACTGTGATGAGTATTGCCAGAATTACTGTATATGTTTTATAGAGGGAAATAAAAAAGCAACTATGTCCATATGTGATTTGTATGGTCATCTCTGTCTTCATCTCTAAGGCTATTTCTCATATGGTTGCATAAGCTTATCTTTAATATTCAAAACATCATTCTGAAGCCTGACTGACTTCTGCACTGAATGCAGTGCTAGCACTTTGGCCTCATCATACTCAACTTTGTGGCACTGAACTTGTATGTGCCTTGCTGCATCCTGGAACCTGTAGAGCTGAATTAGGCATCACAGCTGCCTATTGTGAGCCCAGCATAAATCCAGCATGTTGAATGAGACACTGTTAAGAAATACCAAGAGGAAAAAATGGAGCTTTATGTGTCCTTCTGTCCTGGTTTCGGCAGGGATAGAGTTAATTTCCTTCCTGGTGGCTGGTACAGTGCTGTGTTTTGGATTTAGGGTGAGAACAATGTTGATAACACACCGATGTTTTAGTTGTTGCTAGGTAGTGCTTACACTAGTCAAGGACTTTTCAGTTTCTCGTGCTCTACCGACTGAGAAGGCTGGAGGGGCACAAGAAGCTGGGAGGGGACACAGCCAGGACAGCTGACCCAAACTGGCCAATGGGATATTCCATACCATGTGACGTCATGCTCAGTATATAAAGCTGGGGGAAGAAGAAGGAAGGGGGGGACGTTTGGAGTGATGGCGTTTGTCTTCCCAAGTAACCGTTACGCGTGATGGAGCCCTGCTTTCCTGGAGATGGCTGAACACCTGCCTGCCGATGGGAAGTAGTGAATGAATTCCTTGTTTTGCTTTGCTTGCGTGCGCGGCTTTTGCTTTACCTATTAAACTGTCTTTATCTCAACCCACGAGTTTTCTCACTTTTACCCTTCCGATTGTCTCCCCCATCCCACCATGGGGGAGTGAGCGAGCGGCTGCGTGGTGCTCAGTTGCCGGCTGAGGTTAAACCACGACACCTTCCTTCAGGGATTTGGATGCCTTCCTGAAGTTAAATAGCTAAGCAATGTCTCACAAAGTTGTTGGTCCCTCTTTCATGTCTTGCCCACACAAGGTGAATTTTCTGATCGAGTTGGGAACATGGCACTGCATTTATTCACATCCCTTTTCTAATCACTAGGAGGACAGAGGGACTCAGTACAACACTATACACTTCTAGCACTATGGAAAAAGCGAAAGCAAGCAGTGAGATGACATGAATAAGATTTGCCTGCAGGTTTGTGGCTGTGCCAGAAATAACACCCCGTGTTCCAGCCTTAGCCCAGTGAACTGCATGACTACATCTTCAATAATTTTAGTAAGGAAAGATAACTAGAAAGCATGGAAAAATACAGCAAAGAAGATGAAGATGGTTGGAATTAAAGGAACAAATGACAAGGCACTGGAGAAAATGAGGAAGGAGAAAATATAACCATGGAAGATGAAAGAAAGAAAAACTTCATACTAATTACCCAGGTGAAAAAAAAAAACAGTGTATTGATATACATACTTCAACCTTCCTGCCTGTTTAGTTTATATAATATGTATAGGTTATGTAGTGTAGTATAGTGTATATAGTATAACTATGAAAGTATACTATAGTTCCATCTAATATAATATACATATTACAAACTTTGTTCTTATACTATTACGTCATTAGTACAATAATAGAAGAAAAATGCAATGCTATATATAATATCAATGTAATGCTAATATTAATATAATATCAATAAATATCACATTACCAGTATTGGTTTTACTATATTCTTATTTTTTAAATTAATATATGATATTATTATATATAACTGTAATATAATATAGAAATATATTTTGTGAAATGGCTACTGATATTTCAAGTCACAATATTCCATTACATATCCAAGTTTCTGTATTAAAAATTTTATGATTAATTTCTCCATTAGTAACCTTCATCTAGCATTGTGTCACTGAGGATAGGCCACCTGCATTATGAATTAAAAACAGAGCTCAGATGTGTAAGTGTGACTTTACAAGAAACAGAAGTTGGCATCACTAAATCTAAATAATATTGCAACATTATACTATGCCATAAGGAGAAATAGTGTTACTACTATCTCTGCTGCCAACTTAGCTCTGCTAATGAGCTGCATTTTCACGAATCACTTCAAGTAAACCTATGGTTCCATCGCTTCACACATAGTATTAATATCTTGGAATTTACAGCAAAGTGCAGATTTTACAGGAACAAGTATTTTAGATTAGTTTGAATGTACAAAGTTCTTGTTCTCAAGATTTTTGCTTTTATGGTTAGTGCTGAAAAACATCTTTTTGCAGTTCTTTTCATTTTTACTTAAGATGCCATAAAAGAGGAGGTTACTTACAATAGTGAGAGTTTATGACAAGTTACATATTTTAATAATACCCACATTTGTCCCTTGTTTCTCTGTTTCAGATTTTAACTCAGTCTAATAATGAATATCGCAATTTGTGGTGCTACTCAAGATAAAACATGCAGAGGTCAATGAACTGAAGTAATTTTTATAGTAGTTACTTTTTAAAAATTTCTATTCATAAAACTCATACTTAAATCCTGGCAATCCTTATCGCAACAGTTCAAGATGTACTGTTCTAAAACAAGCACTTGCTTGGTTATGCATGCATAATAAACCCTCTTACCGAATTTGCTTCTCCTTACCACTTCTTCATTTGCAAATGTAATACACGCTTGCATGCAGAATAGGATTATCAAATTAATGTCATTCTTATATTTCCCATAAACAAAAAAGGAGTCAGGTTACAATAAAATAAAGGAAAACTAAAGTGACAAAGCAAACGATATTCATACAACAGGCACAAAATCAGCCCATTTCATATATTACTTTCTTCAGAAATTATACTCCTGCCCACAAATTTATCATATATTGAACAAAAAAATCTTTTTTTTTTACACTAATTGCTCACCAAGACATTTTTGGAAGCTACCTCATTTCTCCTCAATTCCTGCATTTGACAATTAGTTGTATTGCCCTGAAATGTAATGATGTGACACTGGCATCTAATTTTGGATGAAATTCAACCCTGAACAGAAAACCTGCTTATGATTCTTTGCACTCCCTTGGGCAAAAATTAGGAGCTTGACTGCACTGGAATGAATTCCATTTACAATGAGTGTCAGCGTGCAGGCTATGAAGAAGGTTTTCAAAGTTACTGGAGGAAGGGCAAGAGCTGCATGTTGTCTGATTGTGCCACAGTTTTAAGTGGAATTTAAGTTTATTTTTCCCTTTGTCTGCAAGCTGTAGCGAAACAAGCAGATGGGAATTCTGAGTTAGTATTCTCATGCACAACAATGGACCCCCATGTTTGTCTTCATCTTGCTTTCATTGAAATAAGACTTGTGTCTTCTAGTCTCTTGAGTTGTCAAGGGCTCTTGGGGTTTGTTGGACTCTAGGACCCCAAAAGCAGCTGACATGGTTCCATCAGATTCTGGAAGCTTGTGTTTACGGACAGTGTAATCATTGCTCTGGTATAACAGCGTCTGTAGCCAAATCATTTCAGACAGGGCACCTCATACAAGAGACTCGAGAATCTTAGGGCAAAAGGAAATTAATTGCAGCACAGAGATGAGAAACTTAAAATAGATAAGTTTGAGGTGATGTGTTTTATTTAATTTTTTCTTTCTTTATACTAGAAATAAAAATCAGGCCTCAAGCAGGGGTTCTTCAGAGAGTGTGGCTGTCTCTGCATTAGTATTTTGGATCAAAGCAGTAGCAAGCTTTTGAAGCAAACCTAAAAGCCTTCTGCGCTTCCTGCACATTGGTTTGGTTCATGGAGCAGCTTCGGTGCATGCAGCTGGCTTTCTTTCAAGGGAAACTGCAGGAGAAGACCTGCCCTGGGTGCATGCCAAATGTGCTCCAACCACTAATGGAAACATAAAGGTCTAAACTAATGACTTATCCTGCAAACACCTTTGAGCCATGTGTGTGGTGAGGACAACTACTCCAAGTGAGCAGCCTAAATCTTGTCCAAAGCAAAATCTGAACAAGGTCAATGTAGGTGTCTCAAAACCAACTGTTTCAATTCACAGATCCACTCCTACTAGGCTGAATTATTTGTTAACGTAGACAAGGCCTGGCTACATGCTAGTCAGGGCAGACTAGGATCCCCTTTTTGCAACTTCCCCTATCAGGTGCTCTACCAAATTTGGTCCTGATTCACCTGAACTCAGTAAAGCACAAAGGTTTTGCTACACATCACAGGCCATTTGTTGGCATACTGTATTATACAGCACTTCCTTGGTCGACAGCTGGGTTGTTCGGCTTCTCTATATCTTTCTGGGTTTGAGGGTTTTATGTTAAAAATGGGAACAGTAGCTTTCTGAGTTATGTTAATACAAACTCACTCCATAACCCACCCATTAGCCTGCATCCAGCCTGTCACCAAGGAGATGGGGTCAAACATGAGGTTGCTCTGTGCAGAAGTGAAGGACAGTCCATTAGCAACCTGTAGCTTTAAAATAGCAATGAAAAGAAAGTGAGCCCCCAAAGTGAATTTGCTCCCTCTTGCATTCAAGAAGAGTGTCATCTATAACTTATGTGTTAAGGTCACTACGTTTAGGGACTGATTTTTCTTTTCCATCAAGGAGACACCAAATATAGCTTAGGTTCTATAAACTGAACATTTTGATAACACTGCAGTCAGGTCAATTGAAGCAGAACTGGTACAGAAACATTATCAAGCATCGTTTCAATAGCATGTGGCTATCTTCCAGGGGTGCAAATATCATTACAATATAGCAAAATAGTCTATGAACTGGATTAGCTGAACAGCCGTTATCAGCACTCAGAAAAATAATATCAGTGACAGTGACTTCACCTGCCTGAGTGGTTTAAATGTCCTGCCTTTCCATACTGATAACATTTGGCACCACTTGCAGGCTGAAGAAAGAATGACTT
This sequence comes from Pygoscelis adeliae, assembly GCF_000699105.1. Classification (NCBI taxonomy): domain Eukaryota; kingdom Metazoa; phylum Chordata; class Aves; order Sphenisciformes; family Spheniscidae; genus Pygoscelis; species Pygoscelis adeliae. Next base: position 4,040,611 of record NW_008825410.1, read on the forward strand.
TGATCTAATTACAGAACCGTAACAATTTTTGATAGAGAAGAAGGTCATCTTGTCCATCTCCCTGTAACAGCATAACAGTTGCATGCTCATGTACCTGAAATGTATTGGAATAATACCCTCTTTTTTTGCTCTTCTGTGCTTTTTTATTGGATTTATTGGGTGGATTTTTGGTCTCAGAGCAGCTGACTTCCCAATAGCAATGGTATTGGAGTCTTTACATAGGGAAAATATTAGTAATTTGTTTTGGCAGAGAAGAATAAGAAGAGAGATGGTATTTTTAGAACTGTTCAAAAGATTTTCCTCTGGGGTTTAATCTCCCTGGCACAGGATGTCTGTATGGAGGAATACGCTGTGGCTTGGTATGGGCAGGTGCTTGCCTGCAGTCCAAAGCTGGCAATCTGGCTTGGAGGCAGTCAGGAAATTTATACTGCCAGGTAGATTTTGAAGTGATTCTGGACAAAGAAAGGTTTAGAGACAGAATCCTCATTAACAAAATTATGCTTTCTGTCCTCTTAGTCTGCTTTACAGTATACACAGTACTATACATTAAATATGCTATATATACTATATACAGCATTAACCTATAGTAAAACAGAATTTGTTGGGGTTTTTTTAAGTTTCCTATCCATCCCTGCAATGCTCTCTTACTTGGGACAGTGCTGTAGTAGTCATTTGATTGCTAGTATAGCACTAATTTACCCTAGTTGTAGGAATGGATTTTCACTAGCTATAGTTTTGCACAGGGTGAATTCTGATGTGAATAATGATGTACCATACATACCATGGGTAGATGCATACATGGCATAGAATTGATATAGCTATAACCACTTCTATCTATTTATAAAAAAATATACCAATAAAATGCCATCACGAGCTTTGAATTGTATCCGCAGTTTTATCTGAGGCCACCGAGAAGCATACTACAGTACATTATTAGGCTGTAGAGTCACCTACTATGTGTGCACAGTAGTAAGCTTGCACAGTTCCATTAGCTTGCTCAGTTTAGGCACAAAAAGATCCAACTACAGATTCAATACCAGGGCAAGAAAATCTAGAAAACAGATGCTGACCTTTGGCACCCAGAGAGCATTTTCACACTCTGCTTTCCATTATCCTGGAGTGCATTCTCATTACCAGCTCCAAGAAAAGTTTTCCTAAGAGCAGTGAGGCAGAAGGCACTGTAAGGATGCTCACTCCCATGAACTGCCAAAGCATTACATGCAGCTGAGTAACAGAAGATGGTTTTAACAAGATAGTCATACTGAGCACAAACCTGTGTAGTCATTAATGCAGGCATTTAGAAAGGTATTCATTTCACGACTAAAACACCTAAAGACGGGTGTCCAAACGTGCACTATCTAGGCTTTCCTATTACAGTCAGTTGAGTGCTGGGGTTTGGTTCTGCTGCCCACAGACATCCAGTGCTACCTGATATGTCCTTAGTACCTCTCTGTAAGAGCATCAATCTCTTATCTCCCATCCATGTGGTAGTTTTTACCCTAGATGCTGACAAGGGGAACTGCATCTAATGCCTTGTCAGCTGAGCAAGTGGGCTGGGAGAGAAGGTTCAGCCAAACCTGCACTTGGGATCTACTTCGGAGCAACACAAGCTGTTCTCTAGACTAAATGGCCTGTGCTGGTCAGAGGCTCAATGAGGGATTTTGAGTGCCTTTTGTGATGCCTGTGGTTATCAGGACATCCACACAGGGCTGTCTGATGCACTGGACCCCACTCAAGACTCAGACCTTTCTAGAAGAGGCACCTGGGGAGCAGGTAGAATATCCTTGGGCATTGGAAATGTCACTAGGTGAGGAAGTTCAGGCAACTTAATGCTGTCAATAACCTATGTCTAGACACCTAAACTTAGATGTTTTAGTCTGGAGATGAGTCTCATCTTGGAATGGTGATCAAGTGCTTACAGCTAAGGGAAAAACTGAAACCTTTTCAAATCTTTTTT
>NW_008825410.1:4042616-4043368 GCF_000699105.1 Pygoscelis adeliae
GTCAGATCAGGACATGAATTTGGAGACATTTTTTTTTTTGACTCCCAAGTTTTAATAATTTCAAAACCTGTTCTGGGTTAGGTTGGGGGAGCTTGTATCCCTAGTAAAGCATATTAGTAAAAACTTGTTCTTGCACTGTCCTGTTAACTTCACTGACTAGCCACTGAACAGAGAAAAAACCATTTTTTTTAAAATCCTAATTTTCAGGTCATTTATTACTTTGAATTTTCCAGTATCAGTAGAGACCAAGCATCTCTTCACAGGCGGGATGTCCTTTGACAGCCCTTCTCCTTGGGGACGATGGAACTGTCAACCGAACAATGAGTGAGGGATGACGCTTATTCTGCAGCTGGTCCACCACATGTAATTCTCTTTTATATTAGATTAAAAGGAGAGTGACCAGTGTGACCCCTATCACTGTTCAAATAATGTGAAAAGCTGTTTCTGCAAGTTATTTTTCACCATAAAGTAAAAAAATCCAGAACGCCTCCTGTTAATACAGGGGGAGTAGGGGTTTGTAATGTGCTGTCACAGTAAAGTAAATGGCATTAGAAAGAGACTCTTCAGAATTTTTTGTCTGTAAGGATAAATTTGTTTGCGTAGCTACACTCTAGACACAGGGTATTTTGGTTAAAAGAAGAGAATGGACTTTTAACAAATTATAGGTTTTGCAGGTATTTCATAAAGGTCTGTTGAACTGTTTGGGGGATGCCAGAGTTCAATGTGTGTTATATAATCACACAGCATACCTG
>NW_008825410.1:4043438-4064034 GCF_000699105.1 Pygoscelis adeliae
GAAATGAAAATAGTGATTGCACTTTAGGTAGGCAATTTTCAGTTACTATGTACAATAGCCTAGATAAAATCAATTTCATATGCATTACTCCTTAAGAAGTCTACGTGGACTACTGAAGTCTTAGCCACCTTGACTGAGAGACTGCTCAAAAAGATGTTATCAAATTTTCTTTTATAATAATAAGGAAAAAAAGTGGTTTTTTAAAAATTCTGTTCTCACTCAGATAGTGTTAAATATTTTGTTCAAATAAATTCCAAAAGGGTTTCTCTTTTTTCATACAGACTGATGGACAACACAAAAAGAGGAGTCTGCTTTTGAAAATGCAAAATGTTAAGAAAATAGAGTTCCCTCCAATACTGTAGAGATCAATACTAGACATGCTATCTCTAGTGCTCTCTAACTTTATATGGCTGTGATCTGAATAAAAGTAACCTCTCCTTCCTAGAACCTCTGACCAAAAGCAAGCATTCTGTCTCACGGAGTCAAAAACAGTTAGAAAAGCTGAAGATGTCTTCGTTGCATGGCTTCAATAGGGGCATACATTAAGAATTCAGGCTTGCAACCTGTGAGGTAACACTGGCTCCAGCATTTGCAAAATTGGTTCCCCAAAAGGCATTAAACACTGACAAACCTTTTGTCTGAGCCTTTCTGTGGCCTATGGCAAATGCAGTTCTAACTAGCTTTTACAATTATTCATTAACTGTGCTAGTTTGCTGGGCCTAAGACTCATTTCTAGTAGCTATAGAAATACTACATATACACATTCGTAGAACATTGGAAAGATTATGTAAAACACCACAAAGGAATACCAAGAGGCAAGAACAAAATTTCAATGTAAAAAGCTCTACTGGGGACAAAAAAGGGTAAATACCACATCCTGGGGAAAAAAGGTACAGTTAAGAAACATAATGTAATTCAATGATAAAATAGCTAGAGAATTACTGAATCTGGAGAGAATACAAATAATCTAATTTTAAAAAGGGAGTGAATGAAAAGTGCCGGAAGGACCAAAGAAATGGACTGTAACTGACTCAGTCATTTCATTAAACTCCTGAATATTTTCATGCTTTTTAATGTAATCCTTTGTGATCCTGGCACTTTCAAGCAGGAGTTTTTCTACCTTTATCATGAGGTTTTGTTTTTCCCTCAGGATGATGCCAAGACAGGAATATTCTGCCACTACATTGTGACTGGGGCAGTTCTTCTTCAGAGGCTTCTCTAGAGCACTTCCTTACTGTTATGCCCTAATTTTTATACTTTCTTACTACTTCACAGCTCTCTCTAGTCGAGTTGGGCTAACCGTGTAAATGCAAGCATATTTTCAACAGCAGACTGCAAAACTGGCATGCAGCTTGGAAGAGCTCTGTGAAAAACCTGTTCCACTTTCTGGTTCACAAATCCAGTACAGTAGACTTAATTGTAAAAACATATGTGAAAGACAAAAGGAGAATTCATCCAGACTGCTGACAGTGTGTTCCCTGTCTCCCCTACATCACTGGATTGAGCATTACACTGACGGGAGGTTAGAGGAAGGGAAAGACTCACTGGTCTTGCTGGTAAGAGGCTCTTGTACTTGTAGGACTGTATTTGCTATTGCATAATTACATGAAGATCAGCTTGATCCAAAGATTGCAATTAAAAATGTTCTTATTTCAGAAGAAAAAAAAAAATGACTGGCAATAGCTCTTCTGTTGCGTAGGATTTGGTCTCAGAGATACTATGAATGTTTCCCGCACTGTGTCTTTATCTGCTTCACTGCTTATGATGCTGAGAAAGAAGACAGATGAGATAGGAACTAATGAAGAGACAGGATCAATAAACTGGATGCTTCTGTGTTGTTACATTTTTCAAAATAGGACTGCCCGTGCTACACACCAAACCATCTCTGTTGGTTTTAGCATAAAATACATGATAATATGTAGTGACTGCTATTATTTGTTCCTCTACAACCTTAGAACATACTGAAAATGCTTGAATCAGAGCACATATAGAGGCACTGAAGTACTTGTCTGCTCACGTGCAGATTAGATTGTTTGGTTTTGAGCCAATAAAGTTTGCAAAACTTCCAGCATTTCCTAACTGTGTCTTTTTTTTTGAGCTGCAATATTTGCCTTCAAAAAAATACAATGCCTGTCCATTCCACAATGCTCACCAAACTGTCACAAGGCACAAGTCTGAACCAGACAAATGGCCAAGCATGAGAGCGTTAAGAAGAAGAAAATAATTTCCAAAGCCAAAATGTGACCTAAACACCAGTGCTCCATGCAGCTGTTGCTGGTGTACCAGAGGAACTAGCTCTGAATACGTCCCTGAGAAAAACTAAGGGTGGGCACGCACACACACTCAGAGTGCTCCTATCATGCTTCTAACACGTCTGTCCCCCCTACATTTTGTGGGCTGCAGAAAGTAAGCCCCATTTTAGTGTTCTTCTCTAGCATCTAAGAAAATGTCAAGCCTTACCGTAATGCTCCACTGCTATTATACACATATACAATACAATTTTAATTTGTCAGAAGTTTTTGGAGATTTAAGGAACCTCAGGTCTGAGGCAGTACTAGGGAAAATGCTCATTGATAAACATCACTTCACAGTCTGCTTCAGAGGCACTCCTAGTCTGCTTCTAGCTGCACCTTGAACACATCGATACAATCAACATGGCACAGTGGAAGTTCCTACATGCTAAAACACTGGGTGACACTGTGTGATGCTACTGCTGTGTAAGTACAAAGTCAAAAGAGCAGAAGTTAAAAGCCTGCTTTCCAGTCAAGTGAAAGATATAAGGCACATAGCTGTGGTCAGAAATGGCTGAAGCTGCAGACCTAGAGATAATATGACCACACTGGCTCTTTGAATCTTTTTGTTTTCACTGGTTCAATACTTCCCCATTCAGGTGCCTCTGTTGTATCCAGTATGGAAAATGAAATAGGTCTAGTCAGTCTTATACCTGCTACTACTTCAAAGCCAAATCTTGTCCGAGTATCTACCAGCAGGGAAAAAATGCTTCCATAGAAACCATTTTTTTCTGCTGCACTAGCAATCCCCCACCTAGCAATTTTCTATAATACATATTACAAAGAATATGCAGAAGTGTATAGTTTTGTCATAGTGTGTGTTTATTTATAACTAGATGAATGTTAAGAACTGCCTGTGAAGACAATGATGTCAAATCAATAAGTGATACTAAATGGCAAGTAAAGACATTGATCTATATGACTATATTATCAAATTGATTATGCCGGTATTTGTTGTTTGTGTAGTTCGATATTTTTAATGAAGTAAAACGTGAGATTTTAGTCTAGTGCATTCTTCTGTTATTTAGCCTGTATTTCATAACTTCCTTTTATTTCTGGAGATTTAACGTCAAACCTATAAATACAAGGTAAAAGAACAAGTAAATTTTGAATAATCAGTTGATCTTCCATGCCATCGTGCATGTCCTTTTCTTGTCTCCTCAATAGCTACAGAAGAAAGTCACCTCACAGTATACGCCCAAACCCCACAGCACTGTGACAGCCAAATGATGGCAAAGCACCAAGGAGGGCTCCCTGTGCAGCTCTCCTGGACTCCACAGTCTCTACAAAGTGCTAAGGAGGGAGAATCTGAACACACTGCTAAGTACAGTGTCCTCATCTTGAAATGCATCCAGTCTTGAACATGACCTTTGAATGTAGCAGTTCCTTCAGCATCCACTGTTCAGTAATGTTGGCTCTACTGACAGGAATCCTCAGGACGGAGATCACGGGCATAAACCTCTGCCCATCCTCATCCTGAAAACCAATTTTTTGCTTTACTATTTGGATGGGCTGGAGTACATCCATCGCTGCATCTCTGTTGGCAGGCAGAAAACCCCTTAAGATCACTAATTCAATTGCTTTCAATTTTGCAGTTGTGTGAACATACACCAAATTACACCAGATGTATGTACCTTCAAAGGTACATTTTATTCTGCTCTCTGATCAACAGCAAGCCCATAGACCTCATCTGCTTCTTCCCAGAAACTCAGATACAGCAAAACTAGGTAAAGTTACATACTCTATTCACACCAGAGCCAAGTATGTCTTCATTGCCTTTGTTAGTCTTCATTGCCTTTGTTAAATTCCTTATTTCACCTTCCTTGCTCAGCTGTGAAAGGTAACTGCACTGCCCAACACAATATTAATTTAGTTTGCTTTTCAGTTTAAAAGGAGTACAAATAATACTACCTAAAACAAATTCCAGAGCTTTCACTGTTTGAACTACTGTTGATAATGCCAATGAAAGGTAAGTCATGTATTAATCTTAAATAACTTGACATTTCAGTTTTATTAATCAAACTCTTGTCAATTAAGTCACATTTCATCACACTTCATAGATTTCAGCAGCACACGGTACTCTTAAAATAGCTGTGGAAGTTCAGATTGAGAGAATGGCAATCTGCAAAATGGACATTGATATTTCAGCCATTGCTGCTTTATTTACATGTTTGTTCACAGTTTTAACAATCAGTGAAGAATTTTAAGAAACAAATAAACAAATTTCACTCTGTTTTATCATTTTAAAGACATCTAATCTTATACCTCTAACTATTTCTCTTCTGCCCCCATTAAAAACAGCTAAAGAATTTAGAGGAAAATACAAGGCAGAAAGACAATGGAAATAATTTCTGTTTATGATTTTATTAGAGATTAAAGGCCTTCTCAGTTGTACTAAAGCCACTCATAATGGAGCAGGTCATTCCTTATATATTATTTGATACTAGATATTCTATGTTAATCTACTGCTTTACTTACAGAGCTAAGATCAGAAGCTCACCCCTCAGGAACAATGCTCCATGTTATAGTTTTCTGAAGGGTCTCTAGTGTACTCCCTTTTTTTGGATGTGCATAGCTGTGTGTGTCAAAATTGCCCAAGCACATAGGAGAGGCATGTTTTAAAAAGTCAGCCCAAAGCTTTTAATGCCTTGGATCCTCTTATCTAACAGTTTTGAACTACCTTGTGTCACTTGAGTTGCAGGATGTTCTTGAGGGTATAACTGATTAAATGGCAAAAAATCTAGCAGTGATGGAGCAACTTCAAATTCAAGGTCATTCAATGAATTCTCAGACTATCAGGCTTTCTAAAAAAACCCTGAAGGCCAGAACAGATATTCAGTAAGTTTTGAAGCAGCTTTAATGTTTTCACTCTTGCTTTGTAATGAAGCTATTGGAGTGGGCCCAGTTAATTATCCTTCAGTTATGTATCTATTTCTCCAAAACAAGTTTCAGAGCATGACAACTGGTGATTGTACAAGTCATGAACAAACTGAATTGCTTTAAAGGTTTGGGGTTTTTATAAATCCATTCCTGTTGCATATTAGCAATTACAAAAAAAAAAAAAGATATTGAAGATTTCCTCTTTTGGTAATTGAAAGACAAGAAATAATTGTAATTGTAATCATGTGCCAAGAAACACATTTGGTTGAATGTTGGCTAACAATCTCTGTCCAGTTGAATGAAGCCCATGGAATATCTGTTATTACTGTCAAAGCTTAACACAGCTTATGCTCATGTTACCTACCGTCTCTCAGGAAATCTCACTCTTCCTTGCTTTAAACCTACAATCTGACCTCATCAATGTGTATCTCTTAGTTGCTTGGATTTTAAAATACCTTTACACTTACTTTCAGGATCTCCCATATGTTGGGGGACAGTTACTTATGAACATCCAGCAAGTCATGATGTCACTCTCCTTCACTTTCCTTGGGAAGCCTCTCCTTTGCTGTAACACAAAACTAGAAGGTATTTTGGCTACTGATGCTGTATTATCTCACTGTTCCCTTTTTTTTTTCCTTTTCCAGCTCTTTCTGTCTATATCCATCTGCCGTCCTTTGTATTTTAATTTAAATTATAACAAATCCAGGGCAGATACCTTCTGGCTGTTTGCATGTTACTTGCCACAGCTCCAAGCCTAGTAGTCCCAGATGGTACTATAATACAAGCAATAAAGATAATCTCATAATTCCCCAGGGCATCAGCCCTGAACCCCACATGCAGGGTGCACTCTTCTTCCTCAGCACTGATCAGGCTTTTCTATCAAGAGAAATGATCTGAGGTGACAAGGACTCTACAACATTTTAATGCCCTTTCCTGAATCTACATTTTGCCTAATGAGTGACAGACAAGGGTAGCTATCTGCAGATTTACATATACATACACACACAGACACACACACAGATACACATACACATATTTTCTGAGACTCAGGTGTTAGGGTAACTTACTACTCCAGCCAAGATATTCAGCTTCTGCACCACTGCAGGCATTTCTCTCTTATAGTGTAATATGAATCCCTACAAAGGTATACCTATTACGTGCATATCTGAATGGAAACTACTGAGTCCTGAAACTAGCCCTCAGTGGTGCATCTCTACATCCGTGGTGAAAATTCATTCAATGTATTGCTTTACTACCAGTGAATTGTGATTAATCTTACATGGATAGAGATACTCACCCTGATTTAATCATCTAAAAATTAGATTTGGTCTTAGACAGGACTACTTGCTCACTTTAGACTTCCTTTACAGCCAATGGAGAAATAATTCTCACCTGAACAATGGCCATTGCAAAATAGGTGTCTTAAAATAGATGGGATAAAATGCTCTTCATGCTGAGGGCCTGGGATGAAAAAATTAGACACCTGATTTTAGATGACTAAAGTTAAATGAGTTTGACTATTTCTGGGATTATTGTTTGCCTTGTTTTGTCTCTCCACTGAAGATGTATAAGATTCTGTGCCAGTATTTCAGTACTGTTCCCGAATGTCATGTTGTGAGGCCTGTGGGGAGATTATGACTTTTTGTTTACCACACTCTGTGGGGAGATTCTAACTTTTGTTTACCACTCCATGGCTAGGCTTTATAGATAGTTATCAAACCTGCCTTCTCAGTCAGTTTCTTTTATTTTTTTTAATCCTGGCAGAGTCTTTTAATTATATCTTATCCCTAGAGCTCAGTAAACCTTCATACTCCTAATACTCTTACAACCAATTCCACAATCTAACAAGTATTTAATTTTGATCCTCTGTAAGGAATTGTATCACCTTCTTTCTATGTGAAAACAACTGTAAAGTTTTTTTTCCCAGAGTTTTCTACTGATCTTTCTGGATGGTTATATTGTAAAACATAGGTCACCTCAACATTTCTGCCCACACTTTGATGCCCATAAATGTCGAATAACAAGACTGTAAAAATGCTCATAATGGGTAATAATTTAATACTTCTTTGCTCAGTGATAACAAATTTAAACACATCATTTGGAAACTTAATTGTCTTCATAGGTAGAGACTGAGACAAAGCACAGCGAACATCCCCGTTTATTCTGGTATATTGCCAGTGTCTTCATAGAAGAGTTCACAGGTTGCAGTACTAAGCAAGGAGGAACAAACCATTCAGGGCAGCATGGCTTTGGAGCTGGATATCAAGCAGGATGTATATGCATTAGAGAATTTAACTTTTCTGTGAATTAATTTATTGTAAAATTAATCAGAAAGAATGGGTTATTGTTTGGAAGGCAGGTCTACGAGCACTGGTTCTTTGATTAAATGGTAAACAAAACATTGATAAATACTATGAAATTGCAGTTGTATAGCAAAGATATTCCTTAAAACAGTCTGCATGTTAGGAGGAAGATTATTAATACTTGGAAAGCTATATAGCTTATTGTTTGCTTTTCTTGAAGTTGTCCATAACTGGCTGTTTGATCATCCCTTATCGTGCTGGAGCAAATGGAAGATGATTGCAGTGGCAAACTCATTTGCAACCTCTAAAATTCCAGGAATGTTTATTTCCACTAATAATGAGCTGGAATGAGCTTGTCATCAGGGTATTCTGCACCAATTACAGGTAAATGCCCATTTTCCATTGAAAATTCAAATCAATACTTGCATATTTAAGAACAAGGTGCATGAAAGCTTAGAAATTAATGAGCAGGTTGGGCAAAACCAGTTCCAATATGTTAGCAAAGCAGTAAATTCTCTAGCAGAATGAATAGCTTCTCTGAAAACAACTAAAACCAACTGTAACAATTTTTTAATAGCTCACTGGACCCAGTGGTTTTAGGAAAATTTAAAAGGAGACTGATTCCAAGACAGTTTTTTAAATGAATATTTAATCTGTGTCAATAGCTGGAGATATTTCTCCTCTGTAGGAATTCTCAACAGGGAAAAACTCTACATTGATTCTCTTATTTATTACCACGTGTAGTTTGTCTGTTGTCACAGGCCAAAGTTTCAATTTTGTGGCTTTGGTTTTAGTAGTGTTTTGTGTTTCTGACATTATTATTTTCTTAAGATTTTGAAACTTCTTATGAAAAGTGTTTACCAAACTGGCAACACTAACTTTCTATTTCCTTATATAATCTGTATTTTATGCAACTGCCAAATCAAATTAAATGAAGAAATATTTTGGTTGTAAATACTAAACGACACATTGAAGATCAAGTCAAATAGTAAATAAAAATAGACATTTTTTGCACCAGTTTGTGGTGCCAGGCTTTAATGACATCATAAACCCATTGCTCATCCTGTATGAAGCTGCCATATCAGAAAAAATGCAGCCTTATAAGGAATATGTGTTCTGAGAGGTTTTTTTTCAAATGAGGGCAGGAATAGTGAAAAATCACGAACTATTTTGCCAAAAGAATGACATTGATTTTAGTTATCATTGCACTATTGTTTCCAGAAAGGATGATTGCTAATCAGATCAACAGTAAATTGAATACCAATGTTCCCTTCCCTGTGCATTCAAACCTTCTACTATTAGCATAATTCTAATTATTAATTATTTATATTGCAGTAGTACCCAAGAGTCCTAATCAAAATCTGGCATAAACACAGATGAACAGAGTGTTCTCGCATAGGAAAGCTTAGGTAAGTTTTGTGAAGAAAGAATAACGACTACAGAAACTTGTTCTTAATCAGGAGAATTTGAGAAATACAATGACTTTTTAGGTCTTTCTCTAGTCACAAATTTGTGCCCAAATGCAGTCAGCTAAAGTTCAGTCCAGCTTATCATTCTTCCATATTTGTTTGCAAAGACTACCTTTGGCATGCCTAGGATTAAAATTATAACAGCAAATGTCAAAGTTAAACTGAAAAGCCTTTAAAAATTTGGATTCTGTGGCAGATGAAAAAAACTATCTCATGTTCATGCAGGCAAAGAACATTTTCAAGGATAACTGAGTGAAGATGAATTTGGCCCATGCAAAACGTAGATTTCACTGAAATTTGCCATAATAGACATATGATATGATAATTATTACTATCTTCACTGAATTATTCTAAAAGAAAAATAATAGATTTCATTGACTTTTCCAATGTTAATTATATAATGCCATTTTTTAAAGACATCATGAAAAAAAAAGTTAAAACATTAGCCAGGAAGTTAAGAAGATCCCTTGGAAAAGTGAGCTTCCCATTAATTTTATACAGTCCTTCCAGTAACTAAGGGAGAGACAAACATATTGTTGCAACTTCATAGCCACAGCAGTGCTTGAGCAGGAAGTTGGACTAGAGACCTCCTGAGGTCTCTTCCACCCTGAATTATCCTGTGGTCCTATGATTCTGTGATGTCAGCCTTCATACGCACAAATTAGAAACAATATGAAATTTATCAAATACAAACTCCTCAAAACTCATATAAATATTTGGATCCTACATATCATGTACAGACTTGCTTAACTGCCACTTCAGGGCATCTTGGGCTTTGTTTCTTTTCCTAACATAGCTGTGGCATTAAGAAGATGTATTATGTAGACAATTATTATCTGACATTTTTATACATTCGATGAGACATTATTCTAAATACAAAAGGCAATTAAACTTCAAAGCAAACAAATGTAGTTAGATAGATATATGGTTAAGTAAAAGAAAGTTTATATCACTTAGAAGCATGGGCTCTATATAGTATGGATCTTTGTTTTCTTTATGGACGACATAATTTTGTTTAGGTGTCTTAGCTATGTATTTGCATATTCTGACATTTCAGATTTTTTAACTGCTGGTTTCATATAATAATTTGATTGTATGTATTTTAAACTACACGGCTATACCACTTTTTCTTCTAGGTTTAAAATATGGATTTTAGCTCTTCCATTTAAATTATTCTAAAAGCTAAGCAAGAAGTTATTGTAGTAGGTATTGTTTTAAGGATTTGCTTGCTAACAGAAGCCTGTAAGAGGCCAACATGCATTTGGTATGACTGTGAAATTCTTACACAGTGCGTCTGTCTCAACTATTAACCATATGAGATTGGTACAGCAGAGACTGCTAAGAAGGAGCATATTGACTGCTTAGCTCTGCTGTCAAAGGAGTACAATGCACAGTATTATAATGAATGCAGATTACAGTGATTGTGGCTGAACAAGAAATTTTTGAGAGATTCTATTTATTTTAAATGCTTTAACAAGAGCAGTTTGAATGAGCCAAAACACAGATATTTTCCCCTAAATTGCTTTCTGTGTTCCTGTTTTTAATAGATTTTATTTTAGAAAGTCCTGACAAGTGGGGTGGTGATGACTTCTGTACAGAATGGCAACTATGCTTTTGTGTGATAAAGCCACAAACAATTTATTCAATTTATCTCAATTGACAATAAAATTCAGTATTCTGTCAATAACTCCTTCACCATCCCACTTTTCACCAAGATTATTTTGACAGTGGCTTTAAAAATATGTATTTATTTAATGTAAAACTAAACAACATGTTTATGTAATGGAAGTGCAAATGTTAATGTAAAACTAATTATAACAGGTCCAACTTCTTAGGAAACAGAGGAAGAAGGACAGTTCTAAATCCATTTAACATTCTAATTTATTAAAATATAATATGAAACATGACTTAACGTATCTCAACTGCATTACACTGAGGGTTCAGAACTGACAGATAGCTCTACATGAATTTCCATGCCTATGTAGTAAAGAAAAAAATGTATTTTTTTTAGGATTAAAATTAAGAAACTGTGAAGAAAGAATAGATAATTTTTTTCCTTTGTAGGTTTTCCATGTCCGCATGTGTAAAAAATTGCCTTTAGCTAAGAAATGTTTGGTTGACATGGCATGCTTTCCTAAAAATCTTGATAAAAATTTAATTAACCAAGCCACTACATTAAATTTATTGTTTTCTCTAACCAGAGCTGTAGCAAGGGAAGCAAGATGGGTTCCCACTACAAACATCCTATTGATAGGAGCACTAAGGGAAAAATATGTCCCATCAGTCCTCCTTCCTTTGCACTGGCAACAACAAAGAAGGGCTGCTGATCTTTAGTGATAGGATAAGTAGGATAAGGCAACGTTTGCTCCTGGAAAGAGACCAAGGAAGAAGAGAAGAACATCTGTGGAGGCAGATGTTTTAGGTGTTGGCATGTCTTGATACTGTTCTTCCCACAGTGTCTTTTACATTATTTTGCTTAGAAGTGAAGTTGGATTATGGTTTTGCGGAACATCCTACCAGCCTTGTTGAATAATGACATAGTACCAGTACTCCTTCAGCTTCCTGGAATATCCCTCATCACCCAATGTTTATTTAAATATTTCATAGGTCCAGCTAAGACCAAAGACTTTTAGAAATAAGTGGGCTAGGCCTGGTGGTTTAAAAAAGACACATATTTTTTTGTAGATTACAGTTTAGTGTTTAGATTAATGACTGGTAAAGGAACAGATAGTGCTTTCTCATCTCACTTCCATTAGCTTCATGCTCAACATATTTGTTTAATGCAAATACATGTTGGTTATATTTGGCTTCTCTGCATCATTTTATATATATATACACATATATAAATTTCAAATGTATTAAAAATGTGATTTTTTATATTTATAAGACATATAACTTTGACAAAATTTATTTCATTCATAACGTATTTTTGAAGGTCATAGGCCTTAGATCAACAGACCACCTTTTACTCTGTCTTTTTTATCTTCCTTTAAATACTCTGTATTTTATACTCCCATATTTATTGGTTAATTTTTGTGTACCCTTTCTTCCACTTTCTCCCCATTGTTTTTCATGGACAATTGCTGTCCTTTATATTGCTACCGAGCTGCAATGGACTTTTAGAAAAAGATGTCCTTTTCAGTAAGGCAATGCAGCTGTCTATTCCATAAATCCTTTCTCATATCCACTTCCACTCAAAATTTTCTGTGTACCTTTTTGCTGTTAGTCAGAATTTTCTCTTAATTTTCTTTGGGTTTTGGAAATTAGCTTTTTGGGAGCACTAAATATACATCTAGCTGGTTGGAACTATCTTTATTTTCCTCTTCTGAGCATAATCATATCATTATCACCCATGTCTAGGCCATCACCAAGTTCCAGTGAAGGGATTAATGAATTTTTACTTATTAGAATACTGTATTGAAATGAACTTTAAAATTGTAACAGTGAAATGCACTCCTATATCCTATGTTGTGAGACTAGAAAGAAAAGCAGTATTTCTTGCTTGCCTCCCCTAAAAAGAAAATAAGTCAATCTACTAGTTATAATAAAACATGGGCCAAAGACCAACTCTGTGCACAGAATACTATGTATATTGTACCTATTTTTATTTGAATATTATTCGTTGAATACATTATTTAGAAAATGTTGCCAGTTTTCAATGAATAATTTATTCAATTTTGTTGCTATCTTAGACCAGCTTTAATTATAACCTATAATGCAGTGCTGAAGCAAAGAGAGATGAAAAAGATAAGCCCAACTATTGCTAGGATATCTAGAGACTTAGGGCATTAAATATCATCAGCCTAAACTGAAGTTAAAATCCTGCTGTTTTCAGCTTGTACATATTCTCTCTTATTACCTCTTCTAAGTTCTTTTGTTTTAGTCTCTCTCTCCTTTTTTCCCCTTCCCTCCCTGCTTTCTGTCATTTTTTGCCTCCTTTTCTCTACCCAATATCTTCTAAAAGTCCATTCTGTCTTTCCTGTGTCTTTTGTATTTAGTCACTGACCTACCTCTGTCAATGAGCCCTCATTTATTGGTATAGAATAAGGGTGGTCCAACAGACCTCTTGAGAGTGAATGGATCCTTCATAAAACACTTCTAAATGTATGAATTTTTCTCTGCTGATTCAGTTCAGTGGAGTAAATCTACACTAAAACATTTCTAGGAGCCATTTTATTTTCTTGTAGTTTTCTGGTAAATGTTTACAGTTCTATGAATACTGTGTTTTAATAGGTCCCACATGAAACTATCATCTGCTCTTGCCTGTCCTTTAACTCAGGCTAGAAAAATACCTTAATAAATTTGCTGAGTTTGTTTGGCAACATCCACAAATGCAAATTCATAGAGGAGAGAAAGAAATATGAATCAATACAGATCTATGCACCAATCTTTAAGCAAGCTATAAAGACAATTATGCTGAACTAAGTAAGTACAGAAAACAGGAGAGGCTCCTTCCACCCAAGTCAAGCAGTAATCTATATATCTGCTGACATATTGGAATTGGAAAACAGCTTAGACAGTAGGTACAATATTAGAAATTGTTACAAATTACAAGAGAATAGGAATGCCTGTGAACCAGTAAAATCTCTCCATTCCTTAGAGTGCCGTTATATGGACTTCTGTGCGATATGCTAATACTGATGTGAGCCATTTTGCTGTAGCTACCCAAAAAGGGAAAGCAGCCAACAAGAGCTTGGGCACGAAGTATAGTGTTTTGAAAATATTTGTATTTGAAAGGTTTTAAAAAAGTGCACAGGTTGCTACTATCAAAAAATCTCTACATATCTTGTACATGGACTCAATGATTTGCATGGGACAGAATTTGTAAAGTGAGCTTTGTCTGTACTGTCAGGATTTCATAGTGGATTGTCCTTATACAGAAATATTATAGGAGGACTCGGATGGAGTTCCTTCCCAGCTGGGGTTCCTGGGCACTATAGGAATGCAAATAATAATAATAGTAATTATATAAAAGCTAGATAGCCCAAAGGATGTTCTCTGGCGGCTTCAGGAGAAAATCATAGAGGTTATTGCTCTGGAACTTCTATCTCTGATTAGAACACTTAAATATAGTTGCAACTGGAACTTCAACAAAAAAACATCCTTTTGCAGCAGCAGCAGCAGCACATGATTCACCAAGCTTTAACATCTACAATTTAATACAGTGGAACTGGAAAGAACAAAGGTTACAGTCAGGTATCTGTTACATGCCTAAGGTCTGCTAATAATGTAGCATATGAAAGTGTGTCTCAAATAAAAGTTTCATTGACTAAAATAAAACAAATATTTAATTCCCCCCTCTCCGATTAAACAGTTAGTTGCAAGAACAGTGAGCATAAGTAAACATACAAGTATATATGAATATATACATATCGACAGACACAGCATTTTGCTTCTACACTACTTAACATTGTAATAGATTTAAGTAACACAAGATATATAAGTAGCCCTCTTCAAGAAAATGCTGTTTAACAC
Source organism: Pygoscelis adeliae (assembly GCF_000699105.1). Classification (NCBI taxonomy): domain Eukaryota; kingdom Metazoa; phylum Chordata; class Aves; order Sphenisciformes; family Spheniscidae; genus Pygoscelis; species Pygoscelis adeliae. The sequence continues at coordinate 4,057,857 of NW_008825410.1, forward strand.
TACCAACCCAGACTACCCTAACTGTAACAGATATTTTTTCTTTATAGAAGTCAGTTTAAAAAAGTCCTCTGTATTTCTATTTACAGTCCTGAAAACCTTACCTAGTGATATAGTACATTACCAGCATATCTCTGCTTCTTTATCAACAATTTTTAGACAATAAATATAAGTACTAATGACCTTTGAAAACTGCACCCCATTTTAGCAAATCTCTACAGAAAATGGAGAAATGAAATTGTTACACCAAAATTATTTTTAAAACAAAAATGTATTCATTTCGGTAGCTATTTTCCACATATCTTCCTCATTTCCTAGCTCATAGGCAAGGTTAACTCATTGTTATAAACATATAAGTCATGCTCTAGGAAACTTTCCAAAAACACATCATAAAATGTTGCCTATTATCACTGACATCTGTTCTGCAGCAGAGTATTATATAGTTCAATACCAACAGCATGGCTCGGTGTCACAGCTGGACTTGTATCACAGATATAATCATCAATACTGTATAAATGGATTCTCTATAATAATTTATTCTATGGTATATTGCTTCTCTCAACCTAAAAAGACAAATATTCTTGTCCACCCAAGCATTATTCTATGTGCAACCAGCATAATTTTTAAAAAATATAATTGAAAAAGTAATAATCAGCTGCCCGACACATGTTCCACAATTATTTAACAAGGTTTTCTTCCATTAAATGGTATTATCTTTAAAATTATTAATAATTTATCAGACTCCTCAATAACATGTGGAAAAAATACAGTACCTTGAACACTGTTTTTTCCAAAGATAAGTAAATGAAACATAAAGGCCTAAATATCACGCATCCTTCAGCTGTACAGCTGTAGATGAGAACACAGGATAGTAATAAATCCACTTTAATAGCTGCATTATAAGACCTCAGGTAAGTTTTTGCATAATATTCAAGTACCTGTATCATCTGTTAGAAAAACTGCGGTGCAGGCATGTAGCTTTTAAACAGAAAGTCAAAATCGCAGCTGAAGAGCAGGACAGAAAATTGTAACAGGCCTTTTCTAGCTCCCTCACCAACTGGCTGTTGAATTTTCTAGGTAGATTAAGTCATGGAAGATTAAGACAGAAGCTTTGCTCAGAGTACCTACCAGGCAAGAGAAAGCAAAATACAGCACTCCATTTACAATAATGTACTATGTAAAACCAGAAAAGCCGATTGGCAAAGCAATCATCTTAAAAATGTCCCTGAAGACTATAAATATAACACTATTATATTTTAGACTGGAGCTCCATGGTATGACGACAACGCATTAACTCAATCAGAATAACGACAGGAGGGCCATCAGAATGATAAAGCCATTCTAATGAAATGCAGACATAGATTAAAAAGAATTAAAAGTGACAAGTAAAATCCATTAAAGGACAGCCTTTAGCTACTGTAATCAAAGGATTATTACTTACCTTGTCAATTAACAGCTGTGTGTCTATTTTTTCACGCAACACAAAAGACTATGCCAAGTGTCAAAAAATCATTATTAGTAAGAGGCCTTTATTTTTAATTTATTTGGCTTGTGCATGTACATTGCAAGACCTCCAAATGAATCGTGTACACAATTTTAGAAGCTGTAACACACACAATTAACCACAGTGTTCTGTGCTACTATTGCCCTTAAAACTGAGTCTTACTGGAGAAAGAAAGTAATTACAAATGGAATCAATTGCAAATGTATTAATCAATGGCTTTAACTTGTGTCTATCATTAGAACCCCCCACACAGGCAGAAATGCTCTATGTGTTTTTGACTCATTGCCACTATTTTACCTATAGTTTGCCACAATATTTCACATAGCAGGAGATTCCACCAACATTAGGTTTGGGGAATTGCAAAGGCAAACTAATTTCCAGTTCATTAACCTTGAAAATAATTGACAGTAGAAAATAAAACTTAAAAAAGAGGAATAAAATGAAACTTCTTAAACACAACAGGCAAACTTGTGCCTTTGTTTGGAAAATGAAAAATGTGTCCCCCATGGGTAACAATTCAGCACAGATTACTTTGCATGAACATAGAAAATTTCATTACGAAGTCTTTTACAATTAATATTAGACAATTAACAGAATTATCAAAACCAATAATGCTGCTAGATGAGAGTGGAAGACGTCACAGTAAAAATGTTTTTCTTCTTTTTTTGGTGTTCATAATATGTGACCATCTTCTGTATTGTTTCCATTACCTTTAGCAACTTGTCTCTCTGCTGATTCCAAGCACCTCTAAGTGCTTTCAGCATGAGAAAAATCTATGTTATAACTCCATGCTTACACACCCATGTCCTTTTCTCAGACAAATTACTCCTACAGGTCAAGTTTCAGTTTTTAGTCATTCATCCAGATTTGTTCAGTACCACAACTATAACTAGATGAACAGCTGAGCTGCTTAAACTTGTATTAATGCTGCTTTTCTGAAACAAGGCAAGTAGTTTGTACTATTCTGTAGAGACTGAGAGAGAAAATTCAGTCACAATAATATGTCAAGTGCATCCATTTCAATCTACCTAGATAAAACAAGAGTAATCATGAACACAGCATCACCCAAACCCACATCTGCACTATCTAAATAAATGCCAGGATACTGTGTTCTCCCAGTACTTATCATTTTCATACCTTTGCCATTCCAGGTTATACTGAGACAAATCTAAAAGATGCCTCAGCAATCCTGGCTGGAACACTAATGACATGCTTCCGATGTTTGGTTCCAGTCGCCAGTTCTTGAAATTTCAGATGTTGATAGAGAATGTATGCATTTGTGAGATATTTGAAAGTGTGGAAAAGATGAGTGGGCCATCAAAGGCATAAATATAGAATGAAATTAATGAAAGACTGGAGTATTCCGTTAGTGAGAGTGTGTGTTGCCAGTTTCTTTGACAAAGCAGATATTCGACTTTCAGTTGTTAAATATTTCACAGATCACAATAAAGCCGGTTCACTAACATGTATCGCCGTTTTGCTGTTTAACACTATTAGGAATGGAACTTTCCACCCAACAGTGTCATAACCAAATGAGAAGTCTCCAGATGTACCTAGAAACCTCCTCAAGTCCTTTCTGTTGAGTGTGAAAGCACATCAGGCAGTTCCACATGTGGGTGCCCTTAGCCAGACTCTAGGTTAGAAAAAATAATTCTTTTGTAAAGTGCTATACAAAGTCTTTTTCAGGATCTTTTCAGATAGCCAAGAAGTCTGGCATGAAAATACTGAAATTTGAAAGATTTCTGTGTTCCAATGTGAGATACATGAATAATGTTTTGAAGGCACTCTTATCCTCAAGAAACTCTTCTATGGAAACAAGCTCATCCTTCTAAAATCAATAATTATATGCTTTTATGAAAATCCATAACCGAAACATAGACTAACCAACTAAATTATGATGTCAGGTGATACATCTTATGGATCTCTACGCCGCTGTAAAAATTTCAGTATTATCGTATGATGAATATCATAGCCAAGATGAGTCATATTTGTTAAGTTTAGCAATCTAAAAGTTTGGGTAACAAGCCTCAGACAGTATTTAATCAGTGAAGAGCGATAGATACAACCAGAAAGCAAATTTTCCTACTGCTCCTTAAACTTTGCTTTGGGCTGGACAGCAATGATGCCATGCCACCACAAGCCCAAGAGATACAGAGCTTTGTAAAATCAAAGTCTAGTCCTTAGGGCTATGAAGCAAGATGTCTAGAAATCTTTACAAACAAAATTCAAATGTTAAAGCCCAACAGCTCATTAGCTACCAAATACATACGTCATGAAAATAAAACCCAAGAAGTCGTCAATTAAAACATGTCAAACTGTCAAGATTCTATATTTAGTGCAGGAGGTGAACAAATGTCTTGAGCAGATTAAATTATGAAAGATTGCTGGATTTGAAGATATCTTTCCAAAATTCCTAAGAATGTAGAGAAAGATTCTGACTATCAAATATTATTACAAATCAAGAAGATACATAATGTATGCAGGACTAAAAGTATTGTAGATTTTTTAAATTTGAGACAAAGGTAACAAAAATTAAGCCAATCCTTATCAGCATTTGTAAGAAGTTAGCTGAATGGTCAGTTGGGTGACTTATAATGATCTCTGCAAAGTTGTCTGGATACCTCAAGTATTGTTTATCTCTTTCCACAATTGTTGTAGATGTGTTTTTTATTAACCATGTATGTAGAAGTAAACTATAAGGTGCATAAATACCTAGCCAAGGAAAACTATTGCATAAAAACATCTGTTAAGAGATTGGTAAGGATTTTTCACGTACGATATTTTTTAAATAAATGAGAAATGTTTCTTCTTGAACAAATATTATTGAAAACCACCTTAGAATCCAGGGTGATCATTATACCACCCTTGCAAATTAAATATGCAAAAATTTGCATTTTTCAGTAAAATAATAGTTAGAAATATTTTCATTTGGAAAGGATTTACTAATTTGGATTTATCCCTGGAAAAGACAAAGAGCACAAGTTTCTCAAGGGCTGATAGACTACATTCAGAATTATGAATAATCACATCAATCACAAGATTAATAGTTGCTACTGTGAGAGACACCTGAAAGAGCAAATATTTCCATTTGGTGCAAATTGGCTTGCTAAAGGGAAGATAGCAATGCCATTTACACCACCCAGGGACTTTTTGTCAAATAGTACTATCTAAGTAATACTGTATTTCCCTTGTGCAAAACTATGTTTCTCAGTTCTTGCCAGTATAGGCAAGAACCCTAATATTTTCTTACTAAATCCTACAAATATGTTGCAATTTGTCAGCGAGTCACAACATTAAATTTTAGGTAAATCAATAGTTCAAATGGTCCACCTGCCCTGTATATTTGTGATTTAAAAACTATTGAAAGGAACTGTTTATTGCATTGAAACAGGTGATGGAATCCTGCTTTTCTACATAGTATTTAAATGCAGGATGGGGATTTGTCAGTTGAGAATTTTAGAAAAAGAATCTGCAGCATATTGGAAATAATAAATTTAATTTTGCTAAAACACTAATAAAATGCTTTCTGTAATATCATATGAACAAAAAAGCAAAAAAAAAATATCTGGCACTTCTATGAATTATTATTTTCTCCCACTTCACCTAAGGAGCAAAGGGAATGAAGGAATGATACATCTTCAAGAAAGATTCCTGAGGGAGTTCTGTCTTTTATTCTCACTTTAATCACATCATCTGTGTCTAACATTATCAGTAGGCAGCGTTATATTTTTTCCTGTTTTCCTGTACAGTATCTCCCAAATTCTCCATTCCCATAGTTCTTAAAAGTGTTCTGCTTTCTCTGTTCTTGGATAGGAGTTATTTTCTGTGGCTCACTGATTCCACCATATAATGCCGTGACCTTTGGAAAGCTTTTTTTTTCCCTTTGAGTCTATTCCCACAGATGCTTTACAGAGGCCTGTTCATAGTCTTTTCAGACTGCCTAGAGGAGCTTGTTCATCAGCATTCAAATCTCTGGAGACAAACCCAGTCAGCGCAGTTCTGGTAAGAAACACATCCCTTAGCTGTTTGTTGAGCGACAAATATTACAGAGAGTTTTCCATACACTACATAGAGCAAGTAGATAGGACAGTATCAAAGATGTGTGTTCCAGTAGCTTCTGGAGATACTTTTGTAGAATGAAAAATCTTTGTAGCTTCTTCCTCTCATATCTGCATATGTCAAATTTCCCTAGCCTCTCCCACTTTCTTTCAAAACAATGTGTCCTGGTTTTGGCTGGGATAGAGTTAATTTTCTCTCTAGTAGCTGGCATAGTGCTGTGTTTTGGATTTAGCATGAGAATAATGTGATAACACACCAATGTTTTAGTTGTGTCTGAGCAGTGTTTGTACTAAGTCAAGGACTTTTCAGCTTCCCATACTCTGCCAGCAAGGAGGTGCACAAGAAGCTGGGAGGGGGCACAGCCAGGACAGCTGACCCAACTAGCCAGAGGGATATTCCATACCATATGACGTCATGCTCAGTGCATAAACTGGGGGTAGTTTGCCGGGGGGCAGTGACCGCTGCTCAGGGACTGGCTGGGTGGTGAGCAATTGTATTGTCTATCACTTGCTTTGTATATTCTTCTATTATTATTATTGTTATTATTATTATTACTACTACTACTATTATTTTACTTTATTTCAATTATAAAACTGTTCTTAACTCAATCCACGAGTT
>NW_008825410.1:4069265-4105032 GCF_000699105.1 Pygoscelis adeliae
ATTCTCTCTCCCATCCCACCGGGGCTGGGGGGACTGAGCAAGCGGCTGTGTGGTGCTCAGTTGCTGGCTGAGGTTAAACCACAACACAATGGCAAGGCTAACCTGTTCTCTATCAGTGATAAAATAATGTGGAATTGTACTAAACTGTGGGACATAATGTGGAAATGTGAATAATGTGGATGTGAGTAAAATTTAGCTATGCATACTTGCTGCAAAATATTTACATATAATATTTATTATTCTTTTCCATTTTTTAGCCATGGTCTTGCTACCAGTTACGAAGTTATTCATATCGGAACATTTTACAGTACTCCATCTGCAATTTCTCATTCCTAATCCTAAAAGAGAGCCTATAAAATATCCTTGTAAGACATATTTGGGAATTAAAGTGCACAACTCCTCTGAATAATAAATGTCATAAAATCAGTAAGCGACACTGGTCTTCTGGCATACTGCAATTATCTTGTATTCCACCACTTAGTACCATAAGTAATAACTACTTCCCTCTGCCCCAAAAAAGAGATGTTGACCCTCTCTCCTTTCTCCTTACTCAAATCCCTCACTGCTCCACATGTTTTTCTCAAACTAATGAATTAAGATAAATTACTTGAACTGCAAGTAACACTTCTAAGGCTGTTTTTAGCCTGAAATTATGAACAAATATTATATATGTGAAAATAACTTAACTTCTTACTCATACGTTGAAATTTAGGCACTTGACAAGGTTCCTTCATAAATGAGAGTATATGAAGACTTAATTCTAACAAAGAAATGGACAAGTTTATTCTTTGTCAATGGCAGAAGTAATATCAATTAAAAAGACAGATGATATAATAAAAGAGCTGCAGAGAACAGAAAACTAAAGAAATACAAGTTGATTACTATCATTAAAGATTGTAACAGTTTTAAAAAATGTTTCAATATATACTTTTATGTTAATAACACAAACAGTAAAATTATGTTATGTTATGTTATGTTATGTTATGTTATGTTATGTTATGTTATGTTATGTTATGTTATAAAGGAGCTGCTTCTTTTTTTCTAGTAGACAATGTTTTGTTTTGTGGTCTTTAAACAATTAAAAAGCTCCAAGGGGATAAAACTGATAAAAATAATTACGAACAGGAAGTGAAGTTATTAACCAATACTGTGCCTCAGAAGTTCATTTTAAAATGCATCTTAAGTCTTTAAGCTGTTTACAAATTACATTTGATCATATGTATAACTTTAACAGTGATATTTCCAATAGAAATTATATGAAACTGTTTGAATAGCATGGACAAGAGGAATATCTAAGAGCTGAGATCAAAGAGGATTTATAGTTCCAATCTACCAGTGATGGAAGTTATTTGGTCTTTTGCCACAATTTCAATGACAGTAAGATCAGGCCATAGTTGTGAATTATTTTCTATGATTATGTTGATAGCAAGATAAGGCTATATCTTCACATTACTTTCTGTGGTCATGGTGATTTTGATTTCCATGCTAAACCATGGGCCTCATTATGCTGTCATTGTTTCGTGTGTTTTAATGGTATTTTCATTATCACTGAACCTCTCCTGACGAGCACCAGCTGAACCAGTCCTAATGACTTGCATTGCTAGCTGAAGCAGCTGGCTATAAGTAAAGCAGTTCAGCATATGTTTACCTTAAGAAAGTAAATCATCATGCTACTTTACTTTGCCATGTAAGGTAGCATTCATATAATCAAATTTTAGCTGCACAAAATCTTTCGAGTTTTCTCTACAGCTTGTAGAGAGAGGGGCATTCCAGAAGGCAATATTCCTCATCTTTTTTAGGCCGGGGTGCAGGGTAAACTCCCAATAAGAAAGTAGTACCAGAGTTAAAGTTATTATACATATTAGCATGTTCTGCTCCTCAAAGAGTAAGCCAACCATATTGGTATTCATGATAGAGACATGGTAAGCATCATAGTTATTGGTAACACACCGGACCTTGCTGAACTTGTTGATGAACAAACTATCTGTCTTCCAAAGCCTGAGGAATTCGGAATGACTTCAAATGGCACTGGTAAGGGCTCAGTGTAACAAGGACCACAAATTGATTTGGACATGTCTGGAAAGGTCCTGGGTGTTTTTAGTTTTTTCTATTGTCCTTTTTTTTTTTTTTTAATGCTGTTAATAACCATCACCCAATATGGAATTATTTGTTGATCTTCCGTCACGCCAGTGTTCATGCACAAAAATGTACTCTGTTGTTTTGACACAGAGTTGCATGGCATGTTTTCTCCTACGGAGATTTCACTAGTGTCAGCGAGAGATCTTTTTAGATTTATTGTGCCAGCTGTTTTTTTGACAGACAATTTGCTCCCTGTCTTTGTTTTAACTCAAAAGGATTAAAGGTTTTATTTATACAGGGGCTTTTTTAGATTGTGTTTTTTCTTACCGATTAAGTTTGTGTGCCATCCTATAGGTCAGATGCCTACTCAATCCTAACTGAACTGTTCGAGAAATGTGGGCTTTTAAGGACACATTTGGGTCAATGCAACACAAAATGTCTACACACACTGTCACGGTATATTTATTGGGTGGCTTTTCTTGGTGTATTTCAACACATTTTCCCTTTCTATAACAGGAAAAACTGAGGGCATGCAATAACAGAGAAGAAAGCTCAACATTTACCTGATTGATTGTAAATCTAAAGAAAGATTTAAATTTAGACTGAAAATCTGGATCAATACTTATTTACCCATTCATGATTGTCCATTCCTTATAGGTTTTAAAACTAAAATGAAAAGACTCAAATTGTCCTGCTTCAGCAATTCCAACATATTTCGAATACAAAGATGCACCTTCTTATTCTACTCAGCAAGGCAATCTACAGGAGAACAATTTGCATGTAAAGCATTGAAGTGGGTTCATCTCAAACAACAAAGAATAGGATTGTACCTGGTCTATATGTGTATGCATGCAAGAAACATTTTGCATTATAAAGGAGGACTTCTGTGAGCAAGGACTTCTCTCTTACTCACTTTCAGTTACCTGCCATTCAGAGAAGAGCTGGGGACATCATCAAACTCACAGGTAGAAGTCAGGCTATTATGTGATTTCAGCATACCAGACAAGTTTACTGGATGCTGCAGAATCTCTTCCCTTCCAAGCAATGAAGACCCTGCAGGCAGCAGTCCCTCATGCAGATGAAGCTGTTGGTGGATGACTGCACTGCATGGATGTCAGAATGACATCCTTTACCTGGAGCACCTTTTCTGCCTTCTGCCAAATAATCTGACACAATGCTAATTGTCACCCACAGCTTAGACTCTTCTGAAATAAAGTGTCATTTTTCTGCACAGAAGAGGAGAAAGCAAAGCTATACCTGTCTTCCACAAATTGTGGAAGTGTCCAATTTTGCTTGAGAAGAGACTGTTTTCCCGTGTTTCACTGTAATTCCAAGTGAAACAGATTAGACTAAACATTTTAAAAACATTCATCAGTGAAATAATGGTCACTTGTGAATCTAAAGTCTTTTCGGAGAGGATGAGTTTCTTTGGTGTCTTTGAAATATCTTCTGTACCTGTCTGCTACCTATCTAGGGTGGGAAATACCTGTAAAATGGAATTCAACTGGCTGCATTGTCAGAATAATGAGCAAGGCAATTTTCTTAGCAGTAAGCAACTATGTAAACCTGAGAGGAATACCAGTGGATTTTTATTGTTTATATTACAGAGAGACATTGGAGCTAGCTCCATATATGTTTGATCTGCAAGATCATGCACTGTTTAGGTGCAGCACTGCAAAAACTTGACTATACTGCTTCCAGGTCCAGCTTCAGCCCAGAAAGAGTAAGTCTGATTTTCTGCAGCATGGAATCTGCACTGAGGTGGTTCTATGTAGATTTACTGAACTTTTCTATACAGGAAATGATAGGAAGCCCATTTACAGAGACACTGAAGTAATCAGGTATGTATTGCACTGAAGTTGAGCAAAGCTTACCAACTCTGGCTCAGTGCTGCCCTTCTACGTCTGATTTGATTCCTGTGGAACCATTTCAATTTTTCTGCACTGTGCTCTCTGTGCTCCAGTGGTCAGGCTGCCTGCATAACTCAGCTATAGAGTTCAGTTCATACAACCAGTATTACCTGGCTTTCCCACTGACCAGTGTATCTCACTCAGCTCCCTGTTAACCTGGACAATAGAAAGTCAATCAAACTTTTAATGTAATGTAGTCAAGCCATAGATACTGTCCTGGTTTTGGCAGGGATAGAGTTAATTTCCTTCCTAGTAGCTGGCACAGTGCTGTGTTTTGGATTTAGGATGAGAATAATGTTGATAACACACCGATGTTTTAGTTGTTGCTAGGTAATGCTTACACTAGTCAAGGACTTTCCAGCTTCCCATGCTCTACCGACTGAGAAGGCTGGAGGTGCACAAGAAGCTGGGAGGGGCACAGCCAAGACAGCTGACCCAAACTGGCCACAGGGACATTCCATACCATGTGACGTCATGCTCAATACATAAACTGGGGAAAGCTGGCCAGGGGGGCAGTGACCGCTGCTCGGGGACTGTCTGGGCATCAGTCGGCGGGTGGTGAGCAATTGCGTTGTGCATCACTTGCTTTGTATGTTGTTGTTGTTGTTGTTGTTGTTATTATTATTTTATTTCAATTATTAAACTGTTTTTATCTCAACCCACGAGTTTTTCTCACTTGTGCTCTTCCAATTCTCTCCCCCATCCCACTGGGTGTGGGGGGACTGAGCGAGCGGCTGTGTGGTGCTCAGTTGCCAGCTGAGGTTAAACCACGACAGAACAATGTAATTTTTTTTCAAAATGGAACTTTTCAATGAACTTTTCAGGAGAAAATTGTGAGAGTGTGGGCATAGGAAAAAAGACAAAGAAGCAAACACAAACAGAACTCAGGCTGATGCATTCTGCCTGAGTTAGCCATGCAGCAGACACTTTCCTTTATTGTTAATGAATCAGATCTCCTAGAGTAAGCGTCCAAGGTCCACACATAGTTGACAGAGAAGCCAATGTCTTTAAAGGCTTCAGATCCATCCCATATCTAGCTAGGTAGTGTATGTATGCAACAGCCTGTTGAGGTTGAGGTGTCTGAGGTCCCCAACACAGTAAGGTGTTCATCATATATATGGTCCATAACATTCTGTGATAGCTAAAGCTTTGCAATGTATCATTTGGGGTTGTGATTTTTCTCTCTTACAATGCAATTCTTTGGAAAGATGAGTCATTCTCAAGAAAATGAAATGCTTTGCACTCCATTTCAGTTCTGTCATACATTATTAAAGGTCTGCATACCTCCATTTATACATTTTGTGTAATTCAGCCATTCTTTATGTTCCTTTCCATAAAACACACTTACACTACTGTCACCATCATTGTCTCAGATAGTGATAGTGATGAAAGGGTCAGCACAGAACAGGCAACAAGGAACATCTTCATATTTGGCAAGATGCATGATTTTTCTGACCTAATGCTACCCCACAAAAGTGTAGATACCCAGTTTATTATTTATTTGGGCTCCCTTTACATTCACTTGAGTGCTAAGACTGATTTTTAATATGATTGGGAAGAAGACTACCTTGAGTGTTCTTTCACCATTAAATGTAGTTACAATAGATGAGACGCTTCAAGAAAACTTTTAGATGGCTAAAGCTAAATTAAATAAATCCTCCCATAAATGAGTGCATGAACATCTCCAGACATGGACCTTGCACTGGAAGCACTTCCCCCTCACATTTGAATGTTATCAATAAAATTATGCTGCCTAACACTTTCTGATGGCCCATGAATTACTTCAGGTATACTGATAAAAGAACATATTGGAAAAAAGTAAATAATTTTTAAGCTGGCAGAAAGCATGTTCATACTATTCCAACTCCAATTTCCTGGCCTTTCACAGGTCATTTTTCTACTTAGTTTGATAGTATTTATTGAACTGTGCATCTCTGAACTTTCTGATAACGTTTTTATCAACTTTTAAAACAGTGAATATTTTCTGGCTGGAATAGCCACTAGTACATGCAAACACTCCAACACTGACTTTTATGTCTCTTCTTGCATTTTTTTAGTTGTGCACACAGAATTGCTGCCAAGTTCCTGGAATGCACAAGCCTTGAATATTCTTGCTGGATATCTGATATCAAATGTTATTTCATAGTAAGTTCTCTCAGCTCCCACCAAGCTCAGTGGTACAATCCAGAAGAGAAGGGTGACAAGAAATAACAGGTTCAGCAATAGCTTCTCAAATGCCAATCACATCAGCAATTTTGAACCATACTTCCAAAGAGCCTCAGGAGTTAAATGCATCAAGAGTGTATTTTTGACTAATGTAATGTTGCCTTATTGTTTTATTGACAGGAAAAGATTCTGGCAGCTCTTTGGCATAAAAAGCTTTAGTTCTGATGTCTTCCTGCAAGTTCATTTGCAGGAGCTCCTTCTTTGTGGTTAATAGCTAGCCAGGGTAAAAATGGTGGCTAGGATTTATTCTCTGAGGAGAGAAAGGTGGAACACTATTTTACACCAAAGTAAACTTCAAAGCAAACTGCATTATAAAACTCATACTTTTGCAGATGCTTATAGAAATGATTAGCTAAAACAGAGATGAGCGGGTAGGAAACCGGCCATTATGGTTGTACTGAAAGCAGTTGTGTGGTTAGAGAGAGGGCATTAGGGAAGTGTCAGGGTGTCACACGGGCTGGGGACTTCCAGGGGCCAGTGGCCATGGGGGCTCCCCCGGGGGGGCAGAGCAGGGCCTCACAGCCTGGGCCCATCCCACGGCCCCAGACAGGAGCAGGGCAGCTGGGGGGCAGCCGGGGCAGCCCCAGCCCCAGGCATTGGGCACTGAGCTGGGGTTGGGCCCAAGCTGGGGCTAGGCTGGGATGTGGACCCACAGGTGGGCCCATCTTGGAGGCCCAGGGGTGGGCAGGGCAGGGTTGTGGGGAGCTTGAGACCAGGTGCTGCTGCTGCAGTGTTGCTGGGGAAGGGACTGACGGCCCTGGGGGGCTGAAATGGGGTCTGGGGCTGTGGGCAGGGTGTGGGGAGACCCCAGGGGAGGCTGGGCAGGGACATCGGGCCTGTTGGTGCCCTCAGGGCCTGGACAGGAAGGACCAGTTGAACACCTGACCTTGTTAGACATTTTCACTAAAGACTGGCACAAAATGTAACAGTGTGCTAAGGAAATATGGAAGCTTATCATTCATATGTGACAGGTACAAACATATATGCATATCATATGCAATATATATCCAAATGGTACAGTTGGACCATCCTGAGGATGGGACAACTGGAAATGGGATGAAAAACAGAAGCTGCTGTGCTACAAAGCAGCTTGGGATCAATGGAGAAAGACGAAGGCCTGAGTTTAATAGTCATAAATTTTGTTTGAGTCACCAGTTTGGGTATGATAACATTAAAAAAATGGAACAGGCAAAAATTTTCAGCTGACCTAGTCAAGTATTATATCACTGTACATTGGTGAGCCCACCTGGACCTGAAGCCAGGCTCTGCCTGCCTTGAAGCATCTCACTGAAATGATATAATTAAAATTTGTCATTTCAGTTGCCAGAAGGAAGAAGATGAGGTAGGTAGCATTGCATTGCAAAGTGATAGCTGAGAGTCATTATGACTTCTCTCTATTTTATATCAGAGTTTCAGAAGGTCCATCCAGTTCTGTGCCATCCTATGACACAGGGCTGCTGTGCATGATCACCTCTTCAGAAGTTGCCAGAGCAATGCTAACATGAAAAGATTTTGTACAACTTAGATATATTAAACAGGGCGATAAGAAGAAGGAATAAGAAAGTTATGAACTCTTCTCCCACAGCACTGTTAAGACCCCCAAGCACAGTTCAGTGTCCAAACTTCACAGCGTGTGAAGTGAAGATACTGAATGTGGTTCAACGATTTACCAAGAGAAGGCCAGGGGCCAGAAAACAAGCCAAATACTAGGTGTGCCCAGGTGGAGGACCTCCTGCAGTTATGAACTCTTCTCCCACAGCACTGTTAAGACCCCCAAGCACAGTTCAGTGTCCAAACTTCACAGCGTGTGAAGTGAAGATACTGAATGTGGTTCAACGATTTACCAAGAGAAGGCCAGGGGCCAGAAAACAAGCCAAATACTAGGTGTGCCCAGGTGGAGGACCTCCTGCAGCAGGTGGCTGAGCTGCAGGAGGCAGTGAGAAGGCTGCGTAACATCAGGTGGAGAAGGAGTTAGATAGCTGGTTCCAAGCACAGTCTGCAGTGGACCCACAGCCCACGGCCAAACAGCCAAAAACTCCCCCACCGGCACACACAGAATGGAGGGGGGCCAATAATGCAGAAGAATGGACGGTTGCAATGGCAAGGACCAGCAGGAGGAAGTGACTTCTCCTGAAGCCTGAGGTGCCCTTGCAGAACCACTTCACCACTCTGCAGACTGAAGAGGAAAGACCCATCGCATCAGGAGATGTGGCGGTGTGCTCCCCCTGCCCTGCGTAAGCAATGACCACCAGTGGGGTCATTGTGACTGCATCCAGGTTATGCTGGACTTTGGGGATGGATGGCAACATAGCCAAGGGCTGCCTGGAGCAGTGAGTCTGCAGCCTCATGCCAAGTGTACTGCTTGTCCCTCTGATGAGCATGTATGTTTTGGCAGACAGTCCATAAACTGCAAACTGTCCTAATACAAATGATTTAACTTGGTAGTAGAAAAATTACTTGCAAGCAGCTAGCTATCTGACACAAGGAAGTTCTCTAGACTTCTCCAGTATAAATAACAACAAATTCTAAGGTTTATACAGTCATTCAATTAATTATGAAATCACATAAATGAATATAAATCTAAATTTTATATATTAAACACTTACAGGATACAAATCGGTCTCCAGTGCATCTGGCTCCATTTCAAAAGTGTAACTGCTAGATTAGTGACTGTATTGTTTCTCTCTCAGTTGGGTGACCAGACTAAAATTTTCCTTTTGCCATTTTACTTTATTTGTTAATAAGTCTGCAGTCATGGTTCCTGCTTTTGCTGAGTTGAGCTGAGCAAAACATTTCCTATCTGCCAAGAAAATGAATGCCCTAGCTGCCAGTGCTTGCGCCTGAGTATGTGTGTGCCTGAGAAGTGTATGTGTACACACATATATACATGCTGTCTGCATACACTGTGTGTGTTGGAGAGGAAGAAGCAGGAGCAAACACCCAGTCACACATGTAGATCTTTGCATGGCGTGAGTGAGCGAAGGAAGGCTGAGCAACAGCCACGCAGCGGGCACACAGTCAGGGAACTGGCTGGGGAGTCCCAGCCTCTGCTCTCTGCTCTGCCCTTCTGTAAAAATACAGAAACAATCCACGCACCAGGCTCCAAGGCCCAGGTTTGTTCTTCCTGAGTGTTCCAGTCATCAGGCTAAAGGGCTATTCCTTCCCTGACCCAGTTAATCTTTAAAGATGTCCTTCAGAAGTTAGCAGGAGAGCAGTCTTCGGCCTGGGTTTCAGGGCATCTTCCTCAGAGGCAGACAGTATGTCCTTTAGTGGCTTAGGGCAGAGGGCATTAAAATGCCATCCTTCACATGTCCAATACCAGTTCTAGCCACTGTACAGCTGTATCAAAGGAACATGCTCTTTCGTAGCTCCTCCTGTCTTTTTATTTTAAATAAAAGCACTTTCTGCCACTGTTTTATGTAGAGCCTAATCTTGTAGATATGCATGACATGCTCCGAAGCTACTTTCCAGTAATAGCAGATGAACTCCTTGTTTGTGCAACCTAATGGCATGTTAGTGGAATATAAGGATTAAACATCTCCCCGAGTCTGAGATGTTTTGAGATTACTGCAGAAAGGGAACTTTGGGATTCCTGGGAACATAAGATTTTCCACCTTGAACTTAAAGCCCCCACAGATTTAGGCAGGTACTGAGGCAAGGCTTTTGAAGCTCACAAATCTCAGGTGCATAATGTCCAGTGGTATGTACAGTTTTATGAATATGGCCTTACCAACTGCCTGCCTCACACCCCTGGAAATAGGAAGGTCCATGACATACAGGTGTAAACAGCAGGACTTGGCAAAGAGTTGGCATAAATAAGGAGACCGAAAAAATATTCATGTGAAAATATTGTAGAAGAGAAAACAGAAGTCTTGAAATCAAAGCAAATCCCTTTGTCTTCTTGTTTCTACTTTCTAAGAAGAACTGAAAGTGTTGCAACAACTGCCATAAAGAAGGCTGCTGCCACTGGTGTATTTAGCTTCGGAAATTAATGAAACTCTCCTAAAAGCCTGCCATGAAGTACCCAAAGCCAGGGGCTGCAGAAAAGGCTGAAGGCTGGCTTCCTGGAGAAGGACCTGTGTCCTTACAAGTGAACTTGCTGTTTTGCAGTACTCGGATATGTTACAGATACAGCACACACAGTACGCTTGTGTATAAATTGCGTATGAAAGATTGCTTTTGAACAGGAAGTTTCCCCACTATAGGAAGCATCTGGAACTAAGTCTGTGTTGCAGTCTAAGTAATTATGACTTATAACACTACACACAAGAACTGAACACAAAACTTTTTGCAAGTAGGCTACAAGAAATCTAGAGCTTCACGATAAGCCAAGTGGGAAAAAACACAGGTCCTAAACCTCTCAAAAGATCCCAGTCATTTGGCAGCTATGTCTTTTGATCAAATAAATGTGGATCTAGGGTACACAGCAGACTGACTTTTTCTTCCCCAGAGAGGGTACAAGAAATTAAGTGTGTGGGACCAGGGGAAGTTAAGATCAGCCAGCAGGAGGTCTGTGCTGGTTTGTGTACTGACCATCAGTGCCCCTGTGTGGACATAGGGCCAGATGCACAGACCTGCCCCGCTGCTGTTTCATGACTAGGAGAATTGGCTAGTGTGAGGATGGTAGCGGTTATGCATAATGCTGATGTACTCCGTTTCCTTTCCTACCCTTCCCTCTCCCAGCTGAGTCCAAGGAATGTTCTTTAACATTTCTTCAGATGTTGAAAAAGAAAGTAAAAGGGACCACCGATTTAGTTTGTAGCATGTTATTGAATGCATGACTATGAATACAATGCAGCTAACAGTACAAAAGCCTTAAATATCTCATAAACAGAAGAACTACATAATAAGGAAGCCTTATGTATCACTTTTTTTCAGTGTAACACTATGTTTTACTTCCTACATAATAAAAATAAAAAGCAGAAGACTTGCAACAGAACATTTCCAAGCTGTGGTGCTGCTATGGGATGTATTATCTAAAATATGCATGCAGAGAAGGATAGCCAAGGGATGCGAATATCTCTCTACACATTGTGAAGGCTCTGAGTAATCACTTGTCAAATGTTAACGTTACATGGAATACTTTAAAAATCAATGAAGAAGCCAGAACATGTTAGACCCATTTACCACAGCCTAATCAACCAAGTACGCTCAGATCATTAAACTAATTATAAGTGGCCAAAATAATTAAGAATTCCCTTCTCACGTGACATTGTTGGAATTCTCTGTTACAGAACAACTGCATGGTCATTAGTAAACACTATGCATGTGCCCAGACATTTGCTGGATTTGATAAACAACTCTTGTTCTTGAGAAACTTTGGTGGCCTTTGTGAGCAACAGTCAGTGACATATAAGTAAGAACAAGCAACATATGTTCAGGGAGATTTTCTTGGGAAGATCACTTGCGGGCGGGGACAAAAGAGAAGATGATAACTGGCACACAAGAGTGCCTCTATAAAACTGTGGTGTTCATTGCCAGAAAAATGATCTCTCTATCCCATTTGCATTTCTCATATTTATGGTTAATCTAGAATAAAGTTAGAAAACCACTTGCCTTTTTCTGACAAACATCCAACAAATTCTATAGTGGTCCCAGTTGCAGCTTTCTGAGTAACTGATCCTCATTCATCATAAATCTGTACACAGATGTAGACACACATATCTTCATGTTCACAATCAATTTGAACATTATACACAAACTAACTCCAGACTGAAATTAGGCATGTTAAATTCTTCATTGTAAGCACTGTATTTGCTTTTTTATATTTAAAACACGGTTCTGATTTCAGCTTATCAATTATTTTCTGATGTAAAGATCCAGTTGATAATTTTTACCCGTTATGGGTGACATTATTTTCTTTTCTTACAGCACAGCATCAAACTTTAGATCCAGCCTATATGGAATTAAAAGTGGGTGCAGGTGGAAGACTTTGGCTGGGCCCTAGCCTCAATCCATTAAGTGTCTGCTAGCATTCTTGACATATTCATTACAGTCTAAATTTTGGAAAAGCCATAGGAATCTCTAACCTGAACTTAAGGATGTCCCTGCTTCTATCATTCTACAATTCTATGATTCTATGATTCTATGATTCTATGATTCTATGATTCTATGATTCTATGAAGAAGTTGTAGGACATGGACCAGAAGAGAATAAACAATTTATCTTGTCCACCTCTGGTTTTCAAAGACAAGGCCAGCTATGCCTGAAATGTTTTTTCTAATTCAATTAAAAAAACTTCAATATTGCTGATTGCACCTCTTTCAACGAGCTTATTCCAATGCTTACTCATTTTAGAATGCTTTTCCCTCCTATTTCACTTGTGACAATTTAGGCTCATTATTTTTCTTACATACAAACATGAACAGGCAACAGTTTGTTACTTTCCTCTCTAGAGCAACCTTTTAATGTTTTTTAAAGTATTTTAAAAATTTAAATAATTATATCAGTCTTCTACAGAAGAAACAAAACAAAGTTTTCAGTTTTTCCTCCGTGTAGACCTCCCACAACTCTTATTCTTACGTGTGTACTACCATTTGGTTCCAAATGGTCCATCAGCTTACTGCAGACTGAAAGCAACTAACTCGGTTTTAGTTTAAAGTGCATAAGGATTTTCAGCTGACGAGCTCAATTAACAGCATTGATCAGAATAACCTGGAAAAATATTTCCTTGCCTGTGGGCTCCAATATCATTTTGACAGTACAAAACTCCACATTACTGAGCTCTATCACATCATCAGAACTAGTGTGGCCAGCAGGACTAAGGAAGTGATTGTCCCCCTGTACTCAGCACTGGTGAGGCCGCACCTCAAATACTGTGTTCAGTTTTGGACCCCTCAGTACAAGAAAGACATTGAGGTGCTGGAGCATGTCCAAAGAAGGGCAATGAAGCTGGTGAAGGATCTGGAGAACAAGTCTTATGAGGAGCGGCTGAGGGAACTGGGGTTGTTTAGCCTGGAGAAAAGGAGGCTGAGGGGAGACCTTATCGCTCTCTACAACTACCTGAAAGGAGGTTGTGATGAGGTGGGTGTCAGTCTCTTCTCCCAAGTAACCAGTGATACGACAAGAGGAAACGGCCTCAAGTTGTGCCAGGGGAGGTTTAGATTGGATATTAGGAAAAACTTCTTCACCGAAAGGGTTGTCAAGCATTGGGACAGGCTGGCCACGGGAGGGGGGGGGGCAGGTGGAGTCATCATCCCTGGAGGTATTTAAAAGACGTGTAGATGTGGTGCTTAGGGACATGGCTTAGTGGTGAACTTGGCAGTGCTAGGTTAACGGTTGGACTTGATGATCTTAAAGGTCTTTTCCAACCTAAAAGACTCTGTGATTCTATGATTCTATATTTGAACATTACCAACACGAGGTTTCCTCTTTCAGGAAACCTTTAAGCAATCTTTACTTATTATTTGTTTCAGAGTTGCTATGTTGACTTACTAAGGAACACATTTTTACTTTGTGTGGTCTCTAGTTCTGTGTGGTGTCCTCTGCACATCATTTTATTACTGAACGTAAAATGAAAAGCTGAGTTGCTTATTTATTGTATTAAGAAATGTAAATGATAATGGATTTTTTTTTGGAAGTTAATATTTCCCCCCCACAATAGACCACTTTAGGATCTTGAGATCAGCTGGAAAAATAATTATGAATATTTCCATTTACAGTAGATGCTTCTTTCCATCATTTTGATTTACATTCATCTTAGGAACTTTCTAATTCTAGAGTACAGTAAAAGATTTTCATCATTATAAAGAGAAATGACTTTTAATACTGGAGACCTTCAAAGGTGAAAGTACTTCTAAAAAGGCAGTCTTAAAAAGTCAAGTGCCTTTATCTTGATCTATTATCTTGACGTGAGCTGGGCACAAAAGAATGGATGGTATGATCTGACCAGGGTCAGGGTTTGATCTGACCAGGGTCAAGCAGTTGTACTTCTTTTCTTTCTCTCTGCAACTTCTCCAAGACTAACTGATTTTTTATTTTGTTAAAAATAGCCCCATCCTTCAGAATTTAGATGTCTGAAAATTTCTACATCTTCTCCTGCCTCATGCTATTGTGGTGTTACTAGTTCCTTTTATTGTTTGAATTTTAGGAGCTGTTTCAGTACATTCAAATTTTCAAGACTGGATTGCTTACAACAGTGTAACATATATTTCAGTTTCACATTGAACAAAGACTGTAACCCACAGATTTTCATTTGTCTCAACCCTCTTTATCTATGATCGATCGATCTACCTACCTACCTACCTACCTACCTACCTACCTACCTACCTACCTATTCTTCCATGATTCCCCTGCTCACAGAACAGCTTCATTTAACTAATGCTCTACCTTCTATACTTTCCCCAGTAATTTGCCCTATTAAAGCTCACTTCTTTGGTGTTGACTAAAAGAAACTATTGAAAAATAACAAAAAATTCTGTCATTTTTAATGTTTAAGTATTAATGCATTAATTAAGTATATGTCTTTTGATCACAATCACCTCTTTCTGCTTCATTTTATTTCTTATATTAAAGCAGAGAATAAACATTGCTCTCACCAGAAAAACTTGAGATAAATTCAAGCATAGTAACAGCAAGATTATGAGTTTTGAAGACTCAGGAGTATTCCTGACCATATCAAAATTATGTAACAATTTATATAAAACCAATTTTACAATCCCAAGTCAATATTTTCTGGAACTTTGACATTTTGCTTGCTATTTTCAATCTGGAATAGAATTTCTTTTTTTTTTTACATTCACCTTTTAAACAGATTCACTAGGATTATTTTAAGCCAAACAGTTTTGTAATACTGATAAAATATACTATTGCAGCTTCCTTCTGCTTAAGTTGATGAGTTTTAGCAAACAATTCAGGATAAGGTTCCTTTCCTGTTTTTCTTAAATAATGGTTCATCAATTAGTCAAACATCATTTATTCTTTTAATTGGTTAAAACCCACAGGAAATTCATGCTTGATTAAGTAAATCTCCGTAAATGCAACAGCAGAATGAAATATCTCTATGTCATTAATTACCTGTTAATTCTAAAAAAGGAATATTAATAATTTGCTATAATGAAAAAAAGAATGAAAACGTATTTTCCCCAAGAATAACTGAACCACCACCACTTCACAGGACAACACTGCCAATAAAGTGGTTTGATGGAGTAAGTTGCTGAGCGAGCTGCATTCGTTCCTCCTGACCCATCTCCAGGATATCTTCTAGACAGCTTTGATGGTGGCTTTCCTGTGTACCACCTTCAAGTGGTGACCCATGTGCTTACAGTGCCCCACACTCCCACTGCCTTGCAGGACTCATGCCTTGTTTAAATTTCTCTCTTGGGCTCATAGCAAACTGCAGAGCAGTTTGAGAAAGGAGAACAGTGCCTGACTTGTCGCAATTTTAGGAGAAAGGAAAAGTAGCCAGAGATTTTCATGCAGAAGGATTTAACTTCTGCAGATTCTTTCACAGACGTATGGCGCTTCATCTTATCAACCTTACGTTACACAGGCTGCATTTATTAGTGGCTAAGACTCCTCTATGCATATCTTTAAAATGACCCTCATTTTATTTCAAGACATTAAAGTGTTCCTTGTTTTCCCTGTTAGTATGCCCCAGTGAACACCAGCATTCATCAGTAGAAATGTCAGAAATAACTGAGAATTTCTTCAAAAGCCTTTTCATTACACACAAAAAAGAAAAAGAAAAAAAAAAGAGAGATTTTATATAGCTTCAGTTTTCTTCAATCTGTCCTTGATTTATGGTACAGTTGTCCTTGATTCCTCTGTTTGTGTTTTAAATGAATACCTGTTATGTGAAGAGTGCACAATATCATGTACATGTAGATATGTACAGATCTTCCCACATGCTACGGAAAAGAGAATTAAAAAACAATGAAAAAATATACTGTCCTTTCACACTGAAAATCTCACTGTATAATCAAAACTGGCTTACTTCATGTATGCAGTGTACATTTTGTTAATTAGCTTCCTTCCGGCACCTCTGAAGCAAAAATCAATTTTTCACGGGATCATTTTTGCCTCCTTGTAATAAGTAGCATTTAATATTTGCTGGTACTGTGATAAAATGTATTTCGAGGTATTTTTATGGAGTACCAAATTAAATGTTTCAATTAGAGCTTCAGTGAGCTGTTCAGCAAAGATTTGAATGAACCCCTGTAGGCCAACCTTAAAAAAAAATCTCCAGGCCTATATTTTCATACACTCTATAAAGATGTGTCAGACTTGCAATTAAAATAATTCGTTTTTCTAAATGAGCCGAAAGAGATCACATCTCTTTTGCTCAATTACTCCCATTTCTACTACTTTTTCTCTTATGTTCTTGTGCCCATGTGACTTTGGAGCAAAAAGTAATGGAGACTTTGGAGACTGTAAGACTGGGAGTTAGGATCTGTGAGCTCCAACTTTGGAATATGAAACAGAAAAGGTCGTTTTGGTTTTTTTTCTGAGTTTTTCCAACAGGCAAAACCCTTCAACATCCATCAACTGAACATCTGTCTAGAATTTCTCTATTACCAAGCATCCTCGGGGTCCTGCCATAAGATACTTACCCCAGGACTATTGTTTCTTGCCCTGTCTCTTTCCTTTGGTCTTTAGGCTTGTCATTGCCCCCTTGAAACTGTTTTTATCTGCTGTCATTAGGAATCTTCCACGCCTGCCAAACTAGAGCTTTGAACACTGCAAGTCTTGTGAGAGAGTATTCCTTACGCTGTCTTTGTTTAGCAGAGTAGGCAGGGAATATTCCTGACATCTTAGTTCATTTCTTTATTCTCTTTTTTTTTCTTCTAGGAGGCTGAGGATTGTGCTAAAACAGATGGTTCCTGTGAAAGTCCTAATCAATTTGGTATCAACACAGCCACAAAAAGTTTTTTTTTATATAAGGTGTGTAACATACTCATAATAAAATGGAAAGAAGCTTGAAACACTTTCACTTGTCCCAATCATGTCTTTCATGACTCAATCCCATAAGCCTTCAGAAACATAAAGCAGAATCATTTTGTCAAGCAACTTTTCCTTTGGAAAAAATTATCCCCAAATGAGAAACATTAGGAATGCAAGAAGGAGAAAAATATTGTCAACATTTTTGTCCAAAGTATTACGTAATTTTACTTAGTTTTATTAGAACTTGGGCAAAACAGAGCCTCCAAATATGAGATATGTTTCTGAGATGACTCAGTGCCACAAGTTCAGATCTGCTAGCCAGCTATGAGCATCAAGCCCATCACTCTGTTGGTAGGACCTGTATTTGAAAGGCTGCAAATGTTGACCATTTATCAATCATTTTTTAAGGGTATTTTTTGGTAAGATCAGCTTTCAGCATCTTTTGTTAACCTGGCTTACATTAATTGTGCTTTAGACAAGCACTCAGACACATACACAACTCATGGATTCCACAGGACCCTGGCATATAGTCATGCTTAAATATGTGCTTCATTGCTGTCCTGTAGGGTCAGAGTGGAAGAACAAAAAAAAGGAGGCAAGAGGCAGAGAGAGAGAATTTGTCGTTCATTTCTTCTCCACTTAAAAGGGCACTTTCTAAAGCTACTGTGACAAAAGCAAAAGTATACACAACTTGAATAATCATGAGGTCAATAAAAATTCAGCAGCTTTTAGAAGACATTCAAGTGACATTGTAGAATAAGAAATTCTTACGAATTAAATGATATTGAAGTAAACTGGTAGCTTTCATAATGGTCTTTGAAAGATTCTTACCTGAACAGATTAAAAAGCAAAACAGTCATGAGGACAAAAAAATCGTAATAAACACAAAACATAAGCTAAATACAAACAACACACCCAGAATAAACACCAACATAGTGGTTAGACAAATAATACTCTACCATGTAATATTTTCTGACACTGACTAATGTTTTCTTTTTGCATGGGTAACTCATAGGCACTCTAAGAAATTATCCTGTTTAGAGATACTCAAGCAGCAAATAAACTTCAATTGAGTGCACTTAGCTCTCAAGAACTGTACCAGAAATAAAAACAAACATTATTTAAATATCTAATCAGATAGATATCTAGTATGCGTGTACTGCGCTGTTAAACTGACTACATCATACATATAACATATGTCCTGTTTAGCTTGTATGCAAATGTTAATGTGCTATTTTAGTACACTCATTTAATCTACACAGTAGAAAATATACAGAAGAAACAATTTTCCACTTTGATGAAATGTTGGGTTCAATTCCATTCTTTGTTGTCCAGGCAGTTACACCAATCTTGAGAATGTCTTGGTCATTCTCTTTCTCAACCTTAGCATTTAAATAATAAAAATAATTACATTTATATTGTATCAATATTACTCTATGTTGATAGAAAAGCTGTTATATTTTCCAAGAAAGTACTATTTTCATTGGATACTTTCAAAATAAAATGCTGCTAGAAATGTGGCTGAAATCATAGTTAATTATAAATGTAACTAAAAGGGTGTCACAAGGTTAGGAACACCAATAAACTGTGTGTCACAGCAAACATCACATTGAACATGCTTTCAGGATTTAATTCTAAAGATTTATATGTCACTTGACTTTTCTATTCCATTTCAATGTCTGCAAAAATCTCCCAGGAAATAATCATTATAAAAACTGGTTATTGCTGCTAAAAACAATAGAGGCTTTTGTTTTGCTAATAGCACAATTGGTTCCCCAAACAGGAAATTAGAAACCGCATTCTTAGGAATATTTTTAAACTACAGTGAAATGAAATAAAACTCTCATCATCACTGTTGACAGAACCTAATAAAATGTTTCATATTAAATTGCCTTTGGTGCATCTGTACATAAAATTAATTATGCAAATAATATAATATCTTATCTCTATGGATAATTACAACAGTAATCATACTTATGCTGGTTTTTTTCTTCACACAGGTATTTTCCAAAAGTGGTGTCAAATAAAACTCTGTGATTTTTACCTACATGAAAACGAAAAACTACTGAAATCCAGGATGTGAGTTTCTTGATACAAAGAGTAACCCAGAGCAGCTGCCAGATTTATTCTTGTAATGGCCTGGACTATCACAGAATGGCTGATGCCAGGAGGCTCCACTGGAGACCATCCAGTTTAATGCTCTGCTTTGGGCAGGGTCAGCTGGAGCAGGACACGCAGGGCTGTGTTCAGTCAGATTTTCAATATGTCCAGGGATGGAGAGTCCACAACATCTCTGAGCAACCTGTGCCAGTACTGTCACCCTCACAGTAAAAAAAAGTGTTTCCTAATGTTCAGACAGAACCTCCTGTGTTTCAGTTTGTGCCCATTGCCTCTTGCCCTAGCACTGGGCACCACTGAAAAGAGCCTGGCTCTGCCTTCTTTGCACGCTGCCTTCAGGTATTTCTATACATTGATAAGAGGGCCCCCTGAGCCTTCTCTTCTCCAGGCTGAACAGTCCCAGCTCTCTCAGCCTTTCCTCACGGGAGAGATGCTCCAGTCCTTTAATCATCTTTGTGTCCTTTTGCTGGACTCTCTCCAGTGTGTCCATGTCACTTTTGTAGTGGGGAACCCAGAACTGGACACAGTATGCCAGGTGTGGCTTCACCAGTGCTGAGTAAAGGGGGAGGATCACCTCCCTTGACCTGCTGGCAATACTTTGCCTAATGCAGCCCAGGATACCATTAGCTGCCTTTGCTGCAAGGGCACATTGCAGCATGTTTAACTTGGTGTCCACCAGGACCCCCAGGTCCTTTTCTGCAAAGCTGCTTTCCAGCTGGGTGGCCCCCAGCATATATTGGTGTCTGGGGTTGCTCCTCCCTAGGTGCATGACTTTGCACTTTCCTTTGTTGAACTTAATGAGGTTGATGACTTGTGCATGTCCAGTTTGTTTTAATGTTCCCTAATGTCGTGGTTTAACCCGGCAGGCAGCTAAACACCACACAGCTGTTTGCTTACTCCCCCACAGTGGGATGAGGGAGAAAATTGAAAAAGAAAGGGTTAAACTTGTGGGTTGAGATAAAGACAATTTAACAGGGCAGAAAAGAAAGGGAAAATTATAATAATGATAAAAGAATAGACAAAACAAGTGATGCACAATGCAATTGCTCACCACCTGCTGACCGATGCCCAGCCAGTTCCCAAGGAGCAGACCCCTGAGCAGCGAACCCCTGGCCAACTTTTGCCCTAGTTTATATCCTGAGCATGACATCATATGGTATGGAATATCCCTTTGGTCAGCTGGGGTCAGCTGTCCTGGCGGTGCCCCCTCACAGCTTCTTGTGCACCCCCAGCCCCACTCACTGGTGGGGCCGTGTGAGAAGCAGGAAAAGGCCTTGACTGTGTCACCACTTCTCACCAGTAACTAAAACATCGGTGTGTTATGAACATTATTCTCATCTTAAATTGAAAACACAGCACTGTACCAGCTACTAGAGAGAAAATTAACTCTATCCCAGTTGGAACCAGGACATCTAATCTGGTCCTCCTCCTCCAAGTCTTCCTCACTCCAGACTTTTCAGTTCCTCTCAGTGGCCTGTGTTTCCTTAAGACTGGTCTTACCAGTAAAGATTTAGGTGAAGGAAGCATTGAGGACCTCAGCCTTTTCCATGTCCTTTGTTACTAGGACTCCATTTCCATTCAGCAGAAGGCCCATATTTTCCCTAGGCTTCCTTTTGCTTACGATATACCTGAAGAAGTTCTCCTTGTTGCCTGTGGCATCTCTTGCCAAGATTCAGCTCCAGGTGCGCTTTGTCTCTTCGAACCCTATTCCTGCATGCTTGCACAGTGTCTCTATCTTCCTCCTGGCTGATCTGATCCTACTGCCACCTTTGTATGATTCCTTTTTATGTTTCAGTTTAGTCAGGAACTCCTTGTTCAAACCTGCAGGCTCCCTGCAACTCTGCTGGATTTCCTGCTTGATCGTCCTTCAGCTTGGATGGTCTATCCCTGTCCCTCAGCACCAGAGCATCTCGGCTCTTAACTTAAGCATATGATAAGAAGCCTTGTGTAGGTGGTGTTGTAAGCACACAATCTCATGCAGAACACAACTCTCCACCGAGCAGCTCAGAACATCCAGGACAGAATTTATCTGCCCTTTTTTACTGGGAAGACCATCTCATATCTCTTCCTCCAAATCCTCCAACTCAAACACAAATGGCTTGAATGTACTGCCATTCCAGACACTGTTCATGCATTTTCCTGTGTCTCATACACTCATTTTAAATGACAGCAAAGAAAAAAAGGAAAAAACAGGATATGTATCTAATGAAATGCATCTCTCACAATCATGGAAGTTTTGCCTTCTGCATTCCCCCACCTGCTGTCTTTGTTTATTGTCATCCCTTGCTGTGTTACGTGCAATTTGGATCGCACGCTCCTTGAGGTAAGGAGCTGTCAGTTTTTATTTGTCTGTACAATGCCATACACACCTATGGCACTATAGAAATAATTCATAATAACAATTTATGACAGAGTACATTGTTACCAATCATCACATATTGTGTGCACTTGTGTAAGACAAGAAAAGCTTTTCTAATACAAGTGAATAACATGCCCTGTTTCTTGAAAGTTGACTTCTTAATATATTCTCTGTATAAACATAAAGGATACCACAAGAAGGGCTTATGCATCCAAAAGCTTATTTGTTTTTTCCAAGTTTATATTTAAAAAAGATTAACATTTCCTACAAAACTTGCCTTTTTCTTTATGTCTTGACACTATCACAGCTAAACCAATTCTGCTAATACAAAGATATGACTGTTACCAGTGTGGCACATAACATGGATTTTCCGTATGAAACTCTTTACATAACAGGACAGGAGGAATGCAGTAATCATTTGATGTATGCAGATGGGAACCAAAAACCAGGAGTCCTAAGTCTCTCTTCTGCTGTAGATTAAGTTATTTCCCCACAAAATTTAACAAAGTTTTTAATGTACTTCAGCAGAAGAACAAAGTCACCTTATCCTCTGAGGAGTTTAAAGAAGTTACTTTCTTTTTTCTATATAAATAGAAGATAATGAGTTATTCTTGCAGCTAGGAAACTTTTACATCTACGTTTTAAAATTTTGGGGAATCTGAAGTCACTACTCTGAAAATGACTGTAACATGAAATGTCTCTCTGTATCTCCTTTTGCAGTCAAAAATTTTATCTACCCACTAGTCTAGAAAAATGAACAGTGTTTCAGAATTTCACTTTGAATAAATACAAATATGTTAAAGAAATTTCTAGGCCAAGGAGGACCTGGTTTGCCACTTCTTAGGGAAGGGTTTGCGGAATGGAGATTTTCCCAGCACAACAGAAGCTGAGATGTGACAAAACCTTCCTTTCAGAAACACTGTGCAGATATATAAACAGGAAGACTTCTGAACTAAAAGAGCTCCAAAATTTTCTAGGTGTGTAATGAGCTGTCTAGATGAAGACTGAATTTTCCCAGAGAACCCGATTGAATATTCAAAATACAAAAGAATGGCCTGCAAGTACACATGGAGTTTATTTTCTGTAGACCTATATATCTCTTGTGCTTTCAGATTTAAAAAAAAGGTGTTTTCAGAATCACTACACAAAGCTTTGTGTGCTGGTTTTGGCTGGGATAGAGTTAAATTTCTTCATAGTAGCTAGTATGAGGCTATGTTTTGGATTTGTGATGAAAACAGCATTGATAACACAGGGACGTTTTCGTTACTGCTGAGCAGTGCTTACACAGAGTCAAGGCCTTTTCTGCTTCTCACACCACCCCACCAGCAAGCAGGCTGGGGGTGCACAAGAAGTTGGGAGTGCACACGGCCGGGACAGCTCACCCCAACTGGCCAAAGGGATATTCCATACCATATGACGTCATTCTCAGCATATAAAGCTGGGGGAAGAAGAAGGAAGGGAGGGATGTTTGGAGTGATGGCTTTTGTCTTCCCAATTAGCCGTTACGCGTGATGGAGCCCTGCTTTCCTGGAGATGGCTGAGCACCTGCCTGCCCATGGGAAGGAGTGAATGAATTCCTTGTTTTGCTTTGCTTGTGCGTGTGGCTTTTGCTTTACCTATTAAACTGTCTTTATCTCAACCCATGAGTTTTCTCATTTTCACTCTTCCAATTCTTTCCCTCATCCCACCGGCGGGGAGTGAGCGAGCGGCTGTGTGGTGCTTAGTTGCTGGCTAGGGTTAAACCATGACACTGATATATGAAATCATGTACCTATACATCTTACAACTGTTGTGCATCCCTGAAGAGTTAACAATATAAAAATGAATCACTGATATGTTTATAATGCTGCAGAGGAAACTCTCTTTGACAAATCCAGGCAAAGTATTGATTTTAAACATTTTTAGAAATTTTTTTTTTTGTGCATTATTAGTGAACAGTGAACAGGTTTGCTTTTATAAATGTTTCCATTATTTGAAATTCTACAGCCGTTTGTACAAACATTTTTTGAGCTGCAGGTTCAGTTTACCAACAGAGTTTGCTACTGATGACACGTGTTGTTTCCTTGGTTGGATCTCTTAGATCTGGCACAACAATGCCTTCACATATTTCAACACTCTTTGTAACCTTTTTATAACACCAATAAAAATTAATAAAATTGACCTTTATGAAGTACTTTGACTTCTGCAAAGGCATGAAGATTGCTCTCTACAGGAGTCCTATGTACTGCTTGTACACCACTAAAGGGAGATTTATTTTAGCTCCTTCGCATGGGCTGAATTTCACACCAAATTAATTTTATTAACTTATAACATTAATTTTATTTCTTGTTCAAATGAAATTTAATGTCTCTCCTTTCTGTGGCATAGACTGTAACAACTTTAGTCACACAAGCTGTACTCTACTGTGTTTTGGTTTGGGCATGAACATATTTGTATTTCAACTACCCAGCAACTGCTTGCAAACCTCTAAACAGCAACATATGTAATATATTGCATGTTGATCTTTGATTAAGAAAAACCTTATCAAAAAGCTGAAATGAAACAGTCTCATCTTCACCAGCACATTTTTACATTTTTTGTGCAGCTTCTGTTACTTAATTTTTTTCCTGTCAAGCTGATCACTATACATGTCCCTAGCTTGAAGTGTGGAAAAGAAACAGCAAGAGACCTGTGTTCAAGTTGCAATCTTCAAGAACCTTAGGAGAAACAGCTATCCTGTTACGCAGAGCAAATAACTCCCTTCCCCTTCCCTCCCTTTCCCTGTCCTCTCTGCTCCACTCCACTCCTCTCCACTCTGTTCCCACTCCAACTCCCTGTGTGACCTTTCAGGAACCACAATTTCTTGTATTGCAGGAATCTTTCAAATTTACATTTTTATAAGATCCCAAGTCTGAAATTTCCACGCTTTACAGTCTTGATTGTCACAATTTGCTATGCTATTTTCAAATTGAAAGCTTTATTAAAAGTATTTTAAAAAATTGTTTGGTCTTTCTTATTAAATGTAGCAACTTGCGGCATCTTTCAAATAGGGATTGTATTATGTACTGGGGACACAAGCTGGTGTTTTATTGATGTTTCACAGAGGAAACACAGTTCAGAAGTGAGAGGTAATATGCAGGTGGCTTTAAGACCAGAGAACAAATTGCATGAATACTGAAGATACATAAACAGGTAAGCACTGTAAAAACGTCTGCTTATCGACTGAGAGTTGTTTATTACTCACTCCTGAAAGAATGGAAAAATAGAGCGTCCTCTGAACAAAAAACTGAAGTAGCATGTACAATATAAATATCAGATTTTACCCACACATAGGGAAAGCTAAAGTGAGAAAGATCTTTTTGCTGAAGAAGGTAGAAACTGAAAAACATCAATGATATTTACATCTCTTTCCAAACTGTCCGAAACCAGGACACATTTGGACAGAGCCACCTCTGGGCAACAACAAGGTAAGCTTCAATCATACATACAAACACGCATAAACAAGTTAGGATGGGAACTGGATACTTTACTCAAACTGGAGTGAAGTGAGACATCTGCACAAGGACTACCTATGTATATTACTTTCAGTGTGGTAGGAACATTCTCTGGCACTGAAACCAACTGGCTTGAAACAGCCCATACTCATACTATTAACTATCTTATTCTCCAAGACAGAGACAACCTAGTCTCCTCCTTCCAATAACTCTCCAAACATGCTCAGGAACTGTACGGGAAAATGCAGGCTGGCCTGGGCCCAAAGTTGTGCCAGGAATCATTCTAAAATTTAATAGCAGCGATGATTGTGATGTAGTGTCTGTGGGTGTTTCCTGACACTATTTGCTGTACTGATACAAACACAGCCAAAACGTCTGGTTCACATTTCTCAAGGCTTCCGTGCAAATGGGTATAAGGGCTTTTAGATTTGACGGTACACATAGATTAAGTGACTGGATACTGGCCTTCAAAAAAAATTTTATATGCATTTCCAAGAATATTGCAATAAGGAAATAGACTGCTGAGTAGAGAACATAAGCCTAATAATAATAGGTTTCTTTTTTATGTCCTCCACAGAATATTTAGAAATAGTCCTTATACCTAGTAGTCTGCATGTCAGAAGCTGAAAAGCACTGCTTCAGAATAATCTGACATTAGTATACAGACTGACAAGAACGAAATGATGTATTCTTTTTATGATAGAGGATTAACTGGAAAACTACTGTACATGTTCTGTCTTTGAGGTTTGGTTGCCTGAACTAGGATTCAATATTGAAGTCATAAGTTGATGCTGCTTTGCATGCGGTGCCATACTTTAGAAAATGGCTAGTGGTCAAAAAAAATGGAGAAGCTGTCTTTGCTTTCACATGCAAAATGAACATAAGTGCTAGACACCAAAAGTTTCTTGTTTAAAAACATAGGAGGACATAATTTCCTTATTGCAACCATAGCTATTATCTCCTTCTAAACTGAATAAAATTGCATGCAGTGGCAGTTAGATTTTATTTATTTATTTCTAAGTCAGGTTTCAGATCTTTAGCAGGAGCTAAGTTTAGCCTTTTTCAAAATCTGCCCACAGAATGGACTGTTTCAGAGCTGTCTGTCTGAAAGGCAGAAAAAAGCAAGGAGACCTTAATCCAGATTTTCATGAAGGCAGAAACAGAAGATCCAGATCCAGCCACAGGCAGGGTTTCTTTATTGACATTTGCATAATTAGACCAAATTCAGTGTTGTTTAATTGTATGTTTCTCACTAATAGGAGGCCTGAACTTAACAGCTTTGCACCCTGAGCCTGTTAGAGCCAAGGATTGACTCTTGGATTCACAAGGGAACTTAATTTAAAAATTCACAGCCCTAAATTAAACACATTGCTCCCACTTTACATGCTAAGCAGGACATCCATGGAGCTAGGAAACATTTACACAAGCCAGTAAGAGGTACATAGCAGAAAGTCAGGCCTCAGACACTGTGCAAATAATTCCAGCATGTTTTAACTTTGCATTTACAACATGGAACAGGGAAGACCTGTCCTCAAATAATGGAGGAGAAGGCTGCAAAGAGGGAGTGTGCTCAATGGGAAATGAGACACCTGGGCTCAATACCATTCTCTAAATCAGTCTGAGTGAGGACCTGATCCTAAGTATCCTGCTTAACGAAAGGTAACAATCACCATGTTATATGGGAAAAAATCCTTTGCTTCCTTAGGTTTCTGTTAAAAATAATTTACTTTGGCACCTAAGTCAAGGAAGAGGGCAGAACAGTGAACCTCAGATGGAGGAAGGTGTCATTATACCCCCATAATATCACTCAGGTACAGCCCAGCCTCGCTAAAGACGACAGGACACAAGTCACATCCCTCTCAACAGCATTTTCTGTCGGTGAGCTAAACTCATTTACTTCTAAGAGTCTCCTCTCCAGTTATCCAGCTCTTTCCAGGTATTGTAAGGAGAGCCTAAGCTCTAATGGTAGGCAGCAAATTCTACTTGATGGATGAGTATCAAAATTAGTAGGTAGGTTTAACCCTCAGAGATGATGTGGCTCTAAAAATCTTTGCTTATTCCTATTCTATAGCCATTTCTGAAATTTCAGCAATGTATTAGCACTCATCTTCATTCAAAACCATGCTGCTCCTTAGGACAAGCAAGACTGAGCCCTTGACCAACAGCAGATTGTTTTAAGTGCTAAAATTCCTGGCTTTGAAGGACTTGTGCACTTTTTTCCAGGCAGATCTGTAGGAATGACAGAGTGAAAGGCCTGGCATCTCTCTGGGCACTGCTTGGACAAAAATGCCATATATACTCAGCTTTTCTACCTGCCACAGCTGCTCCTATCAGAAAGGAGAGATGCTGGTGTATGGGCTGTCAGGGACAGAAGTATCTTGAAGGGAATATCTCCTTATCACTGTCACATACATCAAACACATTCCACTTTTTTTGTGTACAGATACATAGCACTCATAGCACTTATTTACACATTTGTTTATCCTAAATCTATTAAACCACAGCATTTGGTCGTGATACCCGAAGATTTGGTTCACTCTTTCACAATAGGCAGAAAGCCCCCGCGTGGCAGGGGACAGTAGTGCAGACGTCCTACCAACCCCGTTGTGCGTCAGGGTCCAGAACACTGTAGCACAGGATACAAAATGGGACAAGCCAACGATTCAATGGTTTAGCCCAATTGTTTATCAACCAGTTGAACATGAGGTGTCAAAAGATTAAAGGTGTGGTGTGTAGTGTACTTTTGCACCTTGCTGAAATAAAGGCTTCACCCCATTAACGTGGAATGCAGAGTGAAAAAAAAACCAAACAAACCTGAGCTTATGGAGATGAGCATAGCTCATCACTTGTGTCTGCTTCATGTTGCTAAGCTCTTCAAAAGAAATATACACTTATACATGGAGAAAGATCCTTTTTGTACAGAAACCCCACCTGGGTTATTACCTCTCAGAGTTGATTATCTCTGTCACTCCAGCCACAGGAGTCTACTGAGCCTTTCATAATGGGGATTTTGTGGAAAAATAAAATGTTAAGGTCCAGGTTGCCTTTACCACATATCGACTCCTAATGGAATGTTCCATACATTGTACAGCACATTATGGTGTTTGGCCTCACCTCTGGCAATGTCACATGCCTCAGACCAGCAATTCACACAAACCAGTTGTAACAAAACCTTGCATAAAGTACAAGTGTGGCTGCTTGACTGCAGTTTATGGATCCACAATGCCACTATCTTTGATGCAGCTGCCACAGATGAGTGCATTGCCACATTTTGCACTGCAGCAGCAGGATTCTCCGGCTAAGAAAATCCATATTAAAGGTATTTATTGACTTTTAATTTCTTCCTTTAATATCTATACCAAGATTCATCTCCAATTTTCGGTATTACACAAGCAGTTGCCCAGGTATGTATCTAAAGGGTCAAGTTGTGAGAGATTCCCAAATATTAACATCTTGCTTTACAAACATGTGTAGTCTATGGATATATTAAAATGTAATGATTTATATTAGAGATACATTCACTGACCAAACAGCTGCAGGGAGTAAAACGTTACTGACCCCACGGATCCCACACTAGTTGATCCAACACTATTGCTTTCACAGCCAAAGCAGAACAGGATCTGACTGCTCTCCAGCCATGATGCTCTAAAGTCTCATGGCTTTGGGCAAACCTCTTCCCTTAGTAGATGAAATCAAGCCCTGGAACTTTCTGCTGAAACTGATTGTGGTGGTTTAAACCACGCAGCCGTTCACTTACTGCCCCCACAATGAGATGGGGGAAAGAATGGGAAGGGTAAAAGTGAGAAAACTCATGGGTTGAGATAAAGACAGTTTAATAGGTAAAGCAAAAGCCGCGCACGCAAGCCAAGCAAAGCAAGGAATTCATTCACTACTTCCCATGGGCAGGTAGGTGTTCAGCCATCTCCAGGAAAGCAGGGCTCCATCACGTGTAACAGCTACTTGGGAAGACAAACGCCATCACTCTGAACATCCCCCCCCTTCCTTCTTCTTCCCCCAGCTTTATATGCTGAGAATGATGTCATATGGTATGGAATACCCCTTTGGTCAGTTGGGGTCAGCTGTCCCTGCCATGTGCCCTCCCAACTTCTTGTGCACCCCCAGCCTACTCGCTGGTGGGGTGGTGTGAGAAGCAGAAAAGGCCTTGACTCTGTGTAAGCACTGCTCAGCAATAACGAAAATGTCCCTGTATTATCAACCCTGTTTTCATCACAAATCCAAAACATAGCCCCATACTAGCTACTATGAAGAAATTTAACTGTATCCTATCCAAAACCAGTGTACTGATAAACACTTCCACTTCAAAATCTCTAGCTGTTTGTTAAATGAACGTGTGCGTATGCCTTAAGAAAGGTAAATCACTCTACTCCAAACCAGCTTAGTGAATAAACACATGTGAAGTAATCTGCAGTCACATGAGAGGAGTAGGTGATCAATGGTACATACATATTCCAGCAGTAGCCTTCAGATATGGAAAGGGTTTGTGCTCCTGTAATTTCTGTGATGTTGAAAAGCAGCAATAGCACAAAATCCCCCACTTCCAACAATATGAATAAGACTCTGAATTTCTTTAGAAGGTGTTGTTAGTCCCTTTTTGAATGACTATTAACCAAAACCCCTAATAAGTAAATCAAATTACATAAAAGCTAACTTGAAAAATTTGTATATTTCTATATATGATTTTTTCCCTGCATAATTAGTTTTTTCTTCAAGGAAAACAATTACTAAAACTTACTTGCCAAATTTTGACTTGTTATACAAAGTTGAAATTCAAAAGAAGTCAGCAGGATTTAGTGAAGATACTACAGATTTTTACCTGTGCAACAGAGCATAAATTGCCACTTACAGCTAAACCTAAAGACGTATTTGTTAGGGTTTAATACAGAGATCCTTTACTATCAAATGTCCCATAAAATCAGTAGGAATGAAACTGAATTTAAGAGGTATGAAAACAATTCCCCACTTTGTACAAATATTTATAACTCCCCCCCCCCCATTTAGTCTTTACTCGGGGAAAATAAGTCACCTCAAGAAAGGAGAAAAACAGCTCAGGAACAATTTCAGGATCTGAGCCTGCAGTCCAGATCCACAAAAGACTTTGACGCCTGTCTCCCACTGATTTAAGTTGGACTTATATGTGAAAATATCTTTGTACATACTTTGTGTCTTACTATATAAAAACATTTTTTCATCCTACAGGTATTCCCAA
Organism: Pygoscelis adeliae; assembly: GCF_000699105.1. Lineage (NCBI taxonomy): Eukaryota > Metazoa > Chordata > Aves > Sphenisciformes > Spheniscidae > Pygoscelis > Pygoscelis adeliae. The sequence goes on from NW_008825410.1 coordinate 4,099,539, forward strand.
CAGGTTTAAAGCTTGATGAGATACTGTAGAACTGAAAGGAGCAGGCATTTCTCTCCCTGGTCATGGCTAGTACGGCTCTATTAATTTCAGTGGAACTCCAATGGTTTTTAATCTTCCCTGGACCTTTCCCTTTAAACAGCATGGAAGATTAGAAAAAACATTTGGATTCTATTAGTAAGATAGTAATGTGATTAATCACTTGACAATAATACAGAGCTGTTGCCTTCTACGGAAAGAACTGTACCATTTCAATCTTTTCTTTAGCTCTCCAACTTATGTGAATAGGTGAGATTAAATGACACAGGCTGATATTTAAGATGTGTGTAATAGTAGGGTTCTGAAACTGATGCCTTTTTAAGCAAACTGCAGAGCATCAAAAAATAGTTAAACTGTTAATGAATTAGGAAAAAAAAAGACATTTGCCAGTGAGAAATATCTTAAGCCTAGGCAGTCTGCCGACAGATTTTTCAGGAGTGCCTGCTGTGGTTTGTACGGGTGGTAGCTCTCCCACTGCAAGCCCGGTGTTCGTGAGGCTGTTTCCTGCAGAACCCTTTCCCCCTCCTAGCTGCCACCAGCTCCCATGGGGGAAGGACCTGTCGCAACTCCCCATCTCTGTGATTCCTTGCCTGGTCACCTTGTCCTCGCTCTCCTAACCTCACCCTGGCCACGCTCTGGTGGGAATGGCAGACTAAGACTTGTGACCTGCCACTGTCATTAAAGCTTAGGGCCTCATCCCTCCTTTTGGTTTACCAAAGGACGTGACTACCTCCTGAAAATTTTCTATACATCAACAAGAACTTGTCTGAGGTAGAGAGGCAGCTTGACCTGAATAAATATCTTCTCTCTTTGAAGCAGCTGGTAACCTGGACAGTATCAGTACTTAGCCTGGCAGCTTAGGAAATTACTCATTTGTTGTGCCTGGGAAGAAGGGTGGCAGGGGAAGACTGGGAAGGGGGTATGCTCTTAAATCATATGGGCACAGGTTTATTTATGCAGCTGGCCAGTATCTAAAATCACCAGGACTCTGAATGAGTTATGCTTCTCACCAAAGCTTTTGCACAGACCCATAGATTAGTCATGCTCTAAATGAATCTCCCATTCAATACTACAAGCCCTACCTGAATACTTTCTAGTTAGAAAATGTGTGTGTGGTAGCAGGGACGGAGGGAGTGTCAGAAGCTGAGTTATTAAGTCCATGGCAAGGAAGCACTTGGCACAAGTTCAAGATCAGCGGGGCTACATTAGTCGGCTAGGATCATCCATAACTGTTTCTACACTGTATCAGCAAGCACGGAGTCACATTTAAAAGGCTGTTTGTACTTCAAAATGCTGGGCTGATCTCACACTCCCCACTTTTCTACCTTACTCTCCCTGCATCATCAGAAATGGTAATTTATCATGCCATGAACTAACTTTGGTGGTTAGAGCTTCAAGCGTGGTTTCTTTCAACAATAATTCTTCCATATTCCTCGGCAGGAACATTTTGCATTGCACTTAAGGACACTGCAGAGTTTGGTGCTTATTCACAAATGTGTTTACTTCCTTGTCCACTCAGACTGGGCTTGGAAGACACAGCTTTCTCAAAATTTATATTACAAACCGCCCTCTGATATCATAACATTTAATATTCTTTCCTTGGATCATAAAGTCTCCCAGATGGGGAGAAAGCTTTGGTAGAAAAGCATCAGACATTGTCTCGGTAATGAAAGAGAAAGCTGAAAGAAAAGTTTGGTGGTGGTAAAAATACTGAGAAATACCCTGAGAAGGGGGAAAGCTTGAGTACCTGGAAAGTCAGGAATCTATTCTTAGAAGGGAGAGAAATATGTTTGAGAAAAAAATACGTGGAACACAAGAAGAGTCAAGGATGGGATACTCAAAAAGACAGAAAGGAAAGGGGGTTATGTTTGAAAGGCATACAACCAGGAATGAATTTGTATAGAAGGCGGGACCAGAAAAAGATACCCAGATAGCATACATAAGAAAATCAGATAAAATAGCAACTTGGGTGGTGCACCATTCTGGGACTGAAAATAGACATAAAATGAAGGACTGTTTTGGCTGGGAGGAGTGAGAGGCACAGACCTACAGGTTAAAAGATTACTTGGCTATATCCACACCATTGCTAAAGAGCAGTCTGGAGATAAGGGAAGGGCACAGTGTGCTCCTTCACCTCCATCCCCACAGCTGCTTCACAGACTGCCTTCAACAGCCTCTGGGGATGTGGTGTGGTGAGGTACGGGCAGGCCGAGTGCACGTGTGTACCAGGGTACCGGCCCAGTGGGGCCAGGCAGCTGGGCTGCTGCCTGAGGTGTCTATACAGTTGGGGAATCAGGTCTCAGAGCAAGTCTCAAGAGACAGCATAAGCAGATTCACCATGGCTCCAGGGTCTGGAGGTCTGAAAGTTAGCTTTAGCTAACCAGCAGTTTCCTCCACACTTCTTTGGAGCATTGATTAAAATACTAATGAGGGTAGCATGAACTGTGAGAAAACAGACTGTGTGAAAAGCAAATGTGTCTTGAGAAGAGTGCATCAAAGCAAAAATCTGTACTCATAACCAATCACTCAGAGCGCAATACCGTCTCCACGGAGTGTGAGCAGAATAGAAAATTCTATATGTAAAGTTAATTCTGGCTTCATGTCATATCACAAACATGCCTGTTGTCAGTAGTCATAAGGAGAGCTTAGATGGTTCTAGCATATTTAATGTCTCATTTTTGTATTTACCCAAACAGTGAAGTTTTACGCCAGTTACTAATCACTTCTTAGGCAGCAGCAGCAGACTCCTTATTCCCTGAAGTCTGTTCTCAGCTAATTGCACTCATGAGTATGGCAAATTTAGAATTATTATTCTCCAACAAATCCTTGCAACTCCCTGGCCAGGAAGCTGGTATAACAGCTAGGCAATATAAGCTACATTATCACCTCACCTCACATACTGGTCTAATATTTTAAGGTTTTTTTAACAGTCAGCTACAGACTGACATCTCTCCTGTGAAAAGGATGGGCCAATAAAATATACATATCTATATATAAGTTAAAAAGTAATCCCCTCCAAAAGCAGGATGAAAACTGGTGCTAAAATCTACTTAGCACTCTGGTCTACAGGATACGTTCTATGAATCCAGACAGAGAGCACATTCCAGCAGAAGCTGTGCCCAGGCAGGGCAGCTAGAGGTAATAACTGATTAACTCTGTTTCTTTTGAAGGCAATGCATTAGCTCTACATTTTGGAGTTGGCTGTTTCCATTAGCCATTGTTGTCATGGATTGTTCTTAATAGCCAGCCTGAAAAAAAAATTAGTTATCGCTTTGTTTCAAAGTGTGCCTTTGGGGACAGATTCGCAGTCGTAAGAGCTCTACTGATTTTTGTAGGCTTATACTGCTTTGCTCTGGTGTTTACCTGCAATCTCACTCTGATTTAAATGATCTGAAGGAAACAGTGGCAGTCGTCATACCAGCAGAGTTTTCTTTAGTGCTTTCAGTATTTTTCTGTCACAGGTTAGATAGCTTTGCTGCCTGGCTGAGTTGCAAAAACTGTTTTTGCTTAAATTCCTCATTTTTTTGTGAAGACAAGTGACAGTGTCTTTTACATCTAAGGCAGAAAAACAAGTTTTAAGAGACCAATTCTACCTCTCAGATAGGGTCTCCCAAGTGACAACCCCTCTGAATATACTGACAGACCTCACAGCACCGCACTCTGTCCCCATACTTCTGCATTACCACTACTCAGATCCTCCTGCTTGCTGCTTAACAGTGGAAGAGGTTCACTTTACTGTAGGGCCTGAACAATAACACTGAAGTAAATGAAAAGATTAACTGATGTCAGCAGACTTTGGCTCAGGATCTGCTCCCACTGTGCACTGTGATGAAAGGTGTGCAGTTTGCTTTGCTGGGCTTTATCTCAAGGACAGATGCTTTCCCTGAAGGGTGTCACAAACACCAGCTCTCACTGTTGATAGCAAGTGTGAGCTTGCAGACTTCCCTAGAAGTGATCAGCTTTTAACAGGTTCAGTCAAATTGTAAAGTCTAAGTTGAATGATTTCACTCTAACTTCTTTTCACAAAGTCCGGAAGACTGGAGGCAGTGGACAACTCTGAGAAGACTTCTGTTTCAAAAGGTCCTGTTAAAAAATGAGACACCAATAATGTAACCCCAAAAGTATGACTGCAGCTATGTACAAGGAAAAATGGACTGAAAAATGGTAGTAACCATGGTTACACACACACCCCCATCACAACACAGTGGTCCTATAATCCACTGCAATGAAAAACTCAGTTATAGCCCCACGTAACGCAAATCTCTGAAGCAAAAACAAGAAAAGGCAAACCACTGCAACTCTTCGAATCAACAAGGCACCTAGTGCCGCTTGGAAACTTGTGCTCTCTGTAGGAGATCAAGTGTTCTGCATGTACACCCTCAATTTTAGAAACACATCTTGAGCAACAAAATGAGTAAATTGGTTGCTTTAGCAAAAAGTTTGCAAATTATCACAGGAATGGTAAAAAAACAAGCAAACTGAAGAAGAAATCCCACAATTGCCTTTTTCATACCAGATGATTCCACTAATGAGGAGTGCTAAATAATTTGGTTCCACTAATTATGGTTCCACATAGAACTTCTCAAATACTGCATAGTTCATGCGATAACCATGGTAAGCCAGTGTCCTCAGTCTTTCTTTAATGGACTATATAATGCCTGCAAGCTTTGACTCACATCAGACATTACTGGCTCCTTATAGCTTTACTTAATGAATTTACAGAATATCGGTTTTATAGGACATCTTTCAGGAATACATACTGAAACAACTCACAGAACTTGTACAGTTGCTGAACACTTTTTAAAAATAATCTAAAACAAATGCAGTCCCTAGACTTTCAGTGAACTCATGTGGGCATACTGTTACCTTCCAAAGCACAAGGCTTGCCCGAGCTCTCGGTTTGAGTCCTCCACAAGACAGCCTCGGTGGTTGGGAAATCCCAGATGGGCGTGCTGCCGACCCAAGGACAGGCAGTCAAGGCCTTTCCCTGTCCGTATTTTGCCCTTGAGGGCCATGACACAGTTGCAGTCCGGAAGCCAGGAAACCATCCAGTTACCAGACACATTCTCCTCTCAGCTGGGCCCTGCTGAGGGCTCCCGGCTGCTGAATGCAGCTGTATGGCTTTGGGACTGTGCCTTGTTCGGGGCTGGGTTGGAGCAAGGTGGCTGTATGTCTGTTTTCACTGTATGTCTGTTTTCACTGTATAGCGAAGCTTTGGCTTTTCTGTGTTTCAGTTCACATTGGTGAAAATACAGATAAAAGAAGTTTCCTGCTTTCCCTGGGTGTCCTGAGGCAAAATACAGGAAATCTTGGATGTACTCTGCTTATGAAACATAGACTGCTGATGGCATGGCTGAGTCAAGGATAATATTTTAGTGGCATCTTGAAGTAAGTGTTCAAACTTCTGCAAGGTATGGAGCTGTGTGGTTTTGCTCATGTGAATAAGACAGGAGGGTCT
>NW_008825410.1:4105104-4127553 GCF_000699105.1 Pygoscelis adeliae
TTTATTTAACTCAACAGAGCTCAGATCACTCAAAAGTCTTAATAGAGAAAGAAAATAATTGGTAAAACCCACAAGTTTTGCTGTCTTAGTCTGACCACAGCACTGTATAACACAGTCTGTGCGCGGAACAGTACAAATCACAAGTTTGTTTCTTGCTGTAATTCTTTGGAGTATAACGTGGCATCAGGGGTCCCAATTATACTCTGAGAGAGCACTTTTCTGAATAGAGTCAGAGAGGAAACCACAGAACAAGGCTGAGGGTATTTAGTTTTTACAGCTCAAGAAAAATGACATCTGTCACATGTGGCTCCTGGGAAGAGAGTAAATGATCAGAAAGAGTGCTTTTCTAAAGCTTAGTCTCCCCATGACTTTGTTTACTTTTTAAAACATAATCCACTCTTAGAGAGTGTCCTGCAAGGAGGAAAGCTAACATCCTTGCCAGCTAATGAGGATTCTTACTCTCTGTGTCTGCTGCAGGTCAAGCAATTGATTGGATTTAAATAATTAGTTGACTCGTGTGGCTAAAGACATTAGGCCAAATTCAGAAGCAATGTAAACAAGGATTCAGGAGAGCCAGACTTTTTAGATTTTATAACCTACAAGCCTACAAGAGGAATGCAACAGAAGGAATATAGCAAGGAAACAAACAAAAGAAACCCTACCAGGAAACTGTAAGATAGTGCAGATTAAAATAACCCTGCCTTCCCTCCATTTACTCAAACCTAAACTTATCTCATGGGTGGTGCATTAACTGTGACTACTTAGAGTCCCTTACTTGTAGCGGTAATAGGTAAATTATCTCTGCATTTGGGTCTATTTTGGATGGGACTCCTGTCCCACTTCAGAAATTTTTTGCCAAAATCTAAACTAGTTGCCTAAACACATTTCCCAGTCAGTGCAGGGGAATGGGCACCTCTAGCGGACGATTTATCCCAACTCTCTGAAACACCTGTTTTAGAACTGGATGAATCACCTTCTGGAGGTGCCTGCTTCTCCTAAATGATGGATAGCTGCCTCCCCATAGTATCAGAGTCACAACAGGGTCCAATCCATAAATGGAGTTTCCTTTCAATGAAAAATTCTTACAAATAAAAATGCATTTTCTTTCTAAATCAGAGAGAAATGTCAAAATGTCATCAATTTTCACAAAATGGAATCTCCAAGGAATGTAGAATCAGAAATATTGAATTGTTTGTTTTGATAACGTCAAATCATCACACTTTGCTAATGTCAAAATATATTGTCTCACAAAGTTAAAAGCATTTCAATAGCCCTGAAAAAATACAAAATATTAAAATAATATAAATTATAATAGAGATGAACAATACAGTCTGACAATGTGAAAACAACTTCACATAAGTAAGTTGCATTCCTGATGTAGCAACTAGAATAAAACTAAATTAAGTGAAAGAATCACGTCATAACGAAATGAGTTTTTCTTTACTACACATTCTGAAGAACAGAGAGAATTACTTTCAACACTTGCTTGAAAATTTCATCAAAATAAAAAAAAAACCTCAAACAAAACTGTATTTTTAAGTGCAAAACTTCCCCATTTCTCTTCTAAAGGTTTTGGTTACAGCTCATAGTAGGCCTCTTTTTCACATGGCTTGCAGCTGCTGTGCCATCTTCCCACCCAGTCTTCGGTGAATGATACTGTCTCAGTAAAACTCCATTTGGTGCATGTTTCAGCTCTAACTGCCTCCACAAGCTGTTGCAATGCTTTTGCATCTGCCATCCCTGTAAGCAGGAAATCACACTCTGCATAGGAAACACCATTTTTTTGAGAAGTGAGTAGCACAAGACTTCCAATGGCCTAAAAGTGTTTCCAACTTTAAAAAAGGCTAAGTGCAGATCAACAAGTTCCTCCTTTACAGCTGTCCTGTAGCAGCAGTGAGGGCTCCGTGCAAAATTTTGACCTTGTTAATGACACTGCAATGCCAAGAAGAAATGCATTCTTTGCTCCTTTGGACTTTGTATAAACATCTTACCTGACCTTTTGATCAATCCATGGAGATTTTCTTCTGATTTTAATGCTTACCATTAATGACAAATGTTTGTGTCATAAACATTATTGCACAAATAACAAGAAGATTGAGACCTTGAAGGCTGACTCTTGTTCAAATTAGATTTAAGCCTTGATGTGATTGAATTTTCTGCTTTCTACATATTATTAAAGGGCTACAATATAGAATTTCCAGCCAAAGACTCCCTATATGACCTTATTTTTTAACCGAACTTTTGTGTCTGATTAGCCAAAATAATCTGAATTAGCATTTTTACTTTTTATCCTGATGCTTTATCCTATTTTATTCCCCCCACCTCAAGTCTTTCTTAGCTGTTTCTATTTATGACAGGCAAAAGGGTACAGGTCAGGAAGGAAGGGTATAATTAAAATATAACTCAAATTCTCAAGCTAAAAGTCAGAGCTGAAATATGAAAAAATCTTAAAGAAAATATTTTTAAAAATTAACGAATTAGCTCTGTTTTAATGGGTTTATTACCCTAACATTTAAGGGCTACAGCTGCCAGTACTCAATTCTGCAAGATAAATGAGAAGAAAATGTTAATTTTTTTAGCAATGTTGACAAGATTGTTAACAGTAAATAAGGGACTGGTGGTCCGGAAAATAGTACAGCTGTACTCTTGGACCTCTGGGATGTTATCCTGGCTCGTGGACATTGTTTAACTGGCATCCTGTATGTAGTTGTAAAAAACAATAAAAATGCATTCTCCAAACTGCAGCTAGTACCCCCTGACTTATTCTCTCATGGAGACCATATACGGCCTCTGACTTTAAAGGAGATCTTGTATAATGTTCTTGTGAAAATTTATAATGGAGAAAAAAGCTAAGATGAACTGTCACTGTGGGCTGAAGTCAGACCAACCAAGCTGGGGGACAGGGCCACAAGCATCACCCATTGTCCTTGCAGGCACATTGCTGGACCCCACATGTGCCCGGCCTGCACGTTTCCATGTGCACAGCCCTGCAGGTGTCCGCCATGGAGGGTAGTATCTGGAAAGGCAGATCCCAGAGCACCCAGCCCAGACTGGAAAACTGTTTTCAAGCAGCTCTGATGAAAAACAAGTGTTTTCTGTGGGAAGCGGACACTTGGCATGAGAAATTTCATGAAAGAGACAGTGTTCCACGTAAACAGTGGTGGGACCGTCCGAAATAACTCACTGAATATGTGTGCAAAACCTGAGATATTGCCTTTGATGAGGACATCTTTCCCAAGCTGCCAGGACATAAAGCTGTGTGCACTGACAGGGATGAACAGTATTTAAAAATTGTGCTAGTAAGAATATAATAGTTTACAACTTCCAGCTGCATGTCCTGTTTTATCCATTCTTACATGGTGAATGCATAAAACAACAATGGAGCTAGAGCCATCTAACTTAGCCACCTAAATGCCATGTCCTCATCCCATGAATAAGTAATGTATATTAAGTAGTCATCTGAGTAGGGATGAAGTCCACATTCCCAAGTGTCATAATAATTCTCTCTTTGGCCCTACATCTTTTACATTAAATGTATAATTGTGAAATTAAATTTCTACTGTAGATCTGGGGAATGTCTTCGATGACCCTGAGCTTGTCTTTTTCTTTCAGCCACATCAGATGTTCTTATAGGAGACATTACCTTTTTCCACCAAGCTTTTCTTCTCTTTTTATTCTTACACCATTACAGCTACAAGAACACTACCACTAGTTTCAATTATTTCAGACAGCATGAAACAGCTTTCATGGGACTGAGAAAGCCTTTACTCAGAATAGCCTGTAGTCTGGCCATTATGATGCTCTTCTGGGACGTGGGGGGGGGCGGGTTGAATCCCATTAAGTAGAGGAGACAATTGAATCTGCCTTTCCTGCAACCTGGGTGAGTACTTTAATCATGAGTTATTGGATAAAAAGTTAGGGAAGGATCACCATTGGCTTCTCCGGATGCATTTTGTGAGAAATGAATAATAGCACCTTATACAGTAGAGATTCAGTGTTGCGAGTCCCGCTGGGGCTAAAGTTGTAAGTACTGGAGGACAGCTTAAAGCCATCTCTGTTCATAACAGTTCCTACTGGCTCGCTTAAGTAGCTCAGCACAGTTTGCAAATCTCATTATTAGGCATCTATGTCTCCTGAAACACTGTACTGAAACTAGGCACTAAACTCAGGGCAGTGATCTAAAAATTTTGTCACTGAATGACTAACTAGAAAGCCTGAGACTCAAGTCTCCAGAAATTTTGAATTATGCATAATTGTCTGATAAGCTGGCAACTTCAGTATCTTACTTTACTAGCGTAACTGATGTTCTGAAATAAAATATGTACCACATGGTCTTTGGGATCTAATACTATTTTGCATCCTGCACATTTTCTTGAGTGCTGCTAGTGGATGTGATTCAGACAACTAAAACAAGAAGAGATTTTCCATCACCATTACAGCAGATGACAACTCTTTTGTTCTCAAAACTTTTTAGATATCAGTTTTGAGGTAAACCAAAATCATCCTCTTCATCCAGATTTTTTCTTCAGAGATTCTGGGAGAGTAACTGAAAATACAATTTAATTTACCTGACCATCATAACCTACAGAAGTTCAGATGGACTTATGGGCCATTCGTACACATTCTATTGTTATGTATTACATATATTGTAACTGCGTAAATAAGCCTGCAACAAAAGTGCAAAACTAATAACACCAGCCATATACATGCTTTTTTTCTGTCCAGCCATATTTTTCAACATGCTTATAATCACAGAAATAGACAGAGGTTGCATTCAAAGTTAGTCACAGACGTGAGACTTTGTATGCTCCAGTAACAAGACCAAAACCTTACAATAATCCAATTATGGAGAAATGCCTTAAAATGTTCTGTTCCCAGTTTTGCTCAGAATTGCAGAGAAAACTCTGCAGATGCTGGGGTGTAACCATGGAATTCAGCCTTCTGTTTCTTAAAGGGTATCAAAGACACATTTCCAATGCTGCTTTTGCTGGATGTTTGAAATGCAATGGAATACATTGAGACAGACGTTCTTTAAAAATCTCATGTTTTCATGCAGCACTAAAACATATCTGACATGCACTGAAATGTCAGTAGCATTATATGAGATGACTTGATACCACAAGCCATGGTGCCATAGTAGTAAACAACCTTCGAAATGGGAATAGGAGCAGCATACATTTCTGAAACTGCAGAATGTCCTTTAGCCTTGTGCAGCTAGTTATTTTCTCTGCTGTCATAAAGATCTTCAGCCCAGATATAACCTCAATTTTTGAATTTACTGATTCTTTTATCTCTCCTACAGTTTTCTGCATCAGCTCCTTTACAATTTTAGGTTGCATGCGGCTATACTTTTTCCACTGGGAGAAAAGACAAAGGAGTTTGCAGTTAGACCGTTAGCCTGAAGGTGGGTAGACTTGAGTGCCCAACACCACTCTGTCACAAACCTTTCTGATGAATTTGGACAAGTCACTCAGGGGGTCTCTGTTTCCCACTAATATATAAGAGAAGCTAATATAAGGCTTGTAGGTGCTCAGACAGTACAGTAAGGGCCTTCTAAATATCATCAATAGTTTTTTATTTCTAGATAGAATAAGGATTTCATTTAGTTACCAATTTCTTTGATGGATTATATGGCCCAAAGCCCTCTATACTGGAAACTAAGAAAGCAAGTGTTTTATAATAACCCCCACTGGAAACACTGCACTGCCACTTTACATCTGTTTCAGAACCTATTGGTCAATTACTCATTGCCACGCTGAAACAGCTCAACCAGCAATGGTAAATTAGTGTACCTCTCTTTTCAAAATATGATAGCCATATTGAGAGACTGAAAAATGTCTTCAATTTAGATAATTTTATTCTGTGTGTGTGCACTCTTGATGAAAAGCATTTGAATATACCCAGCTAGGTATATGACTCCTGAAAATATTATTTTTCAACATTGAAAAAAAATGTTTTCCTATCAGAACTGCAGGAATACTCTGATTTTCATGCTCTAACTCTGTTAGAATGCTACATCATTCACATCTGTGGTTAGAGGACTTCAGATTTCATCATCTACAGAAATTTCCAGATTTCAAAATTCTATCTTTAAAAAAAAAGGAAAATCAATAACTAAAATTTCTTGCAAAATTGGAATTGGAATTAATCTATAAGTATCTGTATATATGTTTATATATACACATAAATATAAACAACTATATACATATATATAGTTACAACTATAACTGTAACTACAAACTTATATATGAGTTTACATGGCATTTTGGGAAGGATTCTTCTGTCCCAGCTTTCCTGTCTAAACGTTTTACATTAAAATCTAAATTAGGCTTTCTGAACAATGGAAGGAAGCAGGCATTCCCAAAGGATGAGTGCTTTCAGCTGAAGTAAAACACCTTAAAAAAGAACAGATGAAACCATTCTCTGGTTTGCCCATTTTCTGCAATGACTACAAAGAGTGCTATACATAACCTAGATGTGGTCATCTTTCTTTAGATAACCAAAATAGTTTAAGATCAGTCCTACTCTTTCTTTAATCACCCCTGAGGTTCTCTCTGTGCCAAAGTTTTAGGGTCTCAGGTGCTCAAAGGCGGGATTCTAGGCAGCACCAGGGTAGTAGAGGCTGGGATAGGTGCCCAGCTGGAGAACAAGCTGGGCTTCCCCCAGGTGCCACACACCATAGGGACATTCCACCCTGACATATCAGGATCTTCAGAGGGCAAAACATTCAGTCAGAAAGTTTCTGATCAGTTCTAGCCTTCAACAACACTGATTCTTTTTTTTCATTAAAGTGACTAGCATGCAGTACATCCTAGATTGATTAGATGTTTTGATTGAGTCTTACAGATCCCCTAAAGATAGCACACCAGCTGGTGACTTGCTCCTGGCACACCACAATCCTGACATCTTCTCTGGCATCACAGTTAATCGAATTGCAGTATAAGCCTGGCTGACCAATGCTTCCAACCAAAGCAATTCCCCAGTTTAAAGTGCCTGTGTTTAAAAAGCTGTGACTGTTCATTGGCTTTTCTAGCTGTGTTCAGACAGCAAAGGAAAGATCTCACATCAGCATTGGTGGGATTGAGAGAAGATACTAAAAAAGGCAAAACTAAATGCAAAGCTAAAGGGGTAGCAAACAACACCTTAATAAGCAAGAATGGGAAGAAACAAGTGTTACGGTTAGAGATTATATGAGCAAAATGTGCCATGAGTGATGCTGAATCAACAGAGAAATTAATCTAGATAATTTGTCCAAAAGAGCCGTCCGTATGATTGTTTGAAGGAAAAGGAAAAAACTGAGGCTCTAAAGAAAGACTGTAAAAGACAGAACTTTCCTCTGAATCAACAGTTCTTTGAATTCTGATAACAGCTGCATCTATTGTTAATCACTATTGGTTATAAATTTAATATTTTTTAGTCTCCTTGACTGCCCTCCCCTTCCCTTTATTACTGTGCAAAATACAGAACTAACATTCCCAGATGATAAAAAAAGAGTGAACCGAAATATTGAATTTTCAGTTTCCTTTTCCTCTAGTAAAAGCTAATGAGCCAAATTCATCACAGGAATAATTAGCAGAAATTATTCCTATTGCATTGTCAAACCAAGTGACAATCCATTGTTTATCTGGAGGCTTAATGATGACTTCTGGTGATAATTACTGAACTTTCAAACTTATTGTAAATATGCACCAGATTTCTCTGTTTATCCAAATCCAGAAAATATGTGAATTTTTAATTTATTTTTTTTTAAACATATTTTAAATAGTTCTCAACTCTTGAGTTGTGCTGAATGGAAAAAACAGTTTTCATTGGTGTAATATTTTTTATGTTTCCATTGCTCATATCCTTCTTTTGAAAACCTGATGTAAGAATTAAAGCTGAGAGTTTACAAATGGGCCTTGATGATGTACATCATGAATACTGATAATAAACAAACACAAGAACAGCAATAGCTGAAAGAAAAAAATAGGAAGTACCTATATTCTTACTCACTTCTAAACTTTTTCTGATTTAGTCACACACACCTGCAGGGCCAAATCATTGACAGGTAAATCCTACTTCATGAGTACCTGCGGCAGAGATGGTGCAGAAATCCTCAAGGCAGGACTGATGAAGTCAACTCCAAAACTCCTGCAGCACATTCAGTTCAGGTGCAATGTGACTTCCCTATGAATCTAACTGCTTTCAGGGCAGTACTGCGCTGTGTCCTGAAGACGTACCAGGTTATAGACTGCTACACATTTCACATGCTTGTAAGGTTAAGTGGTGAGAATTTTAATCATCTAAATGTTGGGTTCATGCTCCTAGAGGGACAGTTATGTAGGTGAAATAGAGCCCGTTAAAAATTAAATTGAAGAAATATGTGTGGAACTGGATAGCAATCACTAAAACTATGTAGTAATACCGTTCCACACATATTTCTTCACTTTATTTTTTTAACTACATTTTCTTGACCTTTTGCAGATTTTAAGGCCAGAAAGGTATTATGGTCATCATCCAGTGTGATCTGCTGCTTAACCCATGCCAGAGAAACTGTCCAAAGAAATTTCTTAAAGTGGTACCTGATGCTATCCTTTTCCTGTGGGAACTGTAAATAACACTTTCCTGCTGCAGGAATACTTATCAACAGTAACAGAGACACTGTTAGGCTTGTCACCGGAATATTGTCAGTTCCGGGTCAGCTTTGATCTGTGTCTTGTATTATTCTCATTTTCATTTTGTTTCTTCTACTTGGTATGCCCCTTTTTTTCATTTGTATCCCTCCAGCTTTTTCTAGGGTCTTAATTAGTAGCTCTATAGTCTGGACTTAGACTGTAAGGCTATTCTGATGGCAAATCAGGTTATGATAGTAAGAATGAAATATTTTGCAAAATCTCCCAAAGAATGTCAGTGGCTCATCATATCAGCTATGGAATACTTCAAGTCAAAAAAATGTGCCATGACGTTGTCCAGAAGTAATAGATTTCAATATTTGGTATATGTCAAGTTAAATTTATTGCAAGAACATCACATTCTTCATTGGTGCCAGAAGATGCATATGTTCTAGGAACAGTCCTGTATGGACTATTCATCCAAATATTAGGATTCAAGGAAACTTCTAATCTGCTGCTACACGTTCTGTTGAAATCTTCACTAAGTGGACATATTTGCTGCCTGCACAGAGTATGGAAAGTAATATGATACAGCACACAAGTAGTCAGTAAACTGAGGCCAGGCTTTTGAATTTTTGAATAAAATATTTGAATTCTCTTAGCTTGAAGCTAAGAATTTACGACAGCACAAGGACATTTTGATGTGCCTAGCTTCACAGACACAGCTAGATGCTTATCATTTGAGTGAAGGCATGCCAGTTTGGGGATCCTGAAATAGCTCTGTGTATGCTTCTGTTTATGCATTACTCAGCTTCCAAAACCCATTTTAGCAGAAAATTAATGCTAAGTTGGAAAGTCATTAAAGTGAGGACACCTAGCACTAGGACCTGGGACTTTCACCTGACTTGGTCTGAAGAGACACAGGTCTCAGGGTAAAATCAATACCTCTTACACACTCATCCTGTTCATTTCCGAATTAATTAATCTTTGCATCCATGGACTGCAGCCCACCAGGTGACTATGCTCATCAGGACGAAGCATCAACTACTAGCAAGCTTCTTGATGGAGCCAGAAGTGTGATATCATTGTATCTCACTTTAGACAAGCTCCTTGCTTTGAGTCCCCAGCTAGGAACACACGAGCTGGCAGCTATGGCTTCAGTTAAAAACATTAGAACAAGTGCAAAGAAACTCACTCACATAGACATCCAACAGTGTCCTCGCTCTAAACAATCACATGAATTCCCCTAAGCTGTAGTTACAAAATACAATGCAAAGAGGCCAGGTCCTAGCCCTTGCATGTCATTGACCTCTCAAGCTATGCAAGTAAAATGAACTTAACTCACATGCTCAGGAGTTTAATGTTAACTATAACGTTTCCTCTCCCTTGCTTCTTCTAATTTTCATTTGATGTGTCTTAAAACAGGAGATAAAGACAAGAACCACTTTAAAGCCAGTAATTGTTTCTTGATGTTAAGCCAGCTGTCAAATTAGCCTCAAACAGAAAACTTTGATGAGATTTGCCCAAGTATTAAGGCTATTACTTGAAACTTGAAATTGATTTATTTTGCCTATTACATTAACCTTCTCCTGCCCATTCAGTGGTTTATTACATAAGGCAAAGTAAAGGCAACTTGATATTTAAACATGTTAAAAATTAATATAAAAGATGTCTTATTATAAGCCCCATGTTACTGTAATAACAAGTTGACAAAGACTTCATAAGGATATTCAGTGCTAGCAACAAAATGGAATATTTGTAATAGTGTCATAGTAGAAGATGAATTTGATGGCACTGCAGAGAGCAAATGTAATTAATAATAAGCAGGCTTTATTTTGAAAGTTTATGAGATATATGACCTGCAATGCAGAGATATGTGAACTGAAAAGAAATGGTCTTGTGACTGTGCAGCAGGGCAGAATGAAATCCATTTGTTTTGCCCATTTATCTAAGGCTGTTATAATTAGATTGATGTATTAATATCAACTAAGAAAGTTCCTAGCTTGAATGTGGAAGAATTTCTGTAACTAGAGAAGGGAGCTGGTAACCCTGCCATTATTAACCGGGAATTATTTAATTAAAATAGAATGCTAATTTAAATACATGCTGCTTTTGCACAAGAACCTAAGAGCAGAATATGAGCAATAATTCTATACATACTAAAGCTGTAGGTGTTTTGTCAGGAAAAAGCACATGCTCTTCACCAGCAGAAAGTGTATCTTGAATTTCAGCGTAGGGTCCATATAGCTGCAGTCCTTGTATTTCAATCAGAAACATATCTCAGTACTAACATACAAATTCATGAATCCAAAATGTATTTATACTAGATTTCTTCTGTGAACAAAAGACATCCTTGAAATGTCAGCTCCTCCACCTTCCACTTTTGTTTCCACAAACCACCTCTCAAACAAACCCACTGATCCAATAACATAGGTCAAAAAATAAAACACCAGCTTAATTTTATTTTTTTTTAAGTGCGTAGAGTCAACTTTTTTTCTCCTTAAGAAAAGTCATTATGGGGAAATATTGTGTGTGAACAAATGAGCTCTAACTTTGGTATCTAGAGGGACTGGACCCCAATTTTGGGAGCCAGGCAGACCAGACCCATGCAGGGGAGGCAGCTCCCTTGAGATGCCAGGTGCCTCAAGCTTCTCTGTCTGCTGTACCACACACACGCATGCACACACACATACACAACCACAGAGGCTCTAAGCACTGTCTGTTTGCAGATGAGGGCACAAGCGGTGGGAGCAGTTGTTAAAGCAGCTGAAGTGCTTGTCCCTGGGTGCACTGATTAAAAGGGGGACTTGCGGAAAGAATCCTGCACATGAGATTCAGCCCATGAGCTGTCAGCTGGACCGTGTTTCTCCATGATATCAGCAACACAGGAGCTAAAATACAGTCACAAAAGGCATGTTCTACTCCACCATTAGCCTATTCATGCAGAAGCTGAGTACCAAGAGGGAAAAGAACTCTTTGACGAGAGAGGTTTTTTTGTTTTCTCAAGCATCACTCACAGATAGTGTTTCTAAGGTTTCTGACGAAGGTTACTGGTACTCACCTTACCATTTGCAATTACAAAATGTCACTACTCAGTATTTTTCCCATGTTCCCCTTTCCTTGCTGCAGTCTGTGATTAACACTTGATGTTTCAAGAGAATACCCAGCCTGCACTTACTGGTTTGCTTTCATATTTTTCTCCTTGTTTATCTTGCTGTATTCCTGAAATTGCTTTGCTGTTTGGGGACTTAGAAAAATCTGGTTCCATGGTGGCGTTTTAAAAACAGCTTAGCTGGGCTTCCTGGCACTCTGACAGACAGAGTGAACTCAGCCACAGTGTGCTTTCCAGTGACTCACTGCAGGTATTCGAGTGGTCATCTTAAAAAATTAATAAGGTTGTGGGGTTGTATCCTCCCAGGCTTGTGTTGGGAGCATGCATGCCCGCAAGGCTGCCATCAGGGACCTCATGCAGCTCCTTAAAATAAGCTCTAAGGATCTAAACTAATGCTGTAGTGCTCTGGGTGTCCTTAGCACACACTTTACACCATCAGTGCTAAAAGGTGGAGTTTTCCATTTGTAAATCCATGTCAGGATTCACATACAAGACACATAAATTAGGGTAAGGAAAGAAGAAAAAGATCCTGTTGACAACTGCATGGCTTAGAATTGTGTCAGAGCTCTGAAAGCAGGAAAAAACAGCATGAATATTCAGTCACATTTTCAGAGAGTCTGCCTTCAACATTGTTTAACTCTCCATGAACATCTGGAAAACTCATAACACCGTATATTACTATTATCAATATTCATGTAAAGCAAGTACTAAGTTTTTATGCTCAAATATTTATAGAAAGTTAATTTTATGTTTGTTTTCCATAAACATTAGTATCAGAGTCCTGGTTGTTAGCATTAGCACTGCATCATCAGGAAACAGAAACAACGCCGTGTGCCTTATGCAACTGGTCACAGTTAAACAATACAGACAATACTCCAAAAGAGATCTGTAGAGCGCATGAATCATAGAATAACAGAATGAATCTGCAGAAACAGTCAACTGTATATAGGCTTTCTGTCAATGGAGAAAAGGAGTAAAATTTATCAGATTCAATTTAAGTATGAATTATTCAGCCAGCTCTTTCTGCAGACTTGCCTTTCAGCATTATTATTTTTCATGTTAGACTATACTAACTCACGTCATGCAAGTCAGGGAGCATCTGATCTATTATTTTTATAAATTATTTTATCACAGTGATAGTGTTGAGGGCTTCTATTCTTCTGGTACTAGTAATTAGTTAAGAAACATAAGTCCCCTGTAGAGGCAGTAAAGAAAGCCAACTAAGAATGAGAGGGCAGGAACATTACTGTCTCCATTTTACTGAAGGTAAAAGAAAACCTTTTAAAAATCAACCATTACCAGGTTCTTAGATAACATGGTGATAGATCTAAAGACTCAACCTAGATCTCATAATTACTAATAAGGCGCATATGTCAGATTCCATTTTCCAATACAGATATGTTTTATAGTAAATTTTTAAGATCCGTTTTATCTTTTCTACAGAAGCTGGAGTTCATCAACAAATGAAATACCTTCTTGAAATCACAGGTGGTGAATAAAATTCCTCAAAATAGTACTGCATCCTCTGGAGGTCACACTTCTTAAAACAACTGCCTCCATTTCATTCCAGTACCTGTGGGAATATTTGCCCACACCTCTGTACCAAGCCAATTGCTGTACACCCTGATGGAGTTTGAGAGCTCATTTCCGAAGCCAGCTAGATGTGTGGGCAGGTCCCTTTTCGGACTGTGGCCACACAGCTTTGCAAGCCTTTCTCATTAGACTTACACAGTCAGAAACACCCCTGTAACTAGATACAGCCAACACAGCTGAAGCACCAGGCTGATGTGAAGCGTCAGCTGACTCGGAGAGGCTTCAGAAGAGTAATGCAGAACAGCAAAACCAGTGCTGAAGGGGGAAGGAGCCGCCGGAATTTGAGTGGCCAAGTCTGTACCCTCATTCAGAGTTGGCCTTCAAAAGCAACTTCTGGAGTAATTTCCATGTTGCCTCTTCAGCAGCTTCATTGCGATTCTGTTAAAAATTTCCCTTTGCAAAAATGCTGTCACAAGTTAAAAACCATCACCGCATGATAGTCTTGGCACATTCACCTTTTCTCAGCTAGGTGCTTATGATTTTGGACAGTGTTTCCCACAAGATGTTTCTTGCTCCACATTTTTACTATCCCCAAATCATGTTCAATTTTGACTCTTAAAAAAAAGGGTTATTTTTAAATCTTAACTCTGCACTGATGGAAAAGCCTACATATTCAATGCAAGATCTTAAAATCTTACGATACAGCCTTGTAGGCCTTTTATTGCTAAGATCATTTTTGTTAAGATTCAGGAAGAGGCAGTGTCTGGCCCCCCGGATCTATTTGACTTTTACATTATGGGACAGCACTTCTAACCACAGAGGAGAGTTATTCTGGTAGCAGATCAGAATCCCAATTTACAAAGACCGTGCTGCAGTCAAACGCCTTCTCACATCGGTGAATTCCATTGTGTTTGCATAGTGCTTATTTTTAGCTGCTGTCATTGAAGTTATTACTAGAGACAACATAGGTTCAAAATGTCCCTTGCACTTAAGCAAAAAATAAAGGTTCCCTGGGATTCCCTGCATTAGGTTTTTTGCTTTTTTTTTTTTTTCCAGGCATAAGTGCCTCTGCAATCAGTCATCTGAAATTAGCCCTGCTGATATCACATGTTTGTAAAAGTCACGCTTCTCATTCCAAACTTTTACAGTCCCTACATCTTTGCAAATTCTGACTTTTTAAGAAAGGGGTTTTTTACATGTATCCCAAATCTCATTTAGGAATTCATTTTATTTTAATGCACTTCACATTTCTCAAATAAGCTTCCTAATTTCCACCCGTAATGAGTATATTATCCAAGCAACAGATCACACTACTTAAAACTGTTATGCAGTCTGCTGAAATGCAGAAAGATTTCTAGCCATTGCTGAAAGCTGTCTAAGAAGAACAGAAACGGGGAGTGTTAAATAATGTGTAGATTCAATCAAATATAAAGCATTAAACATTCACTGAGCTAATTGGCCACTATTCAACAAATACTTTCTTTATCTGCAATTAAATAGTGAGAATTAATCATTTTTCCATTGTGTCTGCAAAGATATTTGGAGTGCTATAGTTGGAAGGGACCTAAGGAGGCCATATGGCCTGTCCCATCTCAAAGCAGGATCAGCCACACTTACATCAGCCCAGTCCAGCCTGATAACATGTTACTAAAGACTGCCAGTGATGGAGGCCCCCACAGCTTCCCCATCTTCCAAAATCACTATATCTTTACCATTATAAAGATTTTCCTAGTATTTAATCCCAGTCATAGTGTAATTTTGGGACATTAGTTCTTGTCTATCCACCATTAACATGGGCATCAGATTTTTCCTTGTCCTGATTACGAAAGCTTTTTCTGTAGCTGTTTTTATGGGCTTTTAACATGACCCTTTTCTTTTTTAGGCTAAAGCCCCATTCTTTCCATTTTTCTTCCCAAGTCATGTTTTCAAGTTCTCTGGGATGGAAAGAGTCTGTCATATGTCTACCAGACTACAAAAAACAGAAGGGTTTTTTTCCAGTATTTTGCTTAATTGGCAGTTTTCTGAATGATCCCTGCGTCTGTGCCCATGTAAAGGTTGAACTCAGCACCTTCTCCGTGTGCTCTAGAAAATTTTGTCTATTCATTAAAAAATGAGAAGCTCAGTTTACCACGACACTGCTACAAAAGGTAAACACTGGCTGGGGCAGTGCTAACGTGGTGGCCGCACCACCCACCCAGCTTGCAGGTGGGAAGGTGAAATGGAGCTGCTGGACATGGCTGGAGACAGCACTGGCTGACATGTGGGGCTGTGCTCTCCCTCAAGGGTGCTGTACAGGGCTAGATATGTGCCCTTTCCACCCAGGCTTATCAGGAAAACACTAATCAAACCTCTCAGCATCCCCTCCCCTCTCCTCCCTGGGCATGATCTTGCTCCTTCCACATACGACCCTGAGGAGCTGTGGCTGCTGTGGCTGGCTGTGATCATCAGGGCACAGAGACACCTGGTCTTTGCACTGTGACCCTCTGCACAGCTGCTGCCAGCTCTGCCAGCTCAGGGGAAAGTTTGCCCTCCACTTCCAATCCCTTCCCTGTGTCTTTGCCTGTGGACACATGGCGCAATTTTTTTCCTGTTTGTTTTTCCTCTGCAATCTTTTTAGGATTCCAGTGCTAAGCAGTGGTTGCTTTTAGTCACAAAATGCATTAGTGGCTCTGTACAGATCATAGTGGAAATGATTTTGTAGCAAATGACAGTCATAAGGGAGGCATAAGGAATTATTTTTGGGAAATAACTGTCATAAGGGAGTCACTTGTGCTATTGCTCAAGTGTTTTTAGTACCCAAGAGCAGGCAATGTGAGGTAAAAGCTTTTTGTGCATTGGAAGCGGTACTATAAGGAACATAAACAGCTACTGAATATATTAAGGCAGGTTATCTATCCTTCTCTCACTATATACTAACTACTGTGTTATAAATGCCAATTAATGCAATCAGTTCACATGAAGACTGATCTGCTCCATCACTGAAGTCTTTGAGAGGAACATATATAACATGTGAGGTTATCCACTACCTACGACAGATGCTGTAAGACGTGTGTTGCCAGCTCTGCCAAATGATGCAGAAAGCCTTGTGAAGGGGCAAATGTTGGGGAGAAGCACTGCCCGCTGCCAAACAGTGCTGTTACTGAAATGCTCCAAATGCAAGATCAGTACTGCAAATACCACATGCATTGGGATTTCCCACCCCTGTTATGTTCCCAGAGATTTAGAAGTACCCAAACCTGCTCCCCAGTTGTTTTAAAGAAAGGTTGAAATGTGCTGTGGTGCTTGCATGAAGTAACTGATTTTACAGGGCACGCAGAGCTGCAGAGCTCTCTACAAAGGCAGAGCCACCCACGTACTGAGGGTCATGGAGTGCTGGGATCTGAGCTCGCAGCTGGGCTGTGAGATGGCGAGGGGCATTTCTACCTTGCTGGCAGGGGACCAGCCTTCAGACAGCCCTCCGCTGCGGCACTCAAGCATGGTGGGGAGAGCTCAACCTTTTATCAAAGGGGACAGGTGTTGTTTCAAAGATAAATGAGAAGAGAAGGACTCTGTGCAGTCAGTAGACATTTAGTGCTACTTTATAAGCTGAAATGCTACTTCCTTCCACAGGGTGCATTTTGAAGCAAAATATAAAAACTGTTTCCTCCTGAAAAAGGTACCTGTTTGGTATTCCCTAAGTGACTGTGAAGTTCCCTTTCACAGGAGATATGGCTCAGAAAAGATTTATGAAATGTGGCAGGGCAACATCAAGGCCTTAGAACCATTAATTTAAAATGTCTTTCCCCTTCATCCTCCCGTGTAAATTGCTGAGCAATCATGATTTCTTCTTACCTTCTGCTCTCAGTGATACAGCTTGTGTCATGCCAGGATCACAGTTCCATGACATTAATTATACACAGCCAAGACACACTTTTTATTTTGTGCCCAAAATAGAAAATAGTGCAAAGGAGCACAGGAGACACTGGCTGTGCTTAGGGAATTTCATTTCAGCTCTGTACTTTATTTTTTAAAAAAAACCCTATGGCTTGAGAGATCTTTCATTTTGAAAGCAGTAAAGGGGTCACTGCTACATTCAGAGCTGCTTACAGTGGAATGCCTTAAAATATAGAATAATAATATCAGGAGAAAAGTTCTCGGGCCTGCTTACTTTTCTGTAACTGAAGGTAGATGACATGGCCCAGATAACAATCTGACCCTAACCTAACCCCCTAGATGCAATAAAACTCAACCATATAACTCAGATGTAAGAGACCTATAGCATCAGGTCAGCAAGGCTGTCTCTTCCTAGGGTAGGACTGTGGCATCTGGTACATCCTGCAGTGTGAACAACTTGCATCATTTTAACTACAAATTTACATTATCAGGCTTTACCCATACATCAACAGCTGCAAAAACTTATCATAATGCATTACTCTAAATTAAATATGTTGTATAGAAAGAGACCTTTACAAGGCCAAATTCAGATGCTCACCCAGAGCAGGATGGAAGTGGCATGGAGAGCAGCTGACCAGGCACCGCAGGCACAAGGCCATATTTGTGCTTGCTCTCTCCAGTAATGCCCTCTCCAGCCAGAGGGCAGCAGCTCCTGAGCAGTCTTCATTGGATCAGCATGGGAACAGTTTTCAAGATCTAGTGTGGCCCCTGAGACAGCTTTGCCTAGGATATAGCTTACAAGGAGGCATTGGTACTCATCCAAATGCCTTGAGGATAGTAGGCAGGGGAAAGCCCCCAGCACAGCTGAGAAAAGCAGCTTAAACATCTGGTACCACAAAGCAGCTACACCTCATCTGCATCCCCACAGGCTCACACAGAGACCAGCACCAGCAGGATCCCGCCGCTCCCACAGACGCAACAAGAACTGCCAAAAAGAAAATGGTAACCTGGGATGTTCCCAGAGGACAGGCTACAGCTCACGCAGGTTGGCAGATCCTCAAGCACATACGTGCCTCTGATCATGATTCTCCATGTCTTAGTGCCGGGGAGCTACACAGACCTGTATATAGCACTGTAGCATCTTTCACTCTAAAGGTGGTACAAATGGAGAATGAAAAATTTATACGTCAGCAGCCATGGTCATCTAGATAACACCTTGCTACTTTCTTCCTGAACTCCTCCCTCAATCCTGCCAACAAGTATCCCAGACTACTCTGTCTGGCAAATGAAGAGTGCTGCTCGCAAACAGAACTAGATGCTTTCTAGATGAGGTTTAAAAAAATGAAAAGAAATTATGGACTTCTCAGCTTTCTACAAATCTGTTTAGACTGTTGTGAAGAAATACTGGTCATTTAATTGCCTTTCATACAAATATTTTCCAATTAGTTTTACATTATTTATGGATCCTCTAAAGCTTTGCCTTCCTTTAACACTGTGAGCTTAATGAAACTCCTTTGTGACTGATTTATGAATGCAGGTTTAGCATGGCATTTTATGAATCTGACATTTCCACACACCTGAAATCCCAGGCACTGACGATACAGTGATCTATTGGTGATCTATATTCTATAAAAGAATACGAGGAAGGACTATAATGGTGTAAAAGGAATCACACATAGCCAAGACCTGATCTATTGAAATATCTATTGAAATTTCTTAAAATATGTAAGTAGCCTTTGTGAAAAAATAGATAATGAATAGACCATTCTAATAGACCATTCATTAGAATTGGTCACAAATTTTGTTTTTTAGGTTTTTTTTCCCACCTTGCTGTTACATGTCCCTTTAAAGTTTTCTGCTAGAAAAAAAAGTTCTTTCTTTCCACAGAAAAAAATGAGATATTTTTCATTAGAAAAATTGGTGTGAGACTCCTAGGTGTGTGCCCAAAAGTCACACACACACTTTTGCCAGACAGTTTGGCTGCCCCTGACTCCAGCTGTGACCAGTGTCTCCATGCCCCCGTAACAGCCCACGCGGGAGCTCGGGGAAGGACACGAGAGCACTCAGCACAGGAGTACAGGAGGAGGAGGACAAATCCTGCAGGCAGCGTGGGGGGACCCAGCCTGGGACCGGGACAAACCGAGCGGTGTGACTTTCCCCTGTCCTCAGCAGAGGCAGCAGATCCCAGGTGTAATTCAGGCCTGGAGAAAGCAACTGTCCTAGGGAAGGGCAATTATTTACGGTAGAGAAAAGATTCAACTGCAGAGCATTCAACCTTAGCTTTTGTACCTGTACCTGTGTACTTTATCTCTCAATGAGGCAATATTTAAGAATCCTTCAACTTTTCAGGAGCAATCAGTTATTCTCTGCAATCACACAAGACTAACCAAATTCAATATCTAATGAAAACAACAAATGCTACAGTCGTGTTATGCCAGTCTATGTTAAGCTACTACTACATCCTTTATTCCTTGCTTATATTTAGGGGTTATTTATTAGTGACTCATATTCTTTCTTGTTATAATGCACTTGATAAAATCATCCATTTCTGGGAAAAAAAAATTAAAAGAGCATACATACCATTTACCATCTCACACACACCATTAGTCACTCAGATGTTTAATGAACTGAAGGATGTCAAACCAGGCATTAAATTTCCCAGTTGCTCCACTAGCACTTTTTTGTTCTGCTGTGTATTTATTTTCCAAGTTCAAAGTAGCCACCACCAGCTCTCTTGCCATGCTGCCCATGCTTTGACACTCCTAATGCAACAAGTCAGGACATTCAGACTGCCACTGATCACACTAGAGAACGGCATTTAGACTGCTTTGAAGAAAAACAGCTAGCTGTTCTTCAATTTTGAGTAGACCTATTCCTATGGAATATGGAATATGAAACAGGAACATTAAGTAGTAAAGCAAAGAGAAGACCCACTGACTACTGAAGAACAGCTGCCTTACAATATTCCCCAGGCTGACTATTGCTCTGCTGGGGATACTGTATTATAGTCCACTGCATCCTGGAAAATTCAAAAAGGCCATGTAACAACTTTAGAGAGCTCAAACAAAAGACGAATGCAGAGCAGAACCAAAGAACACAAGGATTTTGTGGTATTTTGAGTACTCAGAATAAATTAATAGATTTGAATGCAAAAGAAGTAGCCAAGGTAATTTGTCACCTGCTCTGTTTGCATAACCTTATGCACTAGGCATAACACTGTAATAATAGAGAATCTCTCCAGCTCCTCCGTAATTCCTACATAAAGTCCAACACTTATAATTACCTTTTGTTGTATTGGGAGCATACCTTTAGTGGAAAATCTAGCACTTGTCTGAAGAAACTGCACCAGTACTCATCTTTGTTCTTTAAAAGTGCTAAAAATACTTATTTAAAGTTTGAATTTCACTAATCACAGCTTCCAGGCATTGGCTTATTTTGTGCTGTTCGCTAGATTAAAAAGCCTTCAATTATCCATTGAAAAGGTAAATCTACCTGTGTGCATATGTTTGTGTGGCAGAAAAGGAGAGTTTTATCTTCAAACCAAGATAATTGTGTTATTTAATAAAATATAGGTAGTATAGAAAAGCAGAAAAATATTCTATTCAGAGCATTTCTCCAAGGTTCCCTTCATAAATAGTTTGTAACATATCACCACTGTTTTTCATGGACTCAGTATGGTATTATTATGAAACCCTTTTTTTTGTATGTGTTATCTAAGAGAGAAAAAAATAATGTCATTTTTCTCATGCCAATACAGAACAAAGACAGATACTCCTAATTGTTGTAGGACTCATGAAAATGCTTCCACTTCATCATCCTACCGTGAGACACTGGCTTATTGTCATTAAAAAGCATATTCTTATAAGTAAACCTATTGCAATACTGTTAACTCACAGATTTCTTTCATGCAAATACATGAAACATTTATTAATGCATAACATTGACAATTTTTGCTTTGGTGTCAAGGTGCGGTATCAACTACAAACTTCAAAAAAGAAGCATGCAAATCACGGTCATTAGTGTTTTAATCTTTTGCAGCCAAGTTTTGCAAAAAATAAATCTCTTTAATGTGTTGAGGCAATAGGAAGCCACACTATACATGCCGTCTCCAAAACAGATTAGTTACTGAACAAAGTAAGAAAATAGACACATGCGCATGATACCTAGTGCCTGCTAAAAATATTCTATAGAAACTCACTGTTCATTTTTTGTACACCTGTTGTATTTTTTGTACGTTCCTCTCTTGCAAAATCTAACAGTGTACTGGATTTTTAACCTCCTCAGAGATTACATGCAAGGTTGTGATTTCTAATTATCTTTGCCATCTCTAAGTAAGTAAAGCAAATGCCCAAATATGCTGCCTTTTTCATGAAACATGTCACTGTTTTCAAAACCAGCTATTGAGCAGTGACGGCAGCTCACACCATAGAGGACAGCAGATGAAAGTTGTGCATGACCTGACTGCTCCCCATCCCCGTGTGGCCAGAGAGTGGCTGAGGGCAGGTGGCACAGGGGTGCTTTGGTGGCCAGGGTCCCCAGGCCAGCACACCACTCAGAAAGGCCCTTCAGGTTTCTTCTGCCAATGACCCTGAGTGAGGAAAGGGCAGTTTTCCCTATGCCTTGGCCCCAAGAGCACCTGCATGCTTTTAGCAGGTTCAGTCTTCTCAATATCATGAAGGCAGATGTTTCTCCCCATTTCTGAGACTCCTCACAGGTCTAGCAAGGGAGTAACTTCAGCAGCAAGTGAGGGAAATCTTCAAGGAAAGCATGACTTCAAGGTGATTTTTTTCACTTTGATCTCACACATCCTCCTCCCAGACTCCGGATAAAACAATTGAATTTGCTTTTTACCCCGCAGCAAGTGGGTGAGCACTTGGGAGTTCAGGAGCTCTCCCAGGCACATGCATGGAGGGGGCTACTCACTGGCACCCACGAGTAGCACCCGGCTGTGCACCATGCCACCAGAGCCCATCTGGCTAAGTGTTAGCAGCAGAGCACCACATGCTGGTGACAAACCAAAGACGTCCCTGGAGTTACCTCCCATCAAACAGCTACCAAGCAAGAGAGTCGAACCGTCTCTGTCTGCCATTGCAGCCTCCTGCAACATCAATCTGCATTCACTTCTGTAATGCACTTAGGTTGTAATTAAAACCAGATCTCTAAACTGGTAAATTCAACTATACGTTCTGATGTTTTTGGAGTTAATAAGCTGAAAACCATTTCTACGGCATATGCAGTGCACAGACTCAGTTGTCAGGGATGACCACAGTCCTCAACAGACAAGAACAAAGAACAAATAAACCCCTCTTTTAGGAATATCTCCTGCTTTTCCTTCTTCCT
>NW_008825410.1:4127643-4128471 GCF_000699105.1 Pygoscelis adeliae
CATATGACAGCATGGACGGAGTGCTGCAGGGCGTGCCACAAAATACTGCCAACTTGTCCGCCCCATTGTGTGTGGTAGGTATGAACGAGCCACAGCAACTGTCAGCAGTTAACAGAAAATAAGGTGCCTACCTGCTTGCTCCATTCTATGAGCTCATTAGCTGCTGGTTGTTGCACAGGCTGAGTTTGACCTCTTAATTTTAGCATGCAGATTTTAAATAGGCGTGATTACAGCAGATGTGAGAGATACTCGTGGCTGATGCTCTACTTCAGCCTTCAGATTTGGAGAGAGCGAGATTTTAAGCAGAGGATTTTCCAGAATAGTTTCATGCTCGAACATGTAACTATGGGCTAAAAACATAGAAATGAAACTTAGCTGTGACAATGTACCTATATGGGCTAAGCAAATTAATTCAATACACTCACTTTTCTTTCTAATAATCTCAACTACCTGTCCCTCCTCTGTATCTGAGACAAAGCCATATACCCATAGCTTCCAGATTACACAGAAAACGACTTTGAGAGCACCGAGGGCAAAATCCAGATTTGTCATGTGTTGTTTTCCCAAATTACCTGGTTCAGCAAAGTAGCAATGCACATAGCAGCAGCCACACTGCTGCAGAGACAGACCACTCTCAGCTCGCTTTGTAAGCCTGGGCTTTTGGGGGACAGTAACTCTGATTTGGGGCAGCACCTGCTGACACGATCAGGAAGTGCTGAACTATGGAGGCAGCCAATATGGATATTTTTCTGAGGGAGTCTGCAGTGGCCCAAACCCAGATATCCTGCATCATTCTCAAGATGCTGGATCAGCAGTGCTCTCTGTAGG
>NW_008825410.1:4128500-4132083 GCF_000699105.1 Pygoscelis adeliae
GGCTATGAGTGAAGTTCTTGGAGAGAGGTAGCCAGAAAGACTATCACCTCCTATCAGAAAGATCAGCTCTGGAGCAGCACATTCATTCTCCTCCTGACATGAGCCACATATTTGCAGAAGGCGTGTTGTATCCCAGGAGACAGCAAAGAGGGACAAGTTGGGAAACATCTGCCAAAGCCTTCCACCTGTGAGATTTCCACACTTGGCACCTGCTGTCACTCCTTCACAACCACCTCTTCATCCCAATGTAGTTGCAAAGGCCTCAGAACAATAACCTGGAAGACAGCCAGGTTGTTGAAGGAAAGTCCCTCTGTGCAAGAGATGAAATATAAGAGACAAACTACAAGAGATGAACTACTTTATTTTAACTTGAAAAGTAGTTTTAATGAAGTTCCATCTGACTTTTTTTGGTTATTGTTCAGGCAGGTATTAAAGATCTAACAAATTGTCAACATTTGCATTAATTGGCATTTATATTACAGTTAAATGCAGATGGCAAGTGCCTGCAGGCTGGTTTCCTTATCTACATTTGCCATACCACTATAGCTGTGTAAATCATTGCTTTCAAACAGTTGGAGAAACAAAACATTGAAAAAGTGCCTTCTGAATATGGTGTAGTTACTTTCCCAAACAAGTTCATTTTGATGACAATAGCAATACATTTTAAAAAATCCTATTTAAAAATCCTTGGGGCACTATTTCACCCAAGAGCAGTCAGAGAGAGGAGACCGTACTCAACAAAAGCAAAATCTGTAGAGTAAATAAGGGGTACATGCACAGATTCAGTAGGCAGCTACCCACACAATAGAAATCCCATTACCCCAACTGGCACAAACTGGGAGCAGCAGCATTCCCCAAGTGAGCAGCATAAAGGGAACCAGGTAATCCTGGATGAGCCTCGAGTCTGGATCTGGAGCGATGCTCCAGCCTCGTGGGAAGTCGCGGGCTTGCTGAAAGAACGATCACGTGAAACTCAGAAGTGTGGAGTAGAAAGTCAGAGTAGATGATCAAAATAACGTCTCTTCCTTGTCTTGTCGCAGTCAGTCTGGGCAGCCCTGTGCTGCACCTGCAGCTGAAGTGGGGTGACAGCCACAAGTTCCCACTGCATCAATCCCCAGTTTTTCATCCCTTCTTCTGTTTCAAATATGTGACAATACCAACTAACTATTTTCAGCTAGATGAAAGTTTACCTTCACTAGCAGAATAGATATTTTATGCTCAACAATTTAAATAACTAGATATCTAAAGAAGAAATGTGGCCATCCACGGTATGCAAAAGCAGCCGAGTTATTTACCATATTGCCAGGTGAAACATGTTGCTATCCTCCACATCTCTTTATCACCTTTGCAAGAGGTCCCGATAAATTAGTTGTGGTACAATAGCAGAACATAAATATTTCAGCTAGGAATGCTTAAATTGCAAAAACCTGGCTGTAAATCCTCCCACACATGGTAGCCAGTCCCTCAAAATTTTCTGTTAAAGCCAAGTAAATAAATAGCACAGGTCATAACTAGTTGGGTGTAAGTATTCCCAAGAGCCAGATCATTGCTTGATGACTGCCAAGTGCTCCTGATGCTTTTACTCCCCTTTGCCACTCACAGGGGTGCTACCTCTATGATCCTCCCCTTCCTTCTAGCCTCCCCCAAAGTTCACTTCTGCTGCTGGCTCATATGAAGGAGAAGTTGGGAAAATAGGCAGGTTTGAGGAGATAGATAATACACAACAGCCATCAAGACCTGTCCACTCCTCACTGAGGATCTGCAGGATCTTTATCTTCCCCCATACTTCTGGCTTTCCTCAGTGATTTATTACCCTGAAATCCTCTGTCAGGTTTTATTCAAAGTCCACAGTCCTCCAAAGCTTGTTTTGTAATATATTTATGACATTTCTGGAATGGTAAAAGTTATACAGCAAAAAGTTGTATAATTCAGGGTTGGTTTTTGCAGGGTTTTTTTTGTTAGAAATTAAAAGAAGTTAAAAGCTTCTTTCAACAAGACTGAGACAGTATTTTGATTTCCCTTTTTCATTTCTAAGCTCATACTCACCTACTATTTTGGAATTACTGTTATTAGAAGAGTGCCTGGCACCCCTCACTGAGCTCAGAGCCTCATTTATTGCTATCAGCCCAGCAAAGGTGTATTGAAAAGTGTTGCACCTGTGGTATTCATCAAATGTAATTCGTCCATCTTAGAGCTTTATTCTTTCCCTGTTAATGCTCTGAGTAACTCT
Organism: Pygoscelis adeliae; assembly: GCF_000699105.1. Lineage (NCBI taxonomy): Eukaryota > Metazoa > Chordata > Aves > Sphenisciformes > Spheniscidae > Pygoscelis > Pygoscelis adeliae. Next base: position 4,130,731 of record NW_008825410.1, read on the forward strand.
GATTTTTCCCACAATTTTCTCTGAATCACTAATTATTACATTTGATTTCCATTAATATGAGCAGCTAATATTATTTGAAACAGTCTGTCAAGAAAGCAGACCATCTAATTTTGTATGGCTCATATTTGTATGTGTTTCCCAAATATAGGTGTAAGTAATTGTAGTTAATTAGTGCTTAGTGCCAAGCACAAGCTAGATGAAGCTTCCAGCTCTAAACATATATATAAAATCCGTATATATATATAATTCATATATATATATATATATGGGTTTCCCTGCATGGACCGAATTCTGCAAAGCATTTAAGCACCTGCCTTGGAGCTTGGTGCTTTCCTAGCTAAAGCCTAATTCTGTGTATTTTTACAGACATGGTTTCTAGATGCTAATGCAATGTGAATAATGTTAAAGTGAGATGCTGAGAAGTTGGTGGCAAAACCGCTCTCTCTGACTGAGAATGTAATCTGAGTTCAGTGGAAACCCTCCTGCGAGAAGGTTTCCTCTGTTCCCACAGTCTCAGATCCCACCACATCCACTGCATTGAAGCTCTGTTTTCCCACTCTCAGAAAACATCCACCAGTAACCCTACTAGCGAACAAAGAAGCTATTTCCACACCAACTCCCGTAGCAAGATAAGATCTACATGACATTAAAAATAACAAAATGTCCAAAAGTTCTTGTGCTTTTGTGAGCAGGCAGGGATGCAAAGATGTACTTGGAAGCTCTGCACCAGCTTCACAAGAATGGGTTCTGTAGATCAATGCAATTTATCCTCATCATTCTGAGCTGTTGGAAAATTGTAGGTGTGAGTATTTCAGCAAAGCATGTTTTTCATTAAAAGTATCAGAATAAAACCACAGAAGTTTCATATTGGAAATGCTGCCTTACTGTAATGACAAGGTATAGTTTAGCTGCCTGGTGATTCTGGTGTGGGCTAGCACAATGACTTCTGTGAGGATCAGCCACAGCAGCTCCACAAGTGAGATCCAGTGACACATGGCATAAGATGGGCTGGCCAAGAGTCCCACCTGCAGATAAGACTACAGATGTGGCACAGCTGAAAAACAGCTGTTTCTCAGGACAGTCATTTCTAAACTGAACGCTTTCACATGAAAGTTTACAGTTTGGGGATAAAAGGGTGGGGTTTTTTTTTCCTTTTTTCCACCCAAAAATCATCATTCCCTGAAGAAAATTAATTTCAGTGACCGGGGGGGGACAGGCATTAGCCTGGAGGTAGTGCTTTCTGCAAGAAATAGCCTGATAATCAAAGAATCACATTTCCTATCCCTTCTTCTGTATGCCTCTAAAAGCTGTATGAAAATGGAAATAAAAAATGCCCTCACATTTTGGTCATTC
>NW_008825410.1:4132140-4138587 GCF_000699105.1 Pygoscelis adeliae
AGGCAGATGTCAAGGCAAATGCATTACTTTTCTCATCAACCATATTACAACATTAAGAATTAAGAAATCTCCTTTTTATCATTATATTTCCATTACTAAATACCAATACAAATTATTTCCTTTTATCTCCTTGGGCAGGCGAGAGATACCATATTGTTTTCTAAATTAAAATAAGTTCCCCAATATGGACTATGCATAGAATGATACATTAAAAAAAAAAAAACCACACCTTACTAGAAGTGTAAAGTGTGGTAAGAAAGTGCGCTATTAGAGAAAAGAAAGGTAATTTATCTGGTGACCTGTTTCTCAGTTGAATTATTCTTTTTAAGAAACTAACACACTATCAGTGACTAAATTCAGATTAATAAAAGCATTGTTTACTCATTCTTTGCTGATGAGGTTTGATTGATGTTCTGAGAGACACAATTCACCATCTGAATTTTCTGCCCACAATTATACTGCCAATAGATTCCTCTAGCAGGAGGCATAGTTTTTGTTTGTTTTGCCCCAAGCTGTTTAAAATTATAAACATATGGTGCAAACATATAACAATATTATGTCAACCAAAACTGGAATGTGAGTTTGTAATAGAATATTGTCTAAAATAAACTAAACCATCTCTGCGACTTTGGTCTGTCTACTGGCCTGACATTTTGATTTTGGACTTGCTTTTTCCTTTTTTAAATGAGACCCAGTGAATAGAAAGGTAATAGATGCTAATTTCCCCTCACAGACATTGACACGCTGCCAAATGCAGCCCAATGTAAAGTAAGCTGACTTCCATGGAAATTCACCCATACAAAACAGAATCATGTTTGTTCTACTTTTCTTTAAAAGGCCATACAATCCTTCCATTTAATTTGAGAAGACAGGAATAACTCTGTAGCATAACCCATGTGATAAAGAAAACATCTCCGGCTGGGAGTTCTTCACATTGTACATGTCGCTTACAGAATAAAGGGAACTGACTCACTAAAACAAAAAATGCAGGTTACATCTGGCTGACGTAGTGGCTCAGCAGACAGGAGCATAGACTCTACTGAATTATAAATGCCGCAGTTGACTTCCCAAGCCACTGACCAGATTTGGGAAGTAAAGCAGTGGCTAGCACTGGCAGAGCTGCATTATCTATTGATACATCCTGCCCTGCAGTAAAAATATCTGTTCATTAACCCACCCTGCATTCTTCCCTCAGTTACCCCTGTGGTTTGGGAGTTGTGCAAATATGACTAAAGGCAGAATAAGAGTGCAAAACAAAATATGTTTTAACTAGTAGTAATTACAACACATTATAATTACAACTGTGGTAAATCTGCTGGCAGCTGGGACATTCTGTATCACAACCAGTCTGAACTTTAAGGTTGCTGCACAGGCCGAATTCTTGTTCAGAGAGTGAAGGCTATGGTGTGCAGCACAGCTGCAGCGGGGATGCTCTTCACTGGGGCTGTGTCCTTCTTCAGGTCCACTTCACTCAGCACCTATGATTCTGTGCTGGGGACAGTGCCGAGACACCAGTCAGTATTTCTCTGCATATTTCTCACCAGTTCCTTAACCCCTTGTGGAATGAAGCAAATTGGACAGCTTTAGGCATTACCCAGGAGTCAGGATACAAAGATGCACTGACAGCAGAGCTGTTTTACATGTGCTGGTGGCTTCTCGTGTTTTCAGTGAATGACAGAGACAAGACTCCTTCTTACTTGAAAAATAACCAACAATGACCTAAACCAGAATATTGTTGCTTTAAAGCTCATTAGACTTTTTCTAATAGCATTGAAGTATGCATCCATGTTTCCTGGACTTTTATTAAAATGCCGCAAACGTAAATGAATTGTCTCGGGAAGAAAATACGTAACATATTTCATTCAACCCACAATAATGTCTTTCTTCCAAGCAGTTTGGAAAAGTCTGATGAAGGATTGTGCAGATGGCTGTTGTGCTGGGAAGACGTTTCCGCAGCAGCATCTGCCATGCCCGAGTCTGTCCCGCAGTGCAGCAGAGCAGGGGACCCAGCACCAGCCGCTGCCACCAGCACCTTGGAGAATAATGACTTCCACATATGCCCTAACTGTTTCCCCCAGAATGGTAAATAGACAACAGGCTATTAGGCCCTTTAAAAAAAAAAAAAATCTTAGAGAAAAAACAGTTTACAAATTTTTAATGCAAAAGTGGATTGAGAGGAGACAAATGCCATCATGGCCAGGTTGGCCGGCATCACCTTGCTCATGAGAGTGGCCACTGAGCAAGGCAGCTGCTGAGCACTGCAGAGCTGGGACCGGGACTGACTCCAGCCCCCAGACCCTGCTGGGGTTTCTGCCTGTTGGAGAAGACCACCTGCAAGGCTCGCCTTCATGTGGACTCCTGTAGCACTGCACAGAAACTCGTATGAGAGAGGAGGAGTATGGCTTATGACAAGGTGACAGCTCCATTTTGAGTGGCTGCTGTCATATAACCTGAACCTGGTAGAGATAAGTTCCTCCAAGGTATCCCCTGACTTCACTATGTGCTCCAGCTGCTCCCAAAATACCGCTCTGAACCCTGGGACAGGGGAGAGGAGGAGAAGGGAAAGGTTCTGTGTCCATGGTGTGTGAGGCAGGAGTGTGCATACAATGTGTATGTGCAGAAGGAGGAAAAAAGCACAGGAACCCCTTCTGTTCTCCTTTCTCCAGTTAATCGACAGAGGTGGGAAAAAAAAAGGAATTTTTGTAAGATTTGGTTCTTCTTACGGAAGTGTTGCAAAATGAAATGCAGATTCTTTTCCTATCTTTGCAAGTGAACAGCAAGGCCTCTAGAGTTTTGCTGGTCGTTTTTTTCCTTATTTTTCTTCAGTTGTACCTGAGCACACAGTAATGTTAGAGGGGGTGCTGTTGGTCTAACAGCAGAAATCTTGCTGCCTGACCTCTGCCTGCCCCATTTCTGCACAGGGAGGCATGCTGAAGAGACTGATAACTAAAGCTGCCTGCCTTTTGGCCTCCCCATCCTACAGCACCATGGAGACCAGGTGCATGGAGGTTACCGAACAGTAGGAAAGGTATTTTTGTCATCTAACTTGAAGCATTTTGTCACCTTCCTCTTCACACAGAAATAGCAGCAGGTAGAAGAAGCACATTTGTCGAAACAAGGGTAGTTTGTTAAGGACTTGAGTGCCTTTTATGCAGAGGGTTCCAAATTTGATACCCTGTGACAGAATTCAAACACTACAGATGAGAATTTTGAATCTGGGAATTACTTTCTACACAACTGAAAAAACTTAGCTACACCATACAGTATCTTGCAAGCTCTTTGCTATTTCATCAGGTGTCCAGTAGCAACTTCATATGTTAAAAATGTGATGCAGAAGGGCCATGTTCTGCGGAAAGACTCAGACATTACCATTTGATAACCTGCAAATTAGTCTCAATCTGTGAAAGAAAAATCTTCAAGATATACCCTCTATTAATTCGACAAGAACAAATTCCCTCTTTTCTGCACCATTTTCTTCAATGATAGTCTGTCCAGTTTTATTTAGTGTGTGGAATTTAACCTATAGGCCAAAGTTATTTTCCATTATTTTATTGCCATATTTTTCAAAGATTGTCTGGTATATACCAAAGCTGCCGTTCATCTGAGATTACTGGAACAAAAGTTTTTCTGTTTTATTGCAAGGTTCTGAGACAATATTCTTCCAATTATGTTGCCTAAAATTAGGGTTTTGTTTTTATCTACCTCTGCTTTCCAGGGGTCCACAACCTCTCCAGTGAATAGACACCATAGGTTTGTAATGCCTCGGAAAAGTCAAGCCAGTTTTGTTTAATTTTCTAGTTACTTCTGAGTCTAACCTTAGGTATAAGCTGTGAACATGTTGTCTCCCAGAACATGTCTGAGATTCTCAAACGTGTTCAGGTTTAGCCTAAGGCTACACCCACTGTTTACTTAAAAACATTAAATGTATATGATTTCCATAGTTATGGAGAAATCGATACCAAGCACTTCTGAGAATCCCGTCTTCATCAGTTATAGATTGTAACTGTGACATTACCCTGGATTTGCAATACTGAAATGGAGAATAAAGCTTCTTCCAGAAATTTTAAGATTGGATGTGCACAACTCTGTTTCAAACCAACAGGCTAAATGACTGAATCAGAAACATACAGAGCAGCACATGTGGCAGCACATGCGGCGTGTGCGGACACAGGGTGAGTACCTCAAACTGCAGAAGACTCCCCCGGGGAGCAGGGTGGGGCATGAGCCATAGGAAGGGCAGGGGCTCGGGGACCATGGGACCCCCTTTGGTTCAGAGCACGAAGGCACCCCTCTTCTGCTGCTGCTCTGCTGACTGCCAGGCTGCAGCCTCCTTTCTGGGGTGATGCTTATAAATTCCAGCTTGTGAAGCCTGTTTCAATGGTGCCCCATCGATCATTATTTCCATGATTTATAAGTAGCTGTCGGTGGCACGAGTAGTGTGCTATGAAAAGCTCTGTTCCATGGGCGGGACCTTGTCAGTGAGAGCAATGGTTTCCTCCCGACAGTTCTGCTTGGAAAACTTTCGTTTAGCCAGATTTCCACCACCATCTACATACGAAATTAGACACTCATTTCCCGTGACTGTTCATTGCACCACACCATAGCTCCTAGTGGTTATGGCATTTTATTAGCGCAGCTGAAAATAGTCTTCAAATATGAAAAATGAAACCTGACCGATTTTATCATTTCCAATCATTTGAAGCCAAATTTTGACACAGTAGAATAAGACTCAACAACAACAAAAATCAAAAAATCTCCATAAGAGACTAATTGAAATGATACAGATTAGTCTGTGTATGTTCCTTTTAATTCATACTTAGTTTTCCTATCAGAACATAGTGATTGTAGGAAACCAACACACAGTGTAATTATATTACATCAAAAGATTCAATACAGCAAGGTAAATATTTCATATTTTTTCTCCCTCGGCACTGTTACACTTTCTCTCCTAACCTATCTTGAGGTTTTTCTGACCAGAAACATTTGTCAGCCAGTATCTGGCATACCTGCAGGTGGAAAATATTTATTTTGAGAAGCAAAAAATCCAGCCTTGACCCAATTGAACCTAGCAGCAAAACTTGACTTAATTCACAGTGAAGATGAAGGGATTGGCCCCAGTATGACCCTGGGCTTATTTTGGTCTTTTGGGCTCCACTCCTCACCATTTCCAGTAGCACACACAGCCCAGCAGGTCCAGCCTCTCCTGGGGACCGGCACCGACTTCTGCGCACAGCCAGTAATTGTGGAAGATTTGCTGACAGAGAAATCTTCTTCCAACCAGTGTGTTGGCCAGTGTTTCACATACGAGGTTATCTAAAATACATAAGCTTATCTACTATAATTTTATGTGTATTTTTACACATCAAAATATCATTGCTCTCTGATATCATGACCTCTGTGTTATATTATAAATGTAAGTTTTGCACTTTAAGCAACCTTTTACTGTTTTTCTTCTCTTTCCTTTCTGTACTGTGTCAGTTTAGCAGGGACTTCTTGATTTACCTTCTCTTTTCCGTTCAATATTTGTTTTTCTACACACCTCACAAGTGCCACAGCATCTACAGTTCATTATATTTGATCAAGTTAGATCACATATACATAGTGAAGTCCCTGAAACACATGGACACTGCAAGATGAATTGAGGAGGTCGTGCAAGCTCTTAAAATCACATTTTATGAAACCAACAGAAAAGAAAGCGGATAATAAAAGGCAGCCAAGCTACAGATTGTGCAGAAAGTGAGTGATATGAGGCAGCAGGTTGACCACTGTTTATTGCCTGCCAGCTAAATAAAATGGGATGTGACTTACTACTTGCTGGCTTTTCTGCCAGTTTGGTAAGATGTAATTCACGTTTTGGGTGGTGAGTCTGTGATCTCCTTCGGCTGTAGCATTCCCTTTGCCCTTGCTGAATCTGTCCCTCTCCGCCTCAGTCAAACACTCACATGCTAATGGGAAAATGTTGAGGGCCAGTTCCTGTACTGGTATGTAGAGGCTTGTTTCTAATGGTGAGAGTAACACTGTTTCAGCAAATTACTGGCTCCTTCCCCTACCCCAGGCAAAATCTGAAGAGTATTATCCCATCTCTGACTTGTTCTTGTTAACACCAGAAAGTAAAACCTCTTTTTGTTTTCTGACTTAGGAGAACAGGGAACCAGCAACTGCCCAAGCTTACAGCTGTGTCAAACCCAAACACACATTTCTAGGCAGAAAGCACTGCTCTGGGGGAGGAGGTTGCTTCCCACGGTGACTACAGCACCTGCTATGTCTGGAGTATGTAAACAGTAAAAGTGAACATTTCCTAAGATTTAGTTCAAGCTCCAGACATCACAAAGTGAATCCAGGTAACTGCACTTTGGGCAAGAAAGAAGGCTAGGTAGATTACATACAGATGTAAAAGCAATTGCTAAGAGCAATTTCTGGTACAATTATTCCTTATGCAGCAACTGG
>NW_008825410.1:4138868-4143548 GCF_000699105.1 Pygoscelis adeliae
GTACATGCATTGATGCTTGTGTTTGCAAAGTGGTACAAGTGCAGAAAGCTAGGCTTGGCTCTCCTTGGCCTCAACAAGCCCACAGGTCGGATACCCAAAATCTGCAAGTCCTCGGAGTACCAGGGGACCTCAGAGGACACAGGACCTTTGAGGCTGAAGAGCTTTGCTGTACCTCCCTGTCCCCACAACTCCACAGCTCTTCTATGGGAGACAGAGTGGGGCCAGGCTGTGGCTGGGTGAGACATAGTACTTCCTGATGCATCAGCAGTAAGTCAGAATCATCACAACCAAAAACGTGGTGTTTTGAGCCCAAAAGACCAAAATCTCTTTGAGCAAAAATGTGTATTCAGCGACAACAAACACCGCATTTACACTTCATGGGAAATTTATCCTACATTCGAAGGTCAAACTGTATACCAGAAATCCATACACTCAGAAATGCTTGACAAAACGTAGCTGTTCTCCCAAATCATGAATCAGAGCTCCCAAATGTAACAAAATGAGCCAAGATGGAATTGACAGTTACTCATGGCGAATGCAATCCTACTTACAAAATTCAACACAGAAAGGAAATTTAGCTCCTAGGAATAGGTGCTATTTATCATTTGTTTGCAGTTCCCCAGCTGATCAACTCTTAGCTGTACACCAACTAAACATCACGGGATTAACTCAGCTTTGATACAGAGTAATCAGTCTATTTGGTCTTTGAGCTGTCTCTCACATCTTCACATTTCCTTAGAAACACATGATATTATTTCACTACTGCACCAATGAACTCTAAAAATGTTTGTTAAGCCAAATATTGTATGGACTGTGAAAGAAACCTCTTGAATAACAAACACATAAGCAGCACCTTCTCTACTTTGTAATTAACTGGCTAATTTAATAGCATCCTAGTAGAGACTACAACGATCACTAGCATCACTACGTATATACTATATCTTAATGTGCTGCTCACAACACAAAGAAATTTCTTAGACTGAATTGTCATAGGCTGCAATAGTTGACACTGCCAGGAACTGCTTGTATGATGAGGAAATACCCTAACCAATGAGAAAATATCCTAGCTGATTATTTCCTGCTGTTACTCTGCTTTCACTGCGTTACAAATATTTTGGCTGGTTTTCCAGAAAGTCAAATGTGTCAACCAGAGTTGTATTTTATATACATTTTCTAATGTGATAATGTAACATATTCACAGTGATTTAGAGGAACTGCAGACACAGAACTCCAGTTCTCCTCTGTTAACAGGTGATACCAACTTGTACAGGATGAAAATATCAGCCACATATCAGCAGTCAGTGCAGGTATACAAAACTTTGGGCCACTGCATGTAAGTTCACCCTGGCTTTACACGCATACATGCACAGAGAGACCCCCATCAGGCACCGTACAGCTCCATCCTTTCATGCACCACAGACACTTCAATTTTGTTCCTGACACAGCACAGTAAACCCATGGCCATCTCAATCATAGTGCACTCAAATGCTAGTGAAAAAGAAAACAGAAAGCCACACAAGCAAGGGCCAGAGGAGGACTCCTTAATTTGATGGCTGAACACCTCTCCCATTTGGACTTCTTCCACCTGTACGTACCAGCCGCTGCAGCACGGAGGCATTAGGATTATTCTGCAGAAAAATTGCTGCTAAAATGTCTCTTGCTTCCCATTCTGGAACTGTACTTGTAAATACAAGTTGGGGGTTTATTTGTTTGGTTGGTTTTCTTACACGTGCTGTCACTGTGTCACGCACTGACAGTCTTGCCCCAAAAGTTAATTAAATGTTCAGTATCTATTACAGCTTCCTTCCATTAGTATTCATTTGCAGAAGCCTGGGACACCTCACCCATTAAGTTCAGATACATGTAATTTGTTCTTAATGTATGCTCATTATTTGCTATGAAAATGTGAAAGAGATTTCTACACAAACCTTTTATTCAATATCATTTCATGCATAGCCAAATAGGTAGTATAAATAGCACCAGTTCTATTTTTGAATCTTTGCATCATGAGGGTTAGGGTTCCAGGCACTTGCGTTGTTACAATGCGATCTGAAAATCCATGCCACCAGCAGATGATTCTAAAGCATACATTTAATGGTAAGCTGTCAAATACGTGCCAAGCATTGCTTTAAAAAGAATTCCTCAGGCAAGATCCAAATCTATCGAACTCTCATCTTTGAACTTCTTACTTCCAAACTAAAATTTCAGTAATATTTTGTTAAGCAATGATAAATACTTTATTAAATATGGTAATTAATATTTTGCTATAAAATTGCAGCCATTTAAAGATAACAATATTTTCGTAATTCTAATAATTTAACAACGGAAGATATATATAATTCCTATTTTGAGAATCAGACAGAAACATTATTCCAGAGAGGAAAAACATTTCTTCTCACCTATCTTATGCTCTATCTGAATTCAATAATTCCCTAGCAGTGAACATTGGCTAACAGTCCTTTGCTAAGAATAAATCAATGAATCTCCTTAATTAACCAGTAAAGCCCATTGTAAGTTAAGTCTTCTACATCCGCATATTTTACAGGGCAACAGCCAAAAAATTAATGGACTGCTTGTCCTTACCAGCAGCCTCATTCAGAAAAAGAGCAAGGTGCATGCTGAACTGAATTTCTCCATATCTTCATTCACTTCACTACCACTAGGTGGTCAAAGCAGTCCCGCCATGATTTTTCAGACCAGTGTTGCACGGTTCATGAGCTTCTGCTTTTATAGAATGAACATCAATCACATAATGTGAATGATGGACCCAGAATCAGTTTTCTTGTTATATGAATCCCATTTCCATCCTTGCCAAGAAAGTTCAAGACAATCAATACACAAAGCTTAGTCTAATTTTAGTTGTTACTTTGGGCAGCAGAGATACAAGAATGAAGAGTACAATAGTCAGCATATTTTTTCCACCTTTTTTTTTTTTTTACAAAAGGGAAGGGGCTGTTGATTTTTAATTATGATAAGAACATTTTTATGGTCTGAATATACCACCCCTTCCATTTACACCTGTCTGAAGTGTTACTTTCAGAGGAAAATCACTTTGGTAGGCGCAGAAATAATAAAAGTTTCAAACTGTCAATTAAAAGGGTCATAAAAAAAGCTAGAAGTTAAGCAGATAACTACAAATACTTCTTACCTCCTTTTCATCTCTAAGTTTCCAATAAGTTCAGTGGTCATAGAAGTACCACAATGACAGTCTTGACTTTCAGACCCCGCTGTGTCTGAAGACATGCAATGTATACATGACATTGCAATGCAGAAATGCTGTACAGAAATAGGGGAAATTACCACCGTGAGGAGAATATACCACCTGTGGCAGGTGCACCTGCCCTGACAAAGACTTGGGGCATTAAGACCGCTGCGTCCTTACTTTTTGCGCCCTTACTTTCGTGCCTTTAAGGTGGCGAGTGCTGACCATCAGGTACACACCTTGGGGCAGTGATTACGGTCATGTATACACCTCGGGCGAACATCAAGGCCCTCAGTCAACCAGAACTGACCACAGATCAGATTCGACTAGGGTATAAATGGAGCCCCACAGGAGGGCAAATGGAGTGGGTCCTCCTTGGAGCAGCGGGTCTGCAGCTGGGGACTCTCCCCTCGGGTCAGGACGCTGCCCAAGGAAACTCCTCGAGGTTGAGAGCCCTCATCTTATAGGTGAGTGATTGTGCACATTTTGGACACTCATTTCTAAAGCCGGCTGTGCAGCATTAATCCTTCGTACCCCATCCTGAACCTGTGGTTTACTGATGTTGTCAGAGTGTTGATGCCTCATTTCTAGTTAGTTTTCTGCTGAACAATTTTGGTTAAAATAAAGTTTATTTTTTAATCTATCACCTGCCTTATTTGATTTTGTGAGCCTCCGTGACACACCCTTAGGATGAAAGAGCAATCATCTGCTGACAGTTCAAAAATGCTAATTGTAAGGATGGTTTTTGAGACACAGACGGCTGAAGTATTTGGAAGATTGAGAAGCTACTGATTTCTTTTAAAGGAATTAGCAGTGGTAAGGCTACTCATAATATAAGATGGTACTTAAAAATGTAAGATATTGTGAGAGTGACAGGTATGGACCACACTGCATTTCTCCAGAAATCCCTTTTTGGAACCTAGAAATTCTTTCCTGCCAGAATGACTGAAATAGCCCTATCCAGTATGGCCAAGCTGAATTTTCTAACCAGAAGAAAACCCACCAACTTTTCTAACAGTTGTTCCTGAACCTTTGTGAATCCTTTATGCAATTTTTTTTTTTTTTTTTTTTACTCCTGATTGTATAAAATTTCACTAGGTAGGAAAAATGAATTCAGAATAAGAGGATAGCTTTCTATTTTAAGTATTAAGAAGGCACCAGACCCACTAATGTCTTCTTAAAGAGTGATGTTCCTGGGTTTTCATCTAGGGTATGGGTGTAGAACAGGACCCACAAGATGAATGAACTCCCAGCAGCTCTCCCAGAGATACTTCAGTCTAAAATGGCTAAACTGGGACATACTCATGTATTGACCAGGTTACTGGGAGATCATGGCCTGTCTCAAGCTACACCTGGCATACCACATAGGGTAAGATGTGGAAGAGTATTTTTGAGAGAAATGAGAGTTGGTTGGAGAGGAGCAGGATGCTGCACAGTTTTCTCCAGCTGCACTGTAACAACCTCACTTCCTTCAGCAG
>NW_008825410.1:4143585-4162567 GCF_000699105.1 Pygoscelis adeliae
GATTACATGTGTGAGCAACCAGAATTTATAATTTCACAGAGGTCAAATGAAAGGCTAAAATTTTTCGTACAAAGAAAATGACAGGAGAGGGAGTCAAGTGAAAGGCCAAGTCAAAGGCTGTGAGAAGTTAAATACAGATGAGTCAACAGCCCACAAGATCCCAACAACAAAATGGTTCTGCACTGTAATATATTCACTAAATTTTCCAGTTCCCCGACTGAAACATTTTAGGCCCATTAACATGATTCCTCTAATAGTGCAGACATGTTTTTTATGCAGGGATGCCTCTGGAGATACGATAACTGGAGGAATATTCCTCTCTATCAGGAGAACTGTCAGAGGAAATTACCCTAATACGTGTGCACAGAGCTCCTCCAGAAGAGGAAGGCTGCTCCCTTATGGGGAGGTGAATGGAAGCTCAAGGATGATGTAGGCTTTGGTTATTCCCTTTTGTTTCTTGCTTGAAGCACTTTTAGATTATGTTAGGAGATCTTAAGCACTAGAAGTAAATGAGAGTTTCCATTTACTTTTCTGGTAATTTAACGTTTGGCAAACTGGAAAATATACAGATTAATAGATCTGCCAGGCTTAGAAACATCTGGTTTAGCAAATTAATGAATCTGCATGAAAAAGAGGGAAAACTGTAATGCCATGACAAGCTTTTCTTCCCTGACAGGCTACGTACACGTTAGCTGAGTATCCAGTCCCTCCTCTCCAGTAGGGCTTTAGGGGCTCAGCAATGCAAGTAGGAATCTTTTTACTGACATCAGTGATTTCTGTGGTCTTTGAATAGATGCTAAGGACTGTACCTTGCTCTAGTCCTGCTAGGGGGAATGTTTCATTGATTTTAATGGCAGTTCAGTCAGTCTACAGCTAAAAAAAAAGTTAAAAAATATATGGGAAGCAGGAATTCTCTGAGAAGGTGTGATACATAACTCTGGATGGGTATGAAAGGCAGAATAAATCCTCCTGAAGTTGTCCCAAGGAGATCAAAACAATGATTAGAAAATTCTGTTTCTTTTTAAGTTAAGATAGCAACAGTCCACCAATGCCTTTTATATTAACAATTTTCAACACGAGCCTGGAAAAGAGTGGAGCAAGACCCAGAAAAGCTGCAATGAATTGTTTCCCTGCTGAAGATTTGCAGGTGACCTGATAGACGGTGGTACAGAGGAGGCTGGGGAGACCCTGGACGGTATTGTCAGCATTGTGATGAACTGCAGACGTGCCTCATCTCTTACACATATGCATTTTCCTTGTGTTGATGGGGTGTCCGTTTTCCTCCCACCTCAGGCTCACTCTGTCTCATACGTTTTCAGAGTAGCTACCTCTCAGTCTGAGACACTAGACACAGCAGGTCTGTGACCGGTTCTATCAGGCACGAACAGTAGAAGTTGCTCACTGCAATGAAGCAGGAGCTCCAAGGAGTGCCCAGCCCAGATGCGTGTTCCCACCACGACCCCCACCACAGCCCATCTGTAGAGGTGTCTCCGCTGCGCTTAATCCCCTGCACACAGTTGAGCCCTGAAGAGAAGAAAGGTGTAAAGTCTGAGACTGGATCAAACCCAGGACTTGCCCGTTCAAAGCCCCAGGGGTGGCAGAAGCAAGCATCCCTGGGAAGGCTGGGTCCGTAATTGCAGAGGAGGTGCAGGAGGAGCATTACACAGGTCTCAGACTGGCAGAGGGGACAATTTGCAACCTGTTGTACTATTCTAAAACACCTAATAAGGTGCTTTGGTGTATGAGACAAATGTTTTTTCCATCACGGTAGTACATCTCTCTAACCTATTCTTTGGAGCTGTTGGCACTTTTGAATATTTATTATAAACTAATATGACATTTCAATGAGATAAACACAGCATTTACCTCATCTAACAGACAGGAAGACAGTTACTCAAGCACCTTCCAGTACTATTAAAAGTAGAAGGTCTGGAAAGGAATCCTCCTCACCTGCTCCTACGCTTGCAGGCCGTGGAGAGACAACAGTTCGCCACTTGGTGAGCAGGAGCGGGTCTGGTCTGCTCGCTTCATCCCACCACCTCAAGTTAAAGTCCCAAACTACCAGAAATATTGGGAAAGATTACTCTGCTTATCACTTGTGACCAAAAATTACTTTTAGAAACAGAGAATGTCTTTAGCGACCTCGTAAAAAAGAAAAAAAAAAAGGAAAAAAAGGAGATAAAGCTGATGTGTAGGTTAAGTCTGCACTGTGCAGAGATAGCCTAAGGCAGTGTCTGAACTTTATCAGCTTCCACTGACTCAGTATGTTTATTCTTTTTATCTGTTTGTTTTATAGTAGCTGAGGTATTTGTTTATAACAGCAGCATTTTTATATCAAAATCTTAATTTCTGTATATAGGAACTGAGCTTTAAATTATATAAATACAAAGAAGGGAAAAGTATCCTGAGAAAGACAAACCCAAGGAATACATGGAGGACAGCAGACTGTATTTGTGTAATGATTAACCATCTCTGCAGTGCCTGGGAAAGCAAAGCAAGAGCTCCATGACTGCACAGCCAAGTGACTACAGGGGCGAGGTGAAGGCATGCTGTCCACACATTATGATCCAAATGGCAATCAAGCCAGACTGAATTTTAGAGATATAAAGGGAGATGAACAACGTAATTTAGAAGCCAAGAAAAATATACTTTACTGGGTCACGTAAATATCAAAGCAGATTGATTGCTGGGAAACTGGAATATTAACAAGCCACGCAAGCAAGTTTACTGTCTGCTCTAAACAGACATAACTGCAGGTCAGCATGCAAATGCCTTCCATTATTTATACAGTCCAAGACAGTTATAGGATATTGCATACTGCATAGAATATTAGCTAAGTCATGGTCATGCAGAAGAAATGAACAAAAAATACCCTCTAGATTTTAACTCTGGTTGAAACCTTCAGAGTATGCCTGAGAAATGACAATAGGCCCTTATTAATTTGACACAATGAGACCACACATGCTGCAGATCACCACCCAAGTGGTGTCCAGTCTTTACACTGGCTAATTATCCCATTAGGAGTCAATGGAGGAGTGAATGACTGAATAATGACTCCAAGATTTGGGCCCTGCAGAGGGAGAATGGGTAATTAAAAACAGCAATCAAAACCTCCAACAAATGAACAGAACCATAAGGGGGTTGGGGTTTCTTTCCCTTCTGTTATTGATTATTTCTGGTACCTTGCAATTTTCCCAAAATAGTGGGAAGGAGAAAATTGTAGCAACATTCCTAGAGATCTCAAACCAAAATCAGCAGTAGCAGTAATTTCATGTGAGACCCTGCTTCAGCCTCGGACTGAACCAATGAATGGATAACAATCCCACGTGTTTTTTTCTTGTCTCTTATTAAGAGAACTCTGTATATCCTAATAGTCTGAGACTTTCCAGTGACTAAAAGTCATTAATAAAGGAAGAGTAGCATGGATTTTTTTTGTGCTTATCAAAGCTTCTACCAGCATTTCCATTCTGCCAGGTGAGAAAATGTTGAAAGATAAATAATTAAATTAATCCATTAATTTATGTATTATGTATGGAAGGCAGCATTGTAATGGCATTCACATTTCCCAGCGGGACATCAGCTTCGCAGTTTACATTGCAAGTACACATTTTTTCCTTGCAGTCATAATTCATCTCAAGACTTCTGCCTTCTGACTAATGGGGACAGGATCCTTATTCCCTTTCCTGCTGTCACCACTCAGCCTTGGAAGGATTGGAAGTGCTCTGCAATCCTCACTGCCCAATTAATCGAGCAGTTACCCAGATCTCATGTCCTTATGGTACACATGGGCAAGCCCCTTACATGAGACTCAGAGTGCTTTAAACCCTGTCCAGCTTGCACAGTGCTGCTGTAGCTCAAGCCAGATCATGGTAACTTTGAAGCAAAACCAAAAGCAAATTCAACAAAAGTCTGAAAACAAGAGAAAAATAATCCTATGCTTTTAAAATTATTCAGGAAATAAATCTTAAATTGATTTTTTCCTTTCATTCATGGAAACCCTTATCCTTTTTTACATCTCTTTGCTAATGAGTGACCTAAAAGACTTGACAATGTGCTTATAGGATGATTTCACCATCATTCCTTCATTTTCCTTTTGCTATACTGTAGCTGGTGGCACATGATGCCCTTCAGCCCCTTCTGGACTAGAATCCTCTTGCACAGTTACCTATGATTGACAGGGAATGGACTCACTGGCCCACCTAATTCCCTCCCTTGCTGTGTCACCAACTTTTAAGAATTCCTCAATTTTGAGAACTTGAGGAATAATACAAAGTAAAATAAAATATGTTGAAAGTCTTGTGTTCTTTCCAGCAGCAAAGAAAGCCTGAGAATGATACAGTTAACAAAGGGGTGATTATGAAAATGAAACCTGCACCTCAAATATATGAATTCTGTTTTATTTAATGAGAGTGGGGAAAAACAAGGGCAGGGGGAACAAGAGAACTTTAAAGCTAATAATGTTACTTCCAATGGAAAAATCTAGATGGAGGGAGGGATGAAACTTTTTGCAGAAGTTTTTAGTAAAAAAAAAAAAAAAGAAATATTTTACATCAACAGAACATTTTTCAGAATAAACTTCCAGGTCTAATTAGGAAGGCTCTCTTGCCCTTCATGCTGGGAAAGGCAGTCAATATCCCGCTGGTAGAGAGCTCCTGAAGTCACAAGGGCAGCAATAACAGCACCAGCATTAGGGTCCCACAAAGCAGTAGGGGCCAGCATTCATTGATTTTGGGAGCAATAAGGCTCATTGATTTTACAGTTTGAGACAACTAAAAGCAAAAGAAAAATCCTCTTCAAGGAAGATCTGTCATGTGTGTTCCCTGGATACATAAACAAAAGAGGCCCTTTGGAAGTATATCAATATTCTACAATAGATGGAGAAAATCTGACATGTTTTGAGCATGGTGCTGAAGTATCTGAGACATAACCAAGGATGAGTGACAGCCTCCCAGGACACTTCTCACAATGATCACAACTTCCATCTACTTTCTTTCTCAGATGAGTTCAGTGCCTCTCCCTGGCAATGGGAAAGGAAGGGCAGAAGAGATGTCAGTGTAGCTATGCAAAAGGGCAAACAGTAGACATCATCACACGGTCTGCTGGATTATCTGTATCTCATCAACCTTCTCTAATAAAAATAGTTCATATAAGAACAATATCAGATCCAGTATTGGCTATGAAAGAAAGCACTTGAAAATGTATTCTGGGGGAAAAATTTAGAAGCTTTTCTACTGCCATCAAAAGAATGTCCCAGTGTATTATTACCATCTTTCTCCTCTCTGCATGTCAGTTTGCAAACTCCTTTTCTCCTAGAGGTAATGTAATCCTACTGAAAACCAAATAAGCAAATATGTTTTCATTGTTTTCTTTACCCCACTCAAATAGCATAGACTGTAGTTTGCAGAGTAAAGCATTTCTTTGGGTACTATATACTACAGCTCGATTTAATAGCTAAGAATCTTAAAACATTAACAGAATTAACAGATTACTGTGTTCAATATTCTTGACAGTTAGGGATTCTTGGCATTTTCCCTCTTAAAAATGGAAGAAAGAAGTGATGAAAAGAAATTATATGTCTTGTTCAACAGCACTCAGGTCTGTTCTTTAACCAGGAACTGAACAACACCCTTTTGAACAAGGAGGGGAAAAAACAAAACCAATTTGTTTCTGGTGGACTAATGAATATTATTTTGATTAGCTGACAATTTTAAAACACAATCAAGTCAAAGGAAACATTTTACTTTACCCAAAACACTGCATTTTCAATGTTTACACTTTCTAGTGCATGTCAACATTATTCAGCAGTTACTTTTAAAATATAAACTATTTCTTAACAGTAAAATTCAAGCATTTCATTTAGAAAATACTTTAAGAAAATATTTGGGGTGTTTAAATCAAAACAATTTGCCAAAGTGTACATTTCCAAAACACTTCTCCTGACCTAAATCTGAATACCTGAAAAAAAAAGGTCTAGCTACGTTCACTCTACGCAGTCCTGTTTGCTACGTTGTCCTTTTCATTTTCTTCAGGACTGAATCTTAAAAGACTGCAAATCAAATTAATCAGAATAGGGTATTTTTCTCTTTTTACAAGCTACGTTGTGGAATGAAGGGACCACAATTAGAGACCATCAATTATCCTTATTACTTCTCCAAAATAGATTGCAAAGAGCGTTGCCTTTTCATTGGATAATGTGCTCATAAAAAAGCAAATTCTGAGATAATTTGCTCTGATAAGAGCTTTTCAACATTTGTTGGTTACCTTAGAAGCTGAAAATCATCTTTGGCAATAACACACTGCAAAAGAACCTGGTGCTATCTCAGCAGTCACTCTTATAACTAAAGTGGGTTACTCTGTCTTACAGGCAAAAGGCTCTACCCTAAGAATTTAGAAGCCAGTGGTATCTTTACATACGTCTTACCAAGCCTTAATTTGCTTGACATAGCTAAGCAACATCAAAATTAGTAAACACTATCCATAGAGTACCACAATACAAAGTGGTATTGGTGGTTTTAGCAAAGGCACGTGTGAATCAGAATTACTGAGTCCAGTTTCAATTGCTCTGTTTGTGAAGTGGCTGGAAAAGCTTAATACTGGTCAAGATATGTGAAATCAACCAACCAAATACAGGACACTAAGACACAAATTGGAAAATAAGATGTTAAAGTTATATAAGATGCTATGACAGTTCACATAGAAAGCTGGAAAAACTTATCAAACTAGGCTGTGTCTTCTACTGTAACAGAGCAGCACTGGAAATAAACAGTCACACTGGTCAATATAGACAAAACTTCAAAATATTAGCATGGCATGAAAAACTTGAAAGTTAACCCTCTCCAGAAAACCTTCTCCTAACAGCAAGAAAAATATCCTCAACATCCTTCCGAGCCTCAAGGTCATGTTTGGAAAGAAAAACACAATTTTAGAGGTTCAAGGACATGAATATCTAAAGCAATCAAGTTATCATTCAAGTGCTCAAAAGCCACTGTGTCTAAATTTGAGGTTACTGGGTGGAATTGTGCAGCAGTAATGTATTTGACAGAAAAACTCACATTATTATTTTTAGCTATAAATGCAAAAAAAGAAGAATCCATACAGCACTGAGTAGCAGTGTGAGGAAAGACAGGAATCCTAAGTGTTATGCAGAATGCATTTTCATCAAAGACAACAAGGCTTAAATATAAAGGACAATAGCTCACACTACACCCCAAGTGCAAATGCCCATAATCGAATACAAAACATGGAATAGGGTACAAGAAACCCTCCCCCTTCTCATAGCAGAGGTTAAAGTGTTCTGGACTGAAAGAAGAGGAAATATGTGATAATGCTACCGACTCACTGAAGAATAAAGGGAAACATCTCCTAAACCCATCCAACACCAACCAGCCAGAAGAGAAATCTTAAAACCAACACGGGCTGAAAGACTTTCTGTTAGCAGACAAGTCTCATGCATCTACCATGAAACTAATACATCCCTTGAAGGATGTTTCATGTCCCTTATCCTTCCCCTCTTCACCATCAGTACATGCAATGCAGAACCAAAACTGCACCCACCCAGATTCAGGCTCACCGGCTTCCCAGAAGGAAAAACATTGCATGATTCATCACAAACATTTAAGGTGAAACAATCCCGGGTGAAAACTGTTCTCAACACCCAACACACACGCCCCCCAGCATTACTTCCATGACCTACACACTTTGTCTGTGGCACTGGGATTCAAGCTGGTATCCGTGTCTGCTAGTGCTGTGCATGGGGCCATGGGAGGAAGCAATCGCTGTGGCTCTTAAGTGTGTGAAGCGACACATCCCCTCCATGTGCCTTACAGCTCTGAAAAGCCCTGTGCCCTCCAGGCCTTGCTCCTGACTTTAAATTGTGCAGTTCACAGACCTTAGCATGGCTGAGCTTGATGACTGACCTCCCACAGTCCCCATCCCATGAATAGGAATAGAAGAAAAACCAAATACTGGCTGTGAGAGTGGCTGAGGTGCAAATGAAGAGAGGTAGTTGCCTGCCAGTTGGCTCACAGAGGGCTTTGGAAATAAAAGCTACTTGGTATAAACTGCTGGTGAGACATCACCTGTAAATATAACACATTTCCACTCTAAACAAAAAAATACTAGAGCCATAACGGTGTTAGTTCCTGTGTTAGAGGAATGAGCTGTATGCCTTCACCTACCAGGGAAGAGGGGGTGGGCACACTTCTGATGTGAATATATGCACAAATGAGCAGATTTTCAGATGGCCTTCAGCATTGTGCTTCCTTCTTTCTTCAGCTCGAAAATGCAATATACACCCAGTGCAAATTACAAACAAAATGTACCATTAGGAGTCACAGATTTCCAAACCACTTTGGCAAAGAAAACAGTTTTCTAAATTACAGAGATAAGCAGTGATCTGTATTTGCATAAAAACATGAAAATGTCTACTGTGTGATTCAAATACTACTAGCACTTTAGCATAATTACCCTGCCTGCTTAAAAATCACCCATGGAGAAATGGATGAGGCCTTAAAATATAGCACAATACAAATTACATCTTATGAACTGTACAGCTTTTAAAGTGCTCTTGAAACCCAAGAGGTGGTATGATTTAAGGTATATTCTCAATTTCTTCTATATTATAGACTACACCTTCAACCCCAAATTCTAGGATGTCATTAGCCCTCAAACTTTATGAGGCTCACAACCTGGTAGAAGATTTCACACTGTGCATCTGCATTAGCATTTTCATTCAGATCAGGAGTGCACTTTTGAAACAAATCTCCTGGTCACTTAGTAAGCTTTGGTTCATGTTATAGTCTTAAAGCACATGGACCTGAAGACACTCTCCAGGAGTACCTGCATTGTACTCCAGCCTGTAGTGGTTGAACACCAGTCTACTGGACCAGACTAAGGTTTTTTTGCCATAAAATTCCTGAAATGTGTAGTGTGAACTTTGTGTCTTTAGTACCAATGGTTTTACTTTACTAATCCACTCCCATTGGCTTCACTACTTGCTAACATAGACACAGTGTATAGCCGTGCAAAGGTTAGGTTAGACCCTTAAACCCCAAAAGAAACTAATGATCTGTTGGAAAACAGACAGACCTGAAGGTAGCCTTGAGCAAGATCTGCCCTTGCGCGGTTTGACTTGGCTCTCAAACCTCCATGACATAACATTCCCATTTTCTGTGCTTTTTCTGCAGCGATGGCTGTGTTCTACCAAGAGAATAAATGGCCAGAAGAAGAGGTGGTTTTGGAAACCAGGACTGGATGCACCTGTGGAATTAGAGACTCAGAATGGGATGTAAGTTATAAGATCATGTATTATTTCCAGCTTTTTTCCCAATATATGGAAATTGGACCACACATTGCAGTTCTAATGAATAGATAAAAATGGCTTTTACCCCCAATTCCTCATTTTCATAGTTTTGACTATAGTCATAATTTTAACCTTCTTTTCTTCTCTGTGCTGCAAGGTGTAGCGCAGAACCCAAAAGGAGGAAGCAAGGGTCTCATTTCTGCATGGCTTTAGGGAAAACTATACAAAATTTATTTATTCCATGCTAAGATAATGTACGCTTAGAAGAGAGATTAAATGAAAATGGGTCCATTTCTGGCTGCGATCATAATACATGCATCTGGAAAGGAATTACTGGGCTGAAATAAAAAATTACAATTGCAAAGGCACCAGATTTTTTTAACTGTATGTACAGACAGCAAATATGTTATCAAATATGTCTGCATTCAGCAACTTCCAGTTCTTCAAATAAAGGGGAGCAAGCTACTTGTTGGTTGAACAGAGACTGCAGTGTTCTGACTTCATATTGAAACAAAATCATCCGCATGCATCATTCTGTGAAAAAAACAATAAGTGGTAAAAATAAATGACAGTACAGGTACTGGGACTAAGATGGAAAAGCACCAGTCACCAGCCAGAATTGAGTGGTCTGAGAAGGATGCTACAGAGTGTAGTTTATAACCACAGGAAGAGATCAGCTTCTCTTCTCGGTAGAGGTCAGGCAGTGTAGTGAGACATTAAAAAGCATTGAAACAAATCAGACTAAAATACATACAAATATACTTACAAATAATCTTTATATAAAAACCATTGAATAATTCTTGAATAAATTTCTTCATACTGTTGATGATAGGGCAATGTTTTAACAGAACACGGGCAGGCTTTTATTTTTTAATACATTTTAAAACATATTCTTCTCAAATCTGATGCAAGAGCCAAATATCTCTTCAACTTTCAGTGATACCAGGAATACAGAGTCCGTATTTGACGTATTACCAGAATATAAGTAACTTTTGATCCTGCACCACAGAGCTATTGTGCCTACAGGACTGTCTTAAATGCATAGATTGTTTTTCTCTTAATCTCTGATGGGTTCAGTTCACAGACATGCAGAAACTATTTGCTTTCTTCACAGCTGCAGAACAGCTATTTAGTGTATCGTTCCTGCACACATCTCTCATATCTGCATATGTGTAAAGGTACAGAGGATTTAATTCAAGTTGACTTCTTCAGTGTCTCTCTCCAACTCGTGCTTTTAGCTATCTATCTTGGAATACATGTGAATCAATTGTTTCAATCAAAATCAAACGCTGTAACATAAGCATGTAAATTGGATCTTCAGGAGAGCGATGGCATGAAAGAGACTCCTTAGGGGGAAAAAGTACAAAATTATATCACTGTATATCTAGTCATTTTAATGAATTTACAGCTGAGATGCAGGAAATAACAAGATATGAAGGAGAATACAAAAACTAAAACAATAATGCAGTGCTGTATTATTGAAGAAAAATATTTAACTATAATATGTTGCATGAAAATGAACAATAAAGAGAGGCCTATGACAAGATGTTTGACCTTGTTATGTGTTTGTCTAGGGAAAAGTATCTGTTGATGAGGTTCTTACCCTTTAATTGACTGAGATGTTTTATGAGGGACAGTGAACAAATTATAAATATGAGAAAAAAATGGCAGATTGACTTAAGGTAAAAAATAGATGGGGCACCAGAGGAACAGTTGTCCTGGTCCTAAAGCCTTATGAGGAGTAAGAGTGGGGATCATAATCTAAAGTGATTACATGGACAGGTAAAAGAAACATTACTGGAAGGTGCGAGGCACTGACCCATGCTTCAGTCATGCGGGAAGCAGGTCTGTATCCCTTGACAACCTCAGAAATATAGCATAATATAGCAAACAAAATACACTTTTTTTTTTTCTATTTGCTTTAGTTGGCCAAAGCATTTTCCAAGCCATAGACCAGCCTCAGATGAGAGATACTGCATGTGAACAAGCATGTTGTGGTTTAGCAGGCAGCTAAACACCACGCAGCCGTTCGCTCACTCCCCGCCCCTTCCGGTGGGATGGGGGAGGGAATTGGAAAAAAAAAAGTAAAATTCGTGGGTTGAAATAAAGACAGTTAAATAGGACAGAAAAGGAAGGGAAAAATAATAATAATAATAATAATAAAAGAATAAATAAAAGAATATACAAAGCAAGTGATGCATGAAGCAATTGCTCACCATTTGCTGACCGATGCCCAGCCAGTTCCCGAGCAGCAGTCACCCCACCCCAGCTAATTCTCCCCAATTTAGATATTGAGCATGACGTCATATGGTATGGAATATCCCTTTGGCCAGTTTGGGTCAGCTGTCCTGGCTGTGCCCCCTCCCAGCTTCTCGCTGGCAGGGCATGGGAAGCTGAAAAGTCCTTGACTAGTGTAAGCACTACTTAGCAACAACTAAAACATCAGTGTGTTATCAACATTATTCTCATACTAAATCCAAAACACAGCACTGTACCAGCTACTAGGAAGAAAATTGACTCTATCCCAGCTGAAACCAGGACAAAGCAGAAGAGCACATCTGAGTGTCTGCTCCTCTAACCTGAAGCATTGCAGTGTTTGGTGATGCAGATGATTTCCAAGGCTTCCTGCAGCTTTGTGGGGACTGGACCTCCTGAAGGAGGTTCAGGAGTGCCAGAGATGATGAAGTGAAAGGCAGTTGGAAGGCATGAACATAAGGGCACACTGGAGCAGCAGGGAGACTCACATACCACCGATGGCATGAATTCATGGGACAGAAGAATTTGGGGGGGAGTAAGGTTGCCTGTGGTCAGGGCAGAATAATATGGTAGGTTAGTGAAGGATTAGGAAGGAATGCACAATATATGGTGACACAGCAAGGAAAAGAGAGGAACTCATGGTGGGTCTGAGATAACGGGTAAGGCAGAAGAGCAGACTAAAGTGAGTTGATTGATAGGCAAACCAGAAGACTGATTTAGGACTGCTGCCAAGGGAACCTGTAGTAATTTGTACTGTAGTCTCCTGCAACTTAGGAAAGATTAGTTAGTAATTATGTTACTAATTAATTAGTTCTTTCTCACTAACCTGCCCTCCACTGCCTCTGCTATATTCAGCCATGCTGAACAGCGTGCTGCTGTACAAAGTGACCTGGACATACAACGTGACATAAAATCTCTGGCCAGTGCTAGCACATTTTAAAGCCATTTTTGTTGGGATATGGTGAATATCTATATCTGTTTAATTGTAGATAAAGCACCAATCCTTCTATGATGTGAGTGTACTTTGCAGTTTGCCTGAGCTGCATTAATAATTACTCTTCAATTGTGGTTAGTCAGCCATCTGTCTAACAATTTCAAAAGCATTAACCACACCACTTTTTTTCTGATGTGGAGTAATGTCAAATGCTTTGCTGAAGTCAAGAGATATGTCCCCTTTATTCCTCTTTTCTATGAAGCTTATTATCTCATCAAAGGCAGAAACCAAGTTAGCTTGACATGAGTTATTTTTATGAATCCATACCGCCTTTCTCCATTAATCTCTTTTAAAAACTTGCAGACTGTCCACCTCATTGTTTGTTCTAGTACTTTAACTACTTCTTTTGGCCTATGCCTTACAAAATTTAATTTTTTATTCCTCTTTCCTAAAGATAAATAATTTTAATTGATGTTCTGTTCCACTTTATCTCTAGATAACCAGTTAAACTTCAAATTGAGTGCTGGCCGTTTCTCCTATTATCCAGGCAAAACAGATGGATCAAGGCCAGGCTTGAGGAGTCCCTGTCCATGCCTCAACTATATCATCATAACGGAAAAGTCTGACATTAGTTTGTCCACCACTACTACAAATAGGTCTGTTCTCTGCTGATTTCTGTACCACGCTGATAAGGAGGGTATATTGCCATCTGACCAATGATTTCTGACTGTTAAAGGATATATTTTTCTCAGTGCTCTCATCCTGACACCATTTAACATTGTTGAGTGAAATTCACTATAAAAACAGAAATATAATCCAGACAAGGATGGCCAGCAAAGCTCTCTTCAACCTGGACAAAGCGTGGAAGCTGCAGGGCAGCTGTAGCCACACCTCAGTGTTTCTTTCACCAAGAGCAGTACTGCCCTGCTCCAATTTTCATGCACTAAGTGGCTATCCCACCATAGGAGCTCAGGTCTTCACTTCCTATGTCTTGGGTAAAGCCTGATGCAATTTTACTATGAACTTTAGAATTTAGCTGAAGTTGCCAGTAATTCTTGACTCTCCTCTTGGACTTCAGGGACTGAAGCCAGCCAGCTGCAGATATTGAGGAGACAGTAAAACTTGATTTGAATACAGGATAAAATTACCCAAGTCCAAAGATAAGATACAACTACATCATCAAAATCTAATGGGAACCCACGTTATTCATCATCTCTGACATATTATTTGTCAACATGGACAAGAGCATGAAAGGTATTTCTGGCAAGATTTATTTTTACTTGAATGACAGGTCATTTGTCATATAAACTGATCTCTAGAGCTATATGATGTCCAGTGTATGAAAGAAAGAAAAATCAGTGACTCATTTTAGTCAGCGGAAAGGGATGGCACTTTTAGTGAGACCAGTATATTAATACCAATATTTTTATTATACAAGGGACATAAGGCAGAAGAAAAACGCATCTAAGCTGACTGTCCTGGTTTTGGCTGGGATAGAGTTAATTTTCTTTCTAGTAGCTGGCATCGTGCTGTGTTTTGGATTTAGAATGAGAATAATGTTGATAACACACCGATGTTTTAGTTGCTGCTAAGTAGCGCTTACAAGTAGTCAAGGACTTTCCAGCTTCCCATGCTCTACTGACTGAGAAGGCTGGAGGTGCACAAGAAGCTGGGAGGGGGCACAGCCAGGACAGCTGACCCAAACTGGCCAAAGGGACATTCCATACCATGTGACGTCATGCTCAGTACATAAACTGGGGGAAGCTGGCCGGGGGGGCCACTGCTCAGGGACTGGCTGGGCATTGGTCAGCGGGTGGTGAGCAATTGCATCGTGCATCACTTGCTTTGTATATTCTTTTATTATTATTATTATTGTTGTTGTTATTATATTTTATTTCAATTATTAAACTGTTTTTATCTCAACCCACGAGTTTTCTCACTTTTACCCTTCCGATTCTCTCCCCCATTCCACCAGGGGAGGAGAGAGTGAGCAAGCCGCTGTGTGGTGCTCAGTTGCCAGCTGAGGTTAAACTGTGACACTGACATTTCAGCATTACAGCCACACGAACGTGGAATTTTGGCTGTCTAAGAGACAGGCCATAGCAAATAATGGCAGGATGCTACATATTATATTCTATTCTCAGCAGTGGCGGACTCAAGGCTTCAAAAATGGAATAAGTCTAAGCTAAAGCCAGGTAAAATTCCACCACTATTTTTGGGCTGGTTTAATTGTGAGACTCACCATATCATTCTCTAGTCCACAGCATTAAAGAAAGCAAATGAAATCATATGAATGAAAACAATCATAATTAATTCTCTTCATTTTTTTACCATTATGCTACTGAATTTATTTAATAAATAAATTAGCACCAACTACTCGTACAATTGGAGCAATATCTGTACGACATTTATTACCCAAACTCATTCATTTTATCAATCTATCTCATATGACAGTGTTAGATATGGCAAATTTGGGTGGCAACTTCCAGATAAGAATTATCTGTCATTCAGAGAATTGTGATGCTTTTCCTTATGTCCTGGTCAAAACTTTGACCTAAACCGCATCTGATCCTGATTTCCTAAAAGCTGGGCTTCACAATACGCAGTGTCAAAGCATACATTTAGTAAATTATATTCACATGTTAGACAGACATAATAATCATCAATACAGCGTAACCAATACAGTAAGTTTTCAAGAAGTGAGGATTTTCAAAAAGCCTAGTTCTCTACGTTTGTGTGAGCCATATCTGCAAATACATAAAAAGGGTCACATCAGGCTTCACCTTCGCTTCTTACAACCAAGTATTCAGGCAGCACTACTCGGTCAGCAGAGCAGTGTGAAGCCAGTGAGGGTTTTTGTGTTGCACCCCCAGCCCGGCAGTCAGCTCCCTCCTGCAGGATGGTGTCCAACATCTCCTGCACATGGTAGGTACCTCTCCTGTGCCCATGAAGCCGGTGCTCAGTGCTGGAGCAGCACAGTCTCAGGGCTTAAGCAGAGGCTTGCTTAATTTCACCCCTCCATAGCTCCTCTCTCACTGCTAGCTGTAGGGACATCTAATGCCCTCGAAAAGGGTAGGTTACATTTGGGATCATGTCCCTTATGGTTTTATATGTTCACCATATTATGTTTATTTTAGCATTACAATCATGTAAACACAGCATTCAAGCATGCCAGCACTGAAAGCTGATTCTGTTTTCCTGCAGCACATGTTATTTTTTCAGAAATTTTAAATGTTTCTTGGTGCATACGAATATCGCCAAGGTAGAACATCTGACGTCATTGTCCACCAAGGGGGTCACTACCTTATCTGAAATTGTTGTGAGCCAAAAAAAGCCCACGCAACCACTGTAGTGCGACTTCAAACTCAAGTAAATAAACTGAGATAAACTCTCCTGGCAGTAATTATTAGATTAATCTTGGCAATTGCACAACTTCAGGTCAGCTCAAAGAGAGCTTGCATTTGCCCAAAGTACATTTTATAAGCATACTATAAAGAGGTGCAATAATTAACAGCTGCAGTCCTGGGAAATACAAATGCCTTTTCCCTCACTACTCCTTGATGAAAATTGTGTGATGTTTCATTTCTCTAAATTAGCCCAATTTAACAAAAAAGCAACTTGATAAATGTTGTCTCTCCCTGTTGAATTTAGCTCACAGTTTATTTAAATGTATATTACGCTGTTAATTTTGGTGCCACAACATGGTTTGTTTCCTAATCCACTAAGTATTTCACTTCAAAAATATTCAGGCAGCATCTGTGTTCCCTCATACACCGAGTCTCAGATACTTAGAACAGATCAAAGGGAAAGCTACAGCTCTAAACCTAAAGCAAATTTTCAGGGTAATCTTGTTGCTCTGAAATGGATTTTTTTTAAACTGATATTTTGTTGATCTGAAGAGTTATCAGAAATCTCAAACTGCTGCAATGTTAAGATGAAGCTTTAGAAAAGAACTTGTTTGGTTCCTATATACAGCTCAAAACACAGGAATTTAAGGTACAGCTCTTCTTTCAAGGAATACATCTTCCAAATCTTCTACACAGTTGGTAGAGGATGTCTCACACTCAACTAAAAGCTTCAGTATAGGCTACATGAATATTTTGTGAGGAGAATCAAAAGCTCAACAAGAAAACCAAGTTATTCAGTATGCAAAATTAAGATTCATTTATAGATTTGGGGTTGCAGCCCCAAAAACATGCATTTCAGTTGAACAGAACATGTGATTTTGTGAACAAAATAGGCAGTTATCCATATAATTCACAATCTGTAATTAGGAATGATGAACAATTACAGGTCTGGAACAGAAAAGTTGTCCTTAGAAAATGCAAATGTCTGATCATGGGTTTTTTTCCCCCAATTTGAAACATTTGCAAATAGAGAACCATAACATGATTATAGGTTTCAGATACAAAATTAAATTTCTAGGTGAACCAGGGAAAAAAAGCTGGAATTTCCTGCAGCATTTGTAAAGGGCAATGGGTAAGTGACTGGATAACATCCCATTGGCTGCCAAAATATTGTTATGCAAGAATATCAATCACATTTTTATATGTGTGGCAACATGTACATTTTCTCACATCTGGACTTCAGAAGAAACATATATCTTGGGAAGATAGATAAAAGATAGATGAAAATCCAGCCATTGAAATCAGCAAGGTCCTAATTTTTGTGTATGTCATTTTCATTATCTTTTTTTTTTACACAAGTTTTACAGCTTATCTGTTTTCATGTTCTTGCAACTATTTGTTCTTGCAGCAAAACATTATGGTGAGAAAAAAAAAAAAAGGTTGCCTGTGACAGAGCTGTATCTTATTTGCATCAGGTATCCTTCAGAAGCATTTTGCCTGATGAAAACTCGATAGTTTCGTTTTCCCTTTGTTATGTATGGATTTTGTACTTCTATTGAGATTTTCTCCCCATATGCATGATTGTGAGCGACAGCAACATTACTTAGAGAAGGATGTCAACTATGTGTAAGAACATACGATTTTTTTTCCCCAGCCTGGACAAAGAAACATCACATAATCCAAAACTGTTCAGCCTATGTTTTCACTTGCCTGAGAGGTTCATGTGTGATTGCTCACTTTCACATAGGTGCAGCAATGGTATTGACTAGACTTGATCTACTTTTCCTCTTTTGAGCTACCTCTTGGCCCACCTCCACTTTCACAAATACGCAGGTTTGTGTTGGAGGTGACAGCAATGCAATGCTGTAAAGATAGACAGCTGGCTCTGCAGATGCTAGCTGGGCTAGCAGAGGCAGAAGGGCCACCTCACTGCTGTGCTCAGCAAAGCCTCACCAGCCGCACAGAGCAGCGAGCTCATTCCAGCACTCAGCCTCATTCATTGACAGCTGCTTCCCATACCTCACAGGGCATAATATTGTGCCATGGACACGTACCATGGGCCCTTAATACCAGGCAAATCATTCAAGGAAAAAACTGACAATCATTTATTCAGTATGGTGTCACATGAAAGCTCTTGAGAATCTAAATAATGCTACATGGAAGGAAGGAAGGAAGGAAGGCGATGCTTGCTTTTCTGGCTCTACTTCATGTATTCACTGTGAAATTAAGTGCATTAAGTTGATTTCTTGGGAGACAGTTCTCAGAGCCAGCTTTCTATGAGAGACAGGTCTGTATCTGTCCAAGGCAGACCCTCTCTGATATTTCCTTCTGACGGCATGGCTGACAATGGAAACTAGCAAGGCTGGAGCTGACTTCTTAGTGTTCTCGCCCATCCTCATGTAACTCTTTTCTCCATTATCGTGGAAAAATGTAAGGCCGCTGTATGGCTCCATAACCTTCTCTGTCTCTACCACAATAAACGCATTCTACTTGGTCATCTGTCACTCAGTATGGAGAGGCCAACTGCCACCATACAGCAGCCAGACAACCTGTCGCATGCTGCATGAGGCTGATGGGCCCATGAGCTTCCTCAAAGCAGCACAGCAACCACTCTCCTTTGACAGGATGGCACCAAATGCTGACAGTGACCAGGCCATTGTCACACCAAGGCTGCTGTTTCTCATGCTGCGCAGCATCATCTCTTGCCTTCCTGGTACTTCCAGTCTGTCTTCACATATCAGCCATCCAAGCAGGGCTTGCTCTGGGTTTGTGCTGTGCCTCACGCTATGGAGATCTGATCTATTAACAGTGTTCCAACTAAGTAAAATATGTTGTAGAAAATTTGATCCAACTGATCAAAAGTGATTTAGAAGCTCATACCAACATCCTATAACACTTGACAGGTTGCATTTTTCATGAGAAATTTTGAAATATTTAGATGATCTTGCAGGATACTGAACATATGCCCAGAGGTCCTGAGAACCATAGCTCCCAGTACCTCCAGTAGAGCCTGATAATGCTCAGCTCCTTTGCAGAATTAGACCCTTTGTAAGAGACTTACTGGCTCTTAACCAGTTGGTCTGGCTGCTTAACATACAAGGATCTCTTTGGGATTCAAAAATTTGCAATGAAAACACACTGTGG
>NW_008825410.1:4163352-4170580 GCF_000699105.1 Pygoscelis adeliae
TGTATCCAATGAAAAGATCTGGCAGCAGCATATCTAAAGGACAAGGGAGAACCTTAATGAACTACAGAGAGTGGATGACATTGCCTGACACACTATATGCTAGCCTGGCTTTCCACATGCAAATTAAAAGCAGCAGATTAAATATAGGACTGCAATTTACCGGAATTTCAATATCTAAGTTCAAGGTGCATGGTAAATGAGAAAAAATATATATGTGATACAAAGAGGGAAGCCCTGAGTGCCTTGTGGCTGACTAACAAAAATTGGGATTCAGGAAAAAGACATCTGGAGGTGAGAGGCCAAATAGGACAGGGGAAACAGTTATAGTACTGGAAAAAAAAAAAAAAATCTCTATTTTCAGGAGTAGAGATTTGAAAAAGCCTATTCTGATGATAGAAAAAAGTTAAAGATTTCATCAAGAAAATGAAAAAGGGCAGCTACAGGGAACAGAGACAATGTAAAGGCAACCATAAAATACACAAATCAAACAATATCCAAATGATTCAGGTTTAAATCTGAAATATGATGTTACCCCAAAGAGAGCTATTAAGGCAGAGAAGATGAAGCCACAAGGCTGAGAATGGATATAGCCTTCCAAGAAAGTTGTTGATAAAAGGTCCAGAAGACCTTACAGAGCTAGCAGGATTAATTTATGAAGAAGGACTGGACTTGCTAACCTCACAAAGGCTAAGTGAGAGCAACAGTGGGAGGTTGAGGGTGAGACACCTCTACATATTTAAGAGAGTGTAAATGCCATAGGGTAAATCCTGTGCAACCCAACATGAAGTTTGAAATGACGAAAGTGTGAAGAGAAATGTTTATTAATGGGAAATATTTTTTGACTGACCCAACATTTTCATGGGAGAAAACTAAATACTTTTTGCTTCATCTAATGTATTATTTTTCTTGAAAACCCTGCTACTGTTGTAGAAGAACATGAAATTCACACAGATTCTGTGTTACATGCAAATTTTACAAGCTAACATGCCTCAAGCAGGCCACAGGGGTGAGCATTTCTCTCTACAGCATTACTCAGTCCTGATCTCATGGCACATTTCAGAGGACAAGGCTAGCCTTTAGTGCACGGGATCTTTAAAGGTGAAGCAGTTTTAGAAATTTACTACTGGGAGAGTGAAAAGAAAAACTGTTGGAAATACAAGACTGTACAATAAATCACTTCCTGAAAGCAGCCCAGGAAGGCAGATTAGAACAAATGTGAATAGTCTAAATAAAATAATCCAGCTAGGAAGATGTATTTTGACCATTCCCTACTCCTTCCTTTGTCTTCCTTGTTCAATCTCCTCTTCTGCATCTTTTATCTGTTTCTATTTCCCAGATCTTCTTATCTCATTTTCTTTTATTTCCCTCATTTTCTCTCTTCTCTTGACTGTTTTATGATCTTGTTCTTCATGTCTCTCTAGTACCACTTCTTTATTCCTACCCACCTAACTCATTAGCCATCTTCCTATAGGCCCTATGCTCTGCCATTTAATTTCTCCTCATGGAGAAATGTTTTTTTATGAGCAAGACATTATGAACTTTTTTTTAATCAGTACATTTCAAAGGACTGTACCAAGGTGGTCACTAAGTATTTCCAATTTACAAATTGGCAAACAGAAGCACAAGGAGACTTGGTTTGCACAAAGCTGCTGGTAGCAAGTAAAACTTGTGTCTTCTGAGTAAAATTTATATGGTTTTAAGTACTAACCAATACTGCCTCTTTACCTTCATTCTCTGTTTGAAATTTCTCCATCTCATCAGTTACTCTCCTTTTACTCTCCATATTTTCTTCCTCCTCAAAGATTTTTTTCCCTTTCAGCCACCAGAAACATTCTGCTACACATGTACATACATACAAACAAATATATATAAATACATTTATATGTGATATTGCTATATTCCCACAGGTAGCTTAACAACCGGAGATTGTTTTTTTACTGTGGTAAAAAGGAGATATACAGTAAGGCATCAGTCGCATGGAATAATGATGGCTGGGACACCTTGGAAATCACCAGATGTAAATATTTGGGAACTCAAACTATTTTTGTTCATTATTTTGTACAGTGTTCAGCACTAACTCAGGACTTGAGCATTTAGCAATACCATGACACAAATAATAAATAACTGTTCTATGTGTGGGGTTCCTTTTATGAATCTGTTTCGTCCTGGGATACGCTTTTTTCCTAGTTGTCATCTAAGCAATTATTTTAATCCTATGTGCCACAGTATTTGCTTCTTAACTGAAATTTAAAATGTACTACATCTAGTGCCTTCTCTTTAATTTCTCATTAGTAGTTACACTGGAAAAAAAAAAAAGCTGAGACTTGTTTCATTTGACCTAATTTTCATGTTTTTTCTTCCTATTATTAGAAATTGTTTGCCTGAAATACTAGGTCTCTGCTTTCTATCACAATGTAAAATGTTTTCTTTGTACACCTTCTGAATTATAGTTGTTCTCACAAAGAAATTGTGTCACTTAGTGCCTCATTGCACATGTCAGTCACAGGACATCTAGTGATCCAGTGTTACATATCTTCAAGAGCTGGGATAAGGCAAGCCTGTTAAATATAAATGGTTATCCGTTCAAATGGGAATAGCTTAAGACAGTAACATGATCATGTTGTAACTGAGATTAGATTTGTCCAACTTTGATCCAAGTGATCGAAACCTGCAAGGTTTAAAATCCCCCTCAACAGCAGACAGGCATTTGAGCCTGGACTTGGAAAAGGTAAGTCCCTGAGATCTGGGGAACAGAAGGAAAGCACATGCA
Source organism: Pygoscelis adeliae (assembly GCF_000699105.1). Lineage (NCBI taxonomy): Eukaryota > Metazoa > Chordata > Aves > Sphenisciformes > Spheniscidae > Pygoscelis > Pygoscelis adeliae. The sequence goes on from NW_008825410.1 coordinate 4,166,123, forward strand.
AGCAAGGAGAGATGGTGTACTCCTTCATTCCTAGAGTCCTTTTTAAGACCAGCCAAAAGAAGAAAACAAAGCAGCAAAAAAGCTGTGACAAAGGGCAAAGGTTTTGAACTGAAAAAGGGTAGATTTAGATTGGACATAAGGAAGAAATTCTTTACGATGGGGGCGGTGAGACACTGGAACAGTTTGCCCAGAGAAGTTGTAGATGCCCCATCCCTGGAATTGTACAAGGTCAGGTTGGATGGGGCTTTGAGTAACCTGGTCTAGTGAAAGATGTCCCTGCCCGTGTCAGGGGGTTGGACCAGATGATCTTCAAAGGTCCAATCGTGCCAATCATTCTGTAGAAGATGCACTCCAGGACCATTTGAATCTGCACAGGAAAAACTATCTACAAACATACCTTTAAGTACATTTGTATGCTCTGCTAAATAACTATGAAATTAAACACCTATTAAAGATAAACATGTGCCTACATGGTTTTCTTAACTAGCTCCCAAGTATGGTTAATTGCATATATATGCTTATGCATACCCTTTTAATGGGGAACTTTTTCATTCTTCTTGCATATGTAAGTTTGAAGGGTTGATTATATTATAAATTACCATGTACACCACCACTTATTTTCCTTTTGATACTTCATGACTAGCTTATGTCTTTCTGTGTTGGAAAATTTAACCTTAAACTCTAAGAATTCCTGGCTATAACAGGAATAAATGGTGTTTTAAAATACCTTGGTTAATCAAGTCAACCTATTCTAAGATAATCTATGGCTTAAGGTCATTCTTCTTCAAACAGATATATTTAATTCAGGAAGGAAAAAGTTTATTTAGCAATCATTTTCATTTCATTAGCTCTACCTCAAAATCTTTTAGTCATTAGGGTACATAATGCTTTGTTTTTCAAGGTTTGGGCCTTTTAGTTATTTCCTGTGGACTACAGCTGCATGCCTGTCAAATCACTGTGTTAAAATATGTAAGATTTCACAGCAAAAGCCTCATATATCAGACAAAGCCCACCTAGAAACAAGCGCTATTGCTGACTTTTTAAAGAACATTTCTAATCATGGTTTAATTTTAAAATGCAAACATTTATGGCTTCACAGGAGATCTCCTATGCACCTGAGCAATATTGTCACATAAGAAATCCCATTGCAAACTGACATGATAACTTGCTTTTTGTTGTGGCTGGTTGACTTCAGCTGTCACTAGTATGATCAACAATTTCTTACCCTCTGAAAGGAGTTTCCCACTATCATTTCACACAGATCCTAGACCATGAGAACCATAATATGAATGGAAGTACTCTACTGTCAAATGCATTGTTATGAAGTCTTATGTTGCAAAAGGACTTGTATGTGCTCAGAATTTCAAGGCACAATAAAAAGCCAAGTTATAAACAGATACTTTTGATAAAAACCCAGAGTTATCTGAAAGCTATATGCAATAATTCAGCTTAAGAACTACTGCACTGTGACTGAATAGCAAAAGCTCTGGAAAAAAGTTTTTATATTGACTGGTTGGGGTTTTTTTCCATTTCTATTCTATAGTTGCACAGACAATTCAAAATGAAAGGATTTTCATAACAAATTAGCATATTGTTTAATATTTGTTTTAGTTTTTCAGGGATAAATAATTGAAAACCTATTATTTTAAATAAATTCCATATTACCTGCTGTTGGAGACAATAGCCAGGAATCAATAACACCAAATTCTTGACAGTATAAGTTGTAATGAAAAATGGTTTATTACAATGAAGGCAGTGAATCCTCTGTTCATTTCCATCCCAGGAAAATGCAAATAGACATTAAAATAAAAACCAATGTGATCCTTTCTCCTGGGTATTTTTCTACACCGATGTCATACTGGAGCACACCAAGTGCTGTAGAGCACTCCACTGCTGGATGCACAGTTAAATCCCACAGTCAGAAAATGCTTAAACCAAAGCTGAATATAGTCTTAATTCTGTTCTGATGTATGGAAGCATTACAATAGCAATCATTTTGTTACCACCAGTTTTATCATGTTTGTAATGTTGTTGGCCCTCCATATTATTTTTAACATAAATGGTGCTTTGAGACATAACACATCATATCTTCTGGGCTGCTGTAGACACTTAGGTGATATTCAGAGCCTTCAGAATCAGCCCAGTAAAGCACTTATGCCAGCCATTTGTGGCTTGAGATTTACATGAAAGGGATGCCTGGAGGGCACAAGGCCTGCAAGGTCCCTGCAAGGGGTGTGGTGCCAACTCCTCTCCTAGGGTTCTCCCACCTTACATGTCCTTCTTTTTTGTGCTGGCACAAGCATTTGTGAATCTGTGCTGTGATCAAGGAGTGAAGGTTAGTTGAATTGGACCTGGCTAAAAAAAAAAAAAAAAAAAAAAAGATTAGTTTTAACCTGAACCAACTCCCTGATCCCTTGGACACAAACATCAGTGTCCTCACAAAGAAAGGGATAGGCACATGAGCTGGAGGAAGGACAGGCAGATTCTCCAGCTGGCACGTCCAGGTTACAATGCCCTGACAAGTTCCCAGAACTAATTATAGTGCAGCCATAAGAGATTCAACAGGATTCCATTAATGAAGGAATGAAGGAATTCCATTCCTTATCTCTGCATAAGGGTCTACTTATTTGAAAGAAACAAGTAATCATGAGTTACGCCTCCATCCAAAACACACTAGGATACTGTAGGTAGCCAGCAGAAGTGTTACCAATAAAATCAGATAACAAGCTCCCTTGCTATTTAGGGTCTTTTTTAAGCTGTTGAACTTGAGAGTCATTGTTTCTATTAAAAAAAAAATCCCTCACAGTGAGACTCAAAAATTTCATCTTGCCATCCAGGCCACAACTTCAGAGGAATTTGGACATTTAAAGAAACTTTGTCATTTAACATCTGTTCTATATACATATATGTACATTTGGCAGATTGTTATTCATCACTGTGGGACCATTAGCATTACTCCCCACTCCTTCATTCAACGGTGGTGCTCTGCTCTACAGAATGCTTTCCCTCTAAATGGATTTAGTCCTGCCATAAGCCCATACTGTTAAGATTTGACTTTTGCTAGCCAAAGGCCTGGTGAAATTTAAAGTAACCTGTCTAAATGAGCTGTCATTAGCAACAACCACGACTGTAGGTGCTGGGTAGGAAACTGGGCTTACACTCTTCTCTGTCTGCTTCAAATGGCTATCTCTATGAGCTATGATAAACCTCTCTGCAATCCCAGTTCTCAACAGCTTCCAGCCACGAAAGCCGGACACAACTTTGAGTAGACACTGATCTTTTCCTGTACCCATCCATTCCTTTGTTGCAGATATTCTGGTTACTTATTCAAAGCACTGTCCAGTCTTCCTGATTCGCAAGTTAAGTATGCAAACTCTTTTCCCCCTTCTGGTTTCATACTTGACAGTCTACTCATATCTTTAAGGTCACCTAAGGCTGAGCATGTTTTCTAAAAGGCTACAATGGTTGTCTTCATTAAATTAGTGGAAAGAAATAAAAAACTGCATTAGTCAAAGTGACAGAATTTCTTATTAAATCCTCTGCCCTGTTGACATAAAATAAGCACTACTGCAAGAGGTTAGCTTAAAACTCTAAGAAGAATTGTTTGACTTCTAGAATACCAATGTAACACATGCAGCATTAATGCATTAGATGTGTCAGAGACCATACACAGAGGGTGGAGACTGAATTACAATCAAGTTATAAAGCAATGAATGGAAGGTCAAATTTTGCTCTCACTCAGACTACACCAGCATCTTTCACTGCAGTGGCATTGCAAAAGTATGGACTGAAACAGAAAGGTTTAAGATGTTCATATCTGAAGATGTCTTTGAAATCATAGAATAGTTTGGGTTGGAAGGGACCTCTAAAGGTCATCTAGTCCAACACCCCTGCCGTGGGCAGGGACATCTTCAACTTGATCAGGTTGCTCAGAGCCCCGTCCAACCTGACCTGGAATGTTTCCAGGGATGGGGCATCCACCACCTCTCTGGGCAACCTGTGCCAGTGTTTCACCACCCTCGGAGTAAAAAATGTCTTCCTTAGATCTAGTCTAAATCTACCCCCCTTTAGTTTAAAGCCATTCCCCCTTGTCCTGTTGCAACAGGCCCTGCTAAAAAGTTTGTCACCATCTTTTTTGTAAGCCCACTTTAAGTACTGATAGGTTGCAATAAGGTCTCCCCAAAGCCTTCTCTTCTCTAGGCTGAACAACCCCAACTCTCTCAGCCTTTCTTCATAGGAGAGCTGTTCCATCCCCCTGATCATTTTTGTGGCCCTCTTCTGGACTCAATCTAATAGGTCCTTCTTATGCTGAGGGCTCCAGAGCTGGACGCAGTACTGCAGGTGGGGTCTCACCAGAGCAGAGAAGAGGGGCAGAATCACCTCCCTCAACCTGCTGGCCACGCTTCTTTTGATGCAGCCCAGGATACGATTGGCCTTCTGGGCTGTGAGCGCACATTG
>NW_008825410.1:4170723-4175030 GCF_000699105.1 Pygoscelis adeliae
CACCACTCAGCTTGGTGTCATCTGCAAACTTGCTGAGGGTGCACTCCATCCCACTGTCTATGTCATTAATGAAGATATTAAACAGTACCAGTCCCAAGACAGACCCCTGCGGGATGCCACTCGTCACCAGCCTCCACCTGGACATTGAGCTACTACCCTCTGGATGCGACCGTCTAACCAATTCGTCACCCACTGGACAGTCCACCCATCAAATCCATACCTCTCCAGTTTAGAGGGAAGGATGTTGTGGGGGACCACGTCAAAGGCCTTACAGAGGCCTGATATGTCCAGAAAAAAAAGTTTTTACATTTCTATAGGACTAGAGGTTACTCCTTTCTTTCATTTTAAATGCAGAAGGAATTCTTAGATAAGCTAGCTTGACATTCTGATTAATAAAGGCCACTGAATGATCCTCTGGCTGCTATCTTCCATACCATAAGTCACAGAATCCAGCACTGAAATTGTTTCTAAATATACCCAAGGGACAGAGTCTAAAATTAGTCCAATCATCCACCCAGCAAGCCATTCCCCACCGTGACTCAGAGTGATAAATTTCAGTCTTTCCAAAACTATATGGACTCAAAAACCAATTAAAGAAGAATATAAATAAAGTATGATCAAAGGTTACACATCATTGTGGCAGCTGCTATGCTGGCTGTCAAGGTTGCTGGAGACCTTCAGGTTAACTGCCATCTTTGGTTACTATCTATCCTCTGATGTTTTCTCCAGAGGGAAAAGTAGGAGGTCCCTGAACATCTTGCCTCCAACAGAGGCAGGGAGCAATTCTGTGACGAGATGATCAAAGCTTGTTGCTCTTGAAGGAAAGGAAAAACTGTCGGTAAAAAGGTAGAAGAAAAAAAATCAGGGCCAAAGTCACTAGAGGGACTTGGGAATGCTACAAAAGCATGAAGGGCATGTTGGAGAGATCAAAGAAATCTTCAAAGCCTGGCTAGGGCATCAAACTTTCTGGCTGCTTATTCGTACAAGACCCCCGCAATTTTGAGGTTTGCTCACAAGGGCACTAAACTCAAAAGATTAGTACCAGACAAGCAGTTCAAGCACAAATCTAGGTCCTCGTGGACTGGCAAGTGACCAGCCTAAAAGCAGGCTTAAGTGAGGAATCCTATGCAGAGGCAGAAGAAAGGCAGAGCACAGATTTGGATGAAAGAAGCCCTGCTACTTTCACCAAATGTGCAAGCTGGAGCTGGACTTCCGCAAAGCTGATAGTGATTCAAATGCAAGCAAAGCATTCTGTGGTCCAGCCTGGCATTAGCAATGCAAACCAAACTGAACAGTCAGTCTATTACTTCCTGAATGTTGCAGATGCACAGTGGCAACTGAAAGGAATTGGACTATACTTTGAAGGTTGTATTAAGGCGGCTTGATATAGGGAAGATTTCTGTCTGTTCCACAATAATAAATTCAGAACTGGAACTCATGTAAATATCAATGCTGATACCACCTATTGTAAATAAAAATCCACAAGTGGGTAGGACACTTCACAGCTGATGATGAAATTATCCATCATTATCAACTAACTACTAAGTGGACCCTGGAACACTGGCAGGCAACCTTTCTCTGTTGTCAAAACAACTTTCTGTGGTTAGTCATATTAAAAACACAAGGAAACAAATCACCAAAATGATTCATTGAACCCAATCAAAAGCAATCCAAATCATTTGTGACCCCAAAAAGAGCAGAATCTAAAGGAAGGTCTAATTTTGAAAATCCAGTACACTCTCAGGCACCTAGACTTAAATGCAAGTAAGAGGACAATTGACTCAAGTCGGCTAAATAGCATTCAACTTATCAGAATATTTCTGAGGAAACAGTGTTGGCTTACTCTTATTGTTAAGTAACAGTAAATTCTGTAGTCTGTATTCTCTGACAATGATACCTGAAATCATAAAAGGTAACAAGTTGATTAAAAACAAAAAACGGGGAAAAAAGAAATCTCAGGAAAACCCCAAACCCTGCAGGCATCACCATCAAAACTGGTATCACAACCTTGTCCAGCCCAACTAAAAGGGGAATTGCTAGAGATCTTGCAGTTCTCACATTCAAGAGATTTCCTGAGGCCATCTGAGACTCTCCATGTTCTCTCTGAAGAATTCAGCAAAGAGACTACAACAGTTATCTGAAGGAACAAATGTAGGTAAGAAAAAGCAACTAGGGACATGGCAAATTAAGTGACAAGAAAGATCAATGTTTTGTGACAACCAAAAAAATTTATCTTTGCTGGCCTCTGTCAATATGTTTCAAAAGGCAAAGTTCCCTATTGCTGCTGCTGATGGCTTCATTTAAATGAGCAACACCAGGCCAAAAAGGAGATGTGTTTTGTAATTCAGAACTACAGAACTCTGTAGTTTTCAACTTCTAATGGTAACAGATAGAAAGACAAGCTAATGGTAGAGTTTACAGGGTGAATTAGTAGTTTCCATGCTAAAATACTTTGACTGAATTCATCACATCAACGACATAAGTGTTTTGAGCATCACTAATGTGAATGCCAACCTAATTTCAATAAAAGGCTAATAATAATGGAAAACTCCCTCATCTTTGAAAAGAAGTCAAAATTGCTATCCTCCTTGGAGATATACTCCAAAGACTTCCAAAATTACACCATATCTCCAGCAATGAGAATGTAATGCAATCATAATCTTTTATGACTGAAAACCCCCACATTTCTTGGAATATGGCTGAGTTGTCTCCAGATAACCTGAGGATCTCTATGTCTACCAAACCATAAATCCAGGTCTTTTCTTACCAAGGTGGGATGGTTACGCATACTCATTTCCACAGCTGACTGTTAAGATGAAATATGTGTCTGCTAGTCATGTATTACTAGGATACAGTCAGAAGCATCAAGGCTAGTGTCAGTATATCAGAAAAATTTAGGATTCAGAGCACAAATAAGGTAGACGAAGTTGTCACATGACACCATGTGCAGGACTTCAGACAAGGGCAGAATTCTGCTCCATACCTGATCCTGTATGAGGACTGAACTCAGCAAGATTCCTCAGGCACAGCTTAGAGCAGTGAACATCTTGGAGAATAAGTCAATCTAAAGGAAATAGCATAAAATACTACAGGACCCATTTATATTCCTGCAATTTCTAACATTAAAGCAAATCCAGCTATACAAGATGGTGCAGAAGAATCACTGAAAATCCAGGTTCCACACATATAATTTCAATATTGTCAAGATATCACAGTGTTTCTACTTGCTCATATTTACCCGAACTAAGTACACAGAAACACTGTCCGTTTATCTAGCCTGTACTTCATCAGTTTGTCTATGAGGATGATAAAAGTCTAGCTGAAGTCAAGATAAAAAACATCCACTACTCTTCCCTCATCGATCAAGCCTGTCACCTCATCACAGAAAGCTATCAGGTTGGTTAAGCATGATTTGTCCTTCATAAAACCATGCTCACTACTCCTAATCACCTTCCTGTCTTTCATATGCTTGGAAATGGTTTCCAGGATTATTTGCTCCATCAGCTTCCAAGGGGTCAAGTGAGGCTGACTGGCTTGTAGGTCCCAGTTGCCTGTCTTAAATAAGTGACATTTACTTTCTTTAAGTCCCCAGAAGCCTCCCCGAGCCACCATGGCCTACCTAAGATTATCAGTCCTGTCTCTTCCTAGCAGTCCTTGATCCTCAAAGATGGTCCCATGGTCATAAACCCCAAATATCTGTTGTCAACAGCAGCTGTGCAGCCAGTTGTTATCTTTCAAGATCTGAAGCCCTTGCCCCTCACCAACGGGATCAAGGAGAGACCACCTAGGCCCGCATGCCCTTGAAAATCACCCTAGAGCCATGTAGTCATGCTTTATACACTCCAGGTCTTTTCTAGCAGCATCACTGATGCCCACGTGGAAGATCAGCAGGGGGTAATAGTCCAAGGATCAGACAAGCCCCTGCAGTCTCTCCACAACATCCTGGATCTGAGTCCCAAGCAAGCAGCAAACTTCCCTAGACTGCAGATCAAGTCAGCCAACGTGGGCCTCCAACCTGCACAGCAGGGAATCACCCACAACTACCCTTGCTGCTTCCTCCTGATGCCATACAGCTCCCAGCCCCTCATCTGCAACCAGAGCACTGAATCTACTCTGTAGACACAGATCCACACCAGACAGGAACAGTCCTCCATTGCCAGAAGTCACAAGCTCCCAGCCTTCACCAACAGGGGAGCCTCCATTTCCCCACATAAGCACAGGCTTTTCCTAGCCCCACTTCAGTACATCTGGGGGGGGTCGGAGCGTGGGGGGGGGGGGGCAAGCTTTTGCACCTACAGGATCTCACA
>NW_008825410.1:4175058-4202625 GCF_000699105.1 Pygoscelis adeliae
TCAGTACATCTGGGGTGGGGCGGAGCGGGGGGGGGGGGGGTGTCAAGCTTTTGAACCTACAGGATCTCACAGAAGACCCAGTCAATCTCCTTTTCAGCATCCCCACTGCCACACAGGCTGCTCACCTCCTGCAGCTCCATACTTGGCAACACAGACTCCCCCCCAGCACACACCTCCTGCAGGCAAGGAGCCCATCTCCCCAGCCCAAGGGATCAGGCATCCCCACAGTCCCAGACCTGCATCCTCCCTCCAGGGCTCAGTCTGTGTCAAGGCCCCTGTTGTGCCAGGGTAGTAGCTCCCATGGGTGCTGGGGACCCTGCCCTGAGGTGCCTCACCACCACTGAGCACAAGAATAGTTTCCAGCCCCCTCCTGTATACATGTCTGCATCTGTTAGCTGCGTGCTGGGAGTTGTGCTGAAGTCCTGGCTCTTACATTGGCTGCTCCCCAGCACCTCCTGCAAGCGTGCTCCACCCTCCCTAATCAGAAGGCCCAAACCTGCTCTGGTCAGGGACAGCTGACAGAGCTCCTTAGAGCTGACAGAGCTTTTGCTAGAAGTCAAAGCCTCCTGTAGGTACCTTTTGATATAGGAGTGACTAGACAGTGCTTCACAGTGTCCCCAGAGGTCCTCCAACAATCCTAGAAGTTCTGAAAGATCTTGTCATCCCTTTCCTTGGCCACAGGCTTAATTTCCTTTAAAATTTCCTCCAGGAAACCACATTCAACACCAGTAAAGAAACTTGCAACAAAGACTAAATACGATGTGTATAACTTTGTACTGCAGCTGTAAAGTTTAATCCCAACATCTTCTTTCTCTGCTTCGTATTTTCCAGTCTTTGGACTCACTGAAACATTAATCAAAGGCAAAGCAAAATGCAGAAATATTTTAGAATTAAACTATTTTCAAAAGACCACTTAGACCCAAAAGGGCAAACAATTACGCATATGCTTAAGTTTAGGCACACAGGTGGTCTCAAAAACATAGGACTACGTGAAAATCAAATACGGGCAAGTGTTTGTGGTGTTAGGGATCCGGTCTATCACTGGGAGAAATGCTCTGTCAAAGTAAAACCAATTTCAATGTAACTTACACATTTACAGTGAAACAGAAAAATCCATTCTGCAGCTAACAGGTTAATTTGTAGTTAAAGTCTTTCCTAAAACTGTTACAAATACAATTATTTTTTTTTACACCATCTGTAAAAGACAGAAGGCTGCAGCTAATAAATAGCATTTCTCATGCTATTCTCCAAGTCTCCCTGGGGAAGATTTGGCCTCTTCAAAGGGGGTGAAATCCATGCAAGGCAAAAAGTGAAAAGAAAGCAGTATTTTTCATTTTATGCTTCCCCATTTTCACTTAAGATTTAGCAAAAATAGAACAATCTATTGAATACAGGCGACTAAATACATGATCTCTGACCATGCAGTTGATGTTTTGGGCTTTGCTAAAATGCACATGGAAATTATCCACCAAAGAATAAAATAAATTACCACAAACACATATATTGTTGAAAATACATATTTTCTTCCCAAAATATGGTTTTTTTAATTAAAATATTGATATTAGAGAGACAATAATTGCAGGAAAATATAATCATTTTTTAGAATCTTTCTACACATTTGAGAAAGTTATGGAAAAGTATCAACAGAAATGATACAGAACTGTATTTGAAAAGGCCTTTCTTATAACATTATCCCTTTGAAAGACTCACTTTTGGTGAGGCATCCACTTTTAATCATCCTATTATTACATTAAAAGAAGGCCAGATTTGAATGACTGAAGAAAACATCCAGCTTCTTCTATGGATTCCCCAATAACCTTAGTACCACGGTGTCCTTGCTCTGACCGCCTCTTTTTACGACCTGAATGTATTTTCAATATAGATTTTCAGTTTGGCTTCCTATAGGAGGCAAACTTACACTGTCATATATAATATGACTTTTTGTCTGTTAGCAACAAATTTGAACTCAGAGATCGAGTTCAACAAAATTTGACACAGTGGTAAAGGTGCCAAAGCTATTAACTTCCTACAAGTGTCATGCAAAAAGACATGGAGGTAGAGAAGATCAAAACAGTGTAGCAATAATGTATTGAAATGTATACAATCAAAAGCAGCATATGCCAGCAGAGCCCTAATTATTGTAACAGTGCAGTTATAACTGTATATTTGTATTAATTGAAATCTTAGAGACTGTATATGAAGAAATTAGACTCCAAGTAAATTAAGTTATTAAAAATGACTGTATCAAGACCAGATACGCTATAGCATTTCAAGTCAATAGTTCAGGTGGTTTAAGTAGAGCCACATGGTGTCAAAGACAACCTCATTCATGCCTTTCCCACAGAACATTCTTCCAACCGCTCTCTCCACTGCGGTACACGAACAGTTTGAAAAAGGCTTGTGTTGTGCTGCGGGGGTCCAGGAGGAGAGCGGGGACAGGGTTCTGCAGGGCTCTGCTTCCCCAGCTCCAGCCTGGCCGGCACGGTGCCACCTCACAAAGTGCAAGAACAGCCCTTAAACGACTGAGGTACCTGGACTTGGGCACTGTGTTTCCTCCATCAGCTCCCTTTTGACAAAGTGATGATGCTCAGAGACAGTGACACGACTGTAAATTAAAAAAAGATGGTCACCATACATTGGCGTTATTTTGTGGTCCTCTGGCAGTGCAAAGCATCTCATAACACAGTGCAACGGGCTGCTGTAGTGTGGCGTTTTCTCTTGCTGAGGTGCAGATTGGCTTCAAAATTAACATTTCATAAAACCCTCATTGATGTTAGATACCTCACATTTTCAAATCATTACAAGTATCACACAATATCATTCTGCCTGCAGTTTTAGCATATTATAGATGTAAGGCAAACATTCCTAACTCCATGTTAATGCAGTTTTCTGCCAGGAAATTTTCTGCCCTTCAAGGGTGGCAGTAGGACAATCGAATCATCTCAGGCTCAGGTACTATGTACTCGGGAAAATCTAATATACACATAAAACCAACAATAAAAAAAAATAAATCAAATATTTAAAATGAAAGAAGTACATAGTTCAGATACACAAACAATCATAATTCAGTCTAGCATTGATGTCACAAGTAGAAAGTATATGAAGAAACTGTCTTTAACAGTTTGCTTAATATTATCTGGAATTAAAATGTCTTCATTTAAACTATGTGATGAGTGCATAATTTTCCAATATTATCACTGATTTTCTGGGGCTTGTTAAGGCTGGCTTTCATATAAATTTTAAATGCTAAATCTCAAATTCCTGAAACACTTTCTTATCTTCAGGACTCAGGTGAACTGATCATCCCTTGAATGGGATGTCTTTTTAAGAACCAGGAACAGACTGGCTTATTTTGGAGGCACTGACATTTTGAGCTAGGTTGATTTGGAGGAACGGAAGCACAAGGTGAAAGGGTTGCTCTGTCCCTTTATAGCTGGCTTTCAGTCCCAAGGACTGAGAGCATATTTTTTTCACATGGCAGTAAAACTTGAAAGCAAAGAGGGTAGACTGAGCCCTGACAGTTGATAGCTTTTCCTTTTCATTCACCCTGAAGAAAGAACACCTGGCATTGCACAGCTTATGAACTGATAAATCCTTTTCCTTAACTCTGAAAGGATAATTCTCTAATGTTTGTACTATTACCTTGCAAAGATAAAACATATATCTTTCATACGTTCTACAATAATAAAAAATTTTGGCAGATTTTTAATTATAATATCATAATATTAGCTCTTCTTTGATGAACTTGATCAGAATGGTTTAATTGTGGCTACTGTTTTTTATATTTCTTTTCAATTAACTGAAAGATTTGGTAGGTAACTTATGAACTGACATAGGAAAAATATTATATACATTCAGTGGTCTGCAGATAGAGAGAAAATACACTTGAATATTTATGTCTGCAACCAGTTAAACTACTGAGTTCCAGGCAGGTAAGAAACATAGCTTAAAAGATCTAGAAACAGTAACAAAGAATGGGTGACTATATTACATTTATTTATACATTTAATATACACAATACAAGTAAACAAGGATTGGATGAATGAACAGCAAGAGGAACTATGCCTTAGAGATAAAGATGCTCATGAAAACTGATTTGAAAAAAGAATCAAGGTGCTGACAGTGGACAATGTTAAAAGCTTTGAAAGCAAACAAAGCAGAAGCGTGTCTGAACAGAGGAGCAAACAACAAATTAAAGAGGAGGCAGCATCCTGGGAAACGACATCTAGATTAGAGTATGTAATTGCAGGATTTACAGCTTGATAAAGGAATTGATTATAGCAGTGGATTAATTTTAAGTCATGAATGAACACCAAGATCTGAAAAAGAGCCAGCTACTTTCTTTGGCAATCTTATTCTACTCAAAAGTTGTAAGTTAGTTTCACCTACTTCATGCACAATGCAAAACTAAAAAGGCACTTGACGTGTTCAGTTACTTTCAATGTATAACATATAAGGGCATTCCCAAATACGTCAGACAATGAAGACAATATTTATTATTGCATTATTATTATTTTTCAGATCTAATGGACAAACAATTGTAGCACCTTAAATTTAAAATTTTAAACATAACTTTAACAGCCAAATGGCTAATATTTTTTTCAGAAAGAGTACTGAAAATTTGAAAATATCGCAAGACAAAAGCTAAGAAGCTATGAAGAAAAGGAAGCTGAAGTCATAGGCCAACTTTATTCGTGGTGTCTAATTATATATATAAAATATACTCAGTGAATCATGTACAGCATATGAGCTTGATCATCAATGCCTCCAAATGCTGATTTCTCCATGACCCGTTTCATTTAACACAACTGTGTTCAATCTTTTTTGTGAACGCTAACGCATAAGGAATGGCATCTGAGGACTGATCACACAGTACTTCCTGAAGATCCAGTTTTCCCTCAACAAGACTATCTATGTGGACCAAACCAGTGGGATTTATTGTTCAGAATGGATCAAGACAGATGCACACACAAGTACCTTTATTATAGAAGAACAATCATAATTTTATTGATCAAAACTGCAAATACAGATAGCTCAGAGGAACTTGACTTAAATGATACAAACTTTTCCATCATGTGTTATACAAATCTGAGAACTTCATTGTCTTCACCAGCTTGCTCAGGTTAAACTCTTACGCATACTTCACAAGCTTGAAGAGACTAGATTGTATTCAGATGCTTATTATTTCTTCACTTCATATGGCAAGACTCTGTGCTTCATGTGGTCTGGTCAACCTCCCCAGTGCTGCTCACCATCTGTTCCTATCTCTTGATTTTTCAAAGCAGCTTCAATTGTTTGTAGCTCCACAAACAAAAATGATGAAAAGGAAGAGGAAAGTGAAACCGCCACATCATATCAAAATATGCAAAAGTTTTTTATTAGTTTGATGAGGATCAAATGAAACCTATGTCGTTGACCACAAGTGGGCAAGTATCTCTATCAAATATCAGATACATAAACCAGAGAAAAGATAATGTGGATTACCCTTAAGGTGTTATAGTAAATTTGGTAAACAAATTAATATATGAAGTCATATTTATCAATAAAATTGATAGTTTCAGGTAGACTGATGAAATTCAGTAACCCAAGAGGTGTAAAGTTATTTGTATCTACTTCCTTTATTACCTTAGAATTAATTGATAGTTCTGAAAACCAGCTCATAGTTTTAGGTAGTCCTGTGAGGAACAGGGAGTTGGACTCGATGATCCTTAATGGGTCCCTTCCAACTCAAGATATTCTATGATTCTATGATTCTGTGATATAAATCATATTCAATTTAAATTCTACATCTGAATACACACCATTATATAACATTTTTTGTATGGACAAGCAAAAAAACCATTATGATTCATGTGATATTTCTGTAATAATGCATCCAAATTTTTATACTTGTGGACCGCTCATGGTCGGGACCAGAGGGGTGGATGGATGCGGTGCCGCCTCTCCCCTGTCGTGTACCACACGATCATGGGGCACCCGGCGTTAAACCAAAAAAATCAGGGAAAAAATTTACTTTGTGTTGAATCAAAACATATATTTCTCAAAGTTTTTAACTGAAGTACTCTACGCCCTGCAAAAATTATTTAGGGGTAAACCTGTAAGATTTCATTTGATGTGAATAAAGTGTCCTGCTTCATGTTTAGACCAATCTAGGTCATTATGTAATTTTTGCTTCTTTAAATTTCCTAGACACTGAAAAAGATCTCTCCAGTTCTAATCAGACTTTAAAAAAAAATGCAGACATAGGAAAAAAAATTAAGGACTTTATCCCTTTTGCTTCTTACCGACTTCAGTTTACACAGCTGTACTCCATGAAAAATCATGCCAGATAGCATGACCCAATGTGCCTTGACAATATGCAAATGTATTTAAATATAAATACTATACAAATAATTCCTATACATCAAGAAGCCTAGACATATTCCTACAGGAACACTAACTACTGGAAACAATAAGTAAATTGTTTGCTCATATGTAAATATGAGCAAATATGTAAACCCAATTCATTCTCCAAAAGATACATTAGAACATATACAAAGTCTAGAGCTCATTCTATATTTTTCTAAAAAATCTTCTATGATATACATCTGATTTACATGATATCCAACTGATAAAAAAATATGGAATAGGGAAAAAAAGAAACCCTTGTAGTCTAACAGAAATGCCATTGCTGAGAGATCAACTTTACTTGACTCGGATTTTTAAATAAAAATAATCCTATTACAACCTACAGAATATTAGACTTTGTTTGCTCATGTCTTAGAGCTTGCTTTTATTCACTTACCTGCATTCTTACAAAGGAGGAAAGCTAGTTCAGTGAAACCTACACAACAGTCTGCAGTCAGACTTTAACTTCTTGAAAGTAAAAATAAGTAAGATTCAGAACCTCTTTTCCACTGTTTAAAGACACATAACAATCTTTGTCCATTTTTAACAGATAATACGAGTAATGCTGTTAATGATGAAGTAGAAGACATAAGAATAACTTTTTCAATCAATTGTTCTAATTCTATTTCATGCCATTCTAATAGTTTTTTTATGCTCTTTAAAATTTTATAACCTCCTTTATAAGTGTCTTGAATTGCAAGGGAGAAACCACTTCAAGACCAGAAATAGAAATCTGAATATGAGAGAAATGAAATTGTCTGGTTTCCATGAGGTTTGGTAGAAAAGGCATAGACAGAAAATGTACACATATTTACACATTTACTTTGCATACACAATGACAATGATTGCAGTCAACCAACCATTAATTTATCAAATTGATCATTTGTGCAGCAGATCCTTAGCGAAATATCATTAAGTTACAAAAGCAAATTCACATACATCTTTGCATGCACACTTGCATGTCTGACCTTTTAAATATCATGCCCTATTTTTACTGTGATTTACATATCATGCAGATGATCATTAGGTACTGGGATAGAATCTTAACGACTGAAGCTTGCTCAAGGCTAGTTTATATACATTCAGTGCTCACCTGGGAAGGATTTGGCCCACAGAGGTGCATGTTTCTCCTGGTTCACAAAAGGATCAGGGACAAAGGGATTCAAGAAGCTACAGAAGTGCACATGAACCATACACATTCAAATAATCAGTAGACCAGATGATAAAAATAAGCTTAGAATAATTTCCAAAACATACAGATGACTTGCATGAGTTAAAATCTACCTGGGCAGGAAAATTAAAATGCTGACATCTGGCAGTGCTATAAGAATTACTCAGAGCCAGGTCCAATACAATCTTCATTCAGCTCCTGTTCTCTAGAAAGGTGTGCAAACCTTGAAAAATCAATATTTTAGGGATTGTACAACCTTGCCCAGGAAGCAGCAGCACAGAAATTGGGCAGAGTCCGTGGAAGTTAGTCACTAGTTTTGTAGAAATACAAATGTGACTTCAGCAGCAGCAGCAGCAGCAGAGTGAAAAGGGATTAGGGAGGTATATTAGCCTTTACAAGAGGTCCATAGCACAGAGTGAGCAGAACAACCTAATCATAAGAACTCCTGTGCCACCGCAATGGCTACTGTTTAGGATTCAAACAGCACTGTCAAGGGAGAACCGGTTTCTCTGCCTCTCCCAAGACCTAACCATGATACTGGTTTAAATCCCTCATAAGAGTTGTGGAGGGTCAAGGGAATGAGGAAAGGAAAATTAAGTGCAGTAAAAATTTCAGCCCACAAACATAAAGCTGGCAGTGCGGACTGAGGTTAGGATGGGCAGGCAGTTTAAACCTACAGAGGAGGGGGGGAAAAGGGGGGTGGTTGTGGAAACTGCTCTTAAAGACCCCAGATGAAAGTCCACAGCTCTTCCAGGAAAATTTTATTTCCCTTCCACCTTGGGAGAAATAACATAGGAAGTCCAAATAAAGTAATCAGAATACATCCAGGAATTCTTATTTAGTAAGTCTACACAAAGCGGGATATGGAAATACAACATTATACCAAGAGCTAAGCAGTACACCACCACTGACTATCCCTGTACGGGTTGTAAAGAGATACCTATTTAGTTATAATACAGACATGTGACATTCAGCCTTAAAAAGCTGCTAGGGCACACAAGCAGACTTTTTGGTGAGACTGATGTATAATGTTAGCGTTACGCTGGTTAAAGACTCTACTACTTTAAGTTGAAACATTTTGTTCTAGTGGGAATTTCCACTCCACAGCCTCTTTCCTCCCACCTTATTCCCAACTCCTCCTTCTTTGGGTAACCAAAGTAAATGTAAGATTTGTTAGTGCAGCTAACAAATTAGCAATTATACGCAGTTACTAGCTAATTTACACCTAATTTGCCCCTAACATTATCACTGGTACTGGCAATTACATCATAAAACACGATACTGCTCAGTTTCATCTCTTTCTAAGGTACAAGTAAGTTGGCTTGAACAGCTATTTTTATCTCAGAGTGTAAAGACATGAAGTGTACATTTCACAGTGTCCAACTATTGCACACAGCAAAGTATCCTCTTCTGTGACATCTGAACTGTTAAAACTGGTCAGATCATTTATTCCAGTCCATTACCCCTTTAGTAGAAAGTAGTTTCTCTTTTACCAATACAGCCAGAAAACAACATAAAGAATTATAAGTAGTCAAAAGGAAGAACACTAGACTAACTTTCTTATTTCTATTTAGCCAATGGAACAATAATCTCAGTGAAAATCTCATTATTAAAACCACAAGCTAGACAAAAGTCTAGCTTTCTTGAAAAATCTTGTTATTTTAGAAAGAATAATTTATAAGAATAAATGTTACTCATTTATGCTGTATTATTAGTAGGTGATTAATAAAAAACCCCAATAACATATAATGCCGAATACTCCCAGACCAACTGCATACAAGTTCATTTGTGCCATTTGAAGTAACTGTATTTTGTACTATATATTAGATAGAGGTGAAGTGGGCTCCACAGGATAGCTACCAATAAATCTTGTACAACTACACAACAATATATATCACTAAACCTCAAACATCAACATGGATTACGACACAGAGCTTAAAAACCCATACAGCTTCTGCAGAAGTAATACAATATTATCCCTCTGCAGACCTTAAGAGATCCTCAAGAATTAAGGGATTGCAACATTGCCAGTCCCCTGTGTTCAAAAATATTGTCAAGTCCCCCCAGCTCCTAAAAAATAGGCTTAAAAATCATGAGATTTAAAGATAATAATCAACTCTATCCTTTATCTTCTCAAGAAACAGCTCACAATTCTTATATCCAAGCTTTTTCCACAATAGGTTATTTATTTTCTAGGGAATTTTGGCTTCTCAGAAAATAACCTGATTTCATTGCTGGAGCTGTAGGAGGAACACTGAATATTGATATATAATATTGCAATAGCAGGTAACACAGAATGTGGTATACATCGAGACTTTTTACCCAATGCCCACCTACCACACATTCTGAGAGATGGAACCAGGCAGGCTCTTTCAAGGAAAAGCACTGCATCTTCCCCAAGAACAAATATCTTCCCTGTGTCATTTCATCATGACATATGACTCAGTTATACACACCCTTACTGGAAGGACTCTTGTGGCAGCATGGCCATTAGGAAATACCTCTGTATGCACTTAGTATGCAGCACTAGCAGGTATAACGGCTATTAGTTTAGAGTGGTCTATCCTCCGCAGGGCAAGAAGGTCAATGCCACAGCTGTAGAACTAGCCCCTTTCTTCAGGGCATTAGTCCTGGGAGTTCAATGTGGACGTTACTTGGGAGGAAAGACAGCAAGCAGAACTATGACTCCTGGGGTCATGCCTTTTGCAGAGTCTGTGCGTTTCCACACTTCATAGCCAGGAGAAATACACTTTAGAGTTGTACATCTGTATCATCAGCTGTGGTGCTGGGAATGGAGGAACGGAGGGAGACAGGAAGGAGAAAGACAGGAATGGAGGGAAGGAGAAGGAGGGGAACAGAGGAAGGGAATTCTGCCTGTTGGGAAAGAGATCTCAAGAAAAGGCACACAGTCATCATTTCTCTTATACTGTCTCAAATTGGGGGTGGAGTTGCAATTCTTACACAGATCTGTTGTCTGTCATTTTGTAGGCTTAGCTTTTTCAAGAGGAGACTTGCAATATGTCATTTACATGTAAAAGATGGTCTGGGATTTTAGATAAATTATTTTAGACACAGATATTGTAAGATGTTGAACTAAATTTGTAGCAATTACTACTTAAAGAAGAATCATTTTTAAATCAGATATTTTACTGGTCTTCGAATAAAAAGTTACAAATATTAGATGTTCAATTTTCATAATTAACTTCCAAACATATTTAAAAAATTCAGGATTAATTTTCCCTATCTAGACTGATCTAGAATATGCTTACCACAAGCTAACTCTTCCAGACATATTTTTTGAACCACTAAGCCAAGGGGATCTGTACAATTTACCACCCAAGGAACAATATGGCCAGTTTAACAAGTGACCAGCTCAGCTAGCAATATGCAACAGGGCTCAGTTAGATAGATTAGGTGTCGTTTAGTCAGTGACCTTATTTTTTTTTTCTTGGTTTGTTAATAATTAATTGTGAGTGCACCTTCTAGCCACAACTGATAAGCATGCATATGCTTTTCCATTACAATCTCTCATTTCAGCATATTGCAACTTAACCATAAAATCTTGCCTTTGGCAGAAACCTGGTGTTCAAGGACTCAAAAGATGCATATAATACACTTTTTAAACAGGAAAATAATAAGCTTTTTAAAGATTTTTAGAAGCATATTTAACCAATTTTACACATATATGTGTGCAGACCCCCAAACATAGCACACTAAAATGACAACACTAAAGCCTTTTACCTAAAACTGCAACACACTAAATGAAACTATATTGTTTCCCCAAATTTAGTACAGGAAATGGCTAGGATATCTATAATGCTACTGTGCAATCACAGCTGCAAACAAATGTCTACCTTTTAATACTAACCTCAGCACTGTACCGTAAAACACGGAGAAAAAACCACAAAGGATGCCATTTATACTGTCCTTATTCACAGCACTGGAAACTGTCCCTGTAGAAGTCCCAACCTCTGCAGCAGGCCAGGGGTTGGGGCTTTACTAAACTCCGGAGGACACGTGTTGGGGAGAAATGGGAAGTTTCAGTATGACGGTATTAATGACAAGTGAACAGCCCTAATGAAAACTTTCAGGCTTTATCACTGACCATAAGAACTGGGGACCACATGAGGTAGTTCTTAACGTACTCAAGTTTGGGTTTGCTGGCTTTTCCAGGAAATGTATGATCAGGAACATATCCCTTATACACAAACACTAGGAGTCAAAATCAGATGATTTCATTCAGTGATGCATGAGCCTCTGCCTACGTATTCCACTCTTACATGCCTGTGTCTCTTTAGACTTTAACAACAACTTTTTATTTGCAGATGTGAGGTAAATCAGGTTGACTGAAATCCATTTTACCTCCATCATAGTGTGCAATTTATATTAAACATCAGTATTTTAAAATGTATTCTGACTAAAAGCAAAAGAAAATTACTGCCTGGAGTTTCATGGAGATGTAAATTTTTTTAAGTTTATCAGCATGACAAAGCAGACTGTTTCTCTGATAAATGGAAAAACACATTTAAATTATGATTGTTAACTCAAAAGCAAGACAGTCTTCCAGGCAAAACATTCAAAAATCACTATATGAAGTATTTTTATGTTGCATGGGAATTGTCATATATGAAACAACTGACCTACAAGAAAAATTTAAGACAAGATTAGAAATTAATACACTCTATACAGTAATGTTCAGTAATGCATTTTCTTATTACAAAATGATAGAAAGGTGTGACTTTGTTCCCTTTCATTTCATTAAGCTAATTCTCAAAGGAAGGTTTTTCTGAGGTCGTCAGACAGCTATGTTCCCCTCCTTAGAATAAGTTATATTAACAGAAAAGTAGTTGTGAAAAAACAAAGTAATAGACAACTCAAAAGTAATGCAAAAAGGAAAAATAAGATTGTTTGGCTAAGTCTTGTGACACAAGTCCTGAGATTGTATGATCCAGTATTATCCAGGTTGACTGAAATCCATGGATCATAATACATGATCCATGTATTATCCAGAAGATTTGAACTCAAAACAGCAGATTGTATGCTTGGGGGAAAAATTATCCTATAAACAAGGGGCATTCTGTATTTAAATTTCATGTGTGTACCTTCTGAATAGACATACTAGATAAAAAGCTCAAATAATATCTTACAGCTTTCTAAGCCAACTTTCAGAGATCCCCAGACAGATCTTGCTCAAATTTACAGATGGTAAGACGGTACCCAAGTATGAACCGTAGCACTTTGGCTTTGAACAAATTCTATAAATAATATCTAAAGAGGGTCAGTGAAGAACCAGGTTCCTTGTAGCCTAGGCTCACAGAACTGTGACAGGTTATGACAGATTAGAGAAGCATTAAAGCAATTGGGAAAAAAAAAAAAAGAGGAAAAAAAGAAGACTGAAAAGACTGGGATGGAATCCATCAAACCAGGAGTAGGTTTCTACAATCCAGACATCTATCTTACCCTGTCACTCCAAGGAATCCTTTGCAGTCATCGAACACCTAGGAAATACAATCATGTTATCTAAGATGAAATTCATTTCATGTAGGAGTTAAACAAATCAGGTGGATTTAGGCCCTTAAAATTGTTCTTCCTTTCCACCAACTAAAAAGGCAACCCAAGACAATGAGCTCAGCTATACATACAATGATGTATATCTACATCAATGGTGCCTTGCAATGAACCCTATAACACTTTTTGAATCATGTTTTTGCCTTTCACTTCTCACTTGAAGATTTTTCTGGACTGTTTATTTCTACTAATCTATTCCAGAAATACATGATGAATGTTACAAGTAAGAAGTTTATATTATATATAATTAATTCAATTATATTTGAGTTGTTTGTGATTATAATTTTTATGTGCTTTCATGTAAATTTAAAAAACCCAACAGCATAGTCTTTCTATGGCATTACCATAGAACAGTTGTTGTCATCTCAATTCCAATTTTTGCTTTAGGCCACATTCTGCATTTTCTCTCTGTAGTAAAATATGGACAATGTAGTTAAGTTCAGTTTTTCTGAAATAATCACAGGTCCAGCTTTGCTAAAAAGAACTGGAGCTCTATCAGCAAACCAGTGCAATTATAAAGTCTTTGTACACAACACACAGCTGCTGGCTCTGTGAAAAATAGCCAAGAATTACAGTGTGATAGACTGTAAGAGAAATAAATTTTTAGAAAAGAATCTCTTATTACATTCAAGCTTATAAAACTTTAAACTTGAATTCACTTAGGAAAGGATAGCTTTCTGGAAATCCTGGCTTCCCTCTGTGTATCCTGTTATCCAGCTCTCTGAAGTTTGATATTGCCAGTCTTGCTCCTTTTGGATGGACAAAAGGAAAGGAATAGCAACAATATGATGATCAGATCTTGTCCATACCACAGGTTCCAGCTGTCATGTGTATCAATAAATATTCCAGGGATTTTTAATCCCATTTGATTTTACAGGTACTCAGAGAAGAAGAATAAGTAACAGATACCTGTTTCATTTTCAGATGACTGTAAAAATTCTCTCTGAAACGACCTCTCTCTGCTTTCTGACACTTGTCAACTGCAGGCTAGATCATGATACATAGAAAATGTGCTTGGCTGTTTAGTCAGCTGCATATGGCACCTCTGCTTTAAAACTCTGAATTTATCATTTACTCCTCCCAGGTGCTGATGCTGACCTGAAGTTTTGTGGGGAAGACCTGGGATACTTTACATAGATCTTGAATAGAACTTGAAGTATATTTCACCTTGACCTCTTTCCTGGTAATCAACACCAATTGTCTCAGACTTAAATGTGAGATAACAGCAAGTAAAGCAGGAAAATAGGAAGTGATTATTGATGTAACTCCTACCAGCATTTACAGTACTAGTTACCAGACATTCATATCCAACTATCATTTTTTTTCTAATACCTAGTTTCCTCTTCTGATCCCTCATTTCCCTGTTTAGAGGCCAACTAAGCTATAGATCTGTCTCTAAGTGCAATGTTTTTGGGGTTGCTTGCTCCAATTATCTGGACAGAACACTCCTGCATGCTGGACACCCACCAGCTGGCAACAATCGGACTGCAAACCATACCCTGAGGGCTAGGTTGATTACATAAGCCCTTTACTAACTTTTTATAAGCACTGAGAGTCAGGTAATACACTGATATTTTCCCAGAGTAATCTGCCATGTATAAAGCATCTGCCATAGTTTATTTATTGTTCCATTAAGCTCAGGCCCATTTACAGACTCTGTGCACTCAAGAGAGCTCCTTCCTCCTCTGTCTCACTAGCAGAGCCTAACCATAGGCTCTGCAAAGTATCGCCAGCATCCTCCTTCCACCGCTGTCAGCAACAGCCCGCTTCCTGCAGAGCTCCCTGGTCTTCGTACCCAATGCTCAGGCTGCCTCTGACCTGCCTGTCCTCCAAAGCCTGCCCTAAGGCTCATGCCTTCAGCCTGCTACTCACCTTTATACACGGCACTGCTCCGCCATAGCCTGAAGCACTCTGGTTTCCTTTCTTTTCCTCTCCTGGCTCGCCAGGGAGACAGCAGCTCTACGCCAGCCAGGAACCCCCAGCATCTGCTGGACCACCTGGATGCGGCACAGAATGCACTCCCTTCTCCAGCTCCAGAGCAGGGCAGGGGAGCCACTTGCTAATGCAGTAAGCACTGCACTGCAATATGACTTCTGCTCTCTCAGCAGTCCCCAGTGCATTATTTCCCTCTTTTCAAAGAGTCAATACAGAGAGCAGGTAAAAATAAACCCAACACAAGGCCCTATGGCACTCATCTGGACACTTCCCTTCGATTCATTAACAACTGACAATGTATTGCCACATTCCTAAGTTTAAATGAAGGAGGCAGCTTGAAATGAGCTCTTTGAAAATAAGCTTTTGAGAAAAACACCATCAAATGTTCTATTAAAATGTAAATATATTGCCTCTATTATACTTCTTTCCTCAATTAATTTTATAATTGGATCATGGTTTGTTTGTTCTGGTTTCTTTCTTTCTTAAAAACCTACACCAGTACTGGCTCAGCTATCCTCTTAGTATTTATGTAAATGACAGTGTCCTTAAAGATATTAGTAGCTGTTTTGCTAGTTTATTAGGGACTGAATTAGCCATTCACTGAAAATAGCACAGAAAACTGTATGTAGTAATCATGTACCTTGCACTTAAAAAGCTGAGAATGAATTCAACTGAAGAGTTGATACAAATTATTTTATGTACCTCTGAAAGCCTGAGCTTTGAAAAGGCTTAACTTTTAAAGCAAATGGATTCAAAAGGATTAAAAAAAAAAAAAAAATGAAGTTTATTAGACATTTTTGCTAGCACAACAGACTCTGAAACTTTTAAAATCAATAGGCCTCTCCAACGTTGACAATGCTGTGAAAAGTTTTACAACCAACATTAGTGATGCTCAGTTATAGTGGAGATATACTAAAGTTGCTTTTTAGAAAAACAACAAACCAAGAGAAAAAAATCCCTCCAGCAACAAAAAAGAGCCCCTTATGATTAAACTTGGATAGGCTTAAATTTCATAAATAGATGAAAACAGTGAAACATTACAGTGTACTGATAGTTTTATCTTTAAAAAATCTTTTGCATTGTATTATTGAAAAATAATAAAAATACATGGTATAAAATACATTCAACAGTTCTCACCATGAAGCTGCAAAGGTTTTTCTATGTAAGAGAGAAAAAAAAAGCAAGCTTTATGGCAAAAGCAAGCTTCCAATCCGCAGCCTTTGCTGTCCCTTGAAAGAACCACAGAAACAGGAAAGCAGAAAAATATTCAGCTGTACTTTCTATGTCATATTTCTTTTTTAGAGGTGTAATACAAAACCTGCCTACTGGACAGCACAGTATAGACCAGATCTTAGCTGGAATAACTGATCAGAGCTTTGTTGATTGCTAGTTATCAGTAAATCTTTCTAACAGGACTTTGTCGTAAGACAGGCTTCAGATTTCACAGACAGAAGAATAAGAGAAAAAAAGGTCATCTCCGTGGGTTAGTAAATCCATGGGTTTTAAACAAATATAAAATTGTGAGTTAACAAAGTACTCCTAGACACAGTTTTTGTAAAAGCTTATAAAGCAAACATGCAAACCCAGGGCCTGACTTGCATTACCATGAGTTAGAAATCTGTTCATTTCTAATGAACAATATTTGCTGAGCTCTAATTAAGAGTCATAAAGTTTCAACTTCTGTCTTCAATTTGTGCTTCTCTAATTTGATCAATAATTTATTATCAACTGAAAACCAAACACACCTTATTAATACTAGATAAACAACATTCTGCCTTAATAGTGTCAAAGTTAAACAAAATGGCTGGCAATTAGGAAATCTTGATTTTCTCTATACGTCCTATTCTAGGATGGAATTAAATCTTTAGACCAAGGAGGCCAGCATATTAACCATTCTATAGAAAATATCTGCAGTAAACTTTCGTAGCATCAAAATAAAAAATATTATATTACTGAAACAGAAATACATTCAGATCCAAAGCAAGCTACAAGACACCCACAACAGAGAGCTTAATGAAGACAGAACACAAAACCTAAGCCAAAGAAATGAAACACAGAAAACGCACAATAGGAAATTATACATCTTAAGTCCAGGAAGATACACATAAACATAGCTAGAAGAAAAAGTTAGGACCTTTAGATGAGCACACAAAATCAAAAAATAAGTAATGGAGAATTGGATTCTACAAGCAGGAGTGAATCAGAAGATATGATAGTGTTACTGCATAAGATAGCAACATAGTATGTCAAGTATACTCCATTCCTTTGATTACCTAATCATAGTGAGATTATTGCAAAGTTAGAAATAATGCTGCACAGACCAGGCAGAACAGTATTAGGACTCAAGGTTAAGACTCAGAAATTACAGGTAGGTTCTCCTTTTACTCTTCAGGTAGCAGTAAGCTAGATGAAGTCTATGCCAGAAGAAAAACTACAAAACAATCAAACAACAACAACAAAAACCAGCAGCAAAATCAAGATAGTTTAACAAAGGCAGAAAGTGAAATGAATAAACTGAATATTGTTAACCTGTATTTTTCTAAACTACATGTTTTATAATCAGTACATGAACTAGTGAGCTCTCTCCACCTTTCTTCAGAGCTTTAATAAAAGTTACCATACTAAATCTAATCTTCCTAAGAATATTTGAAAAAGTATACTGGTTAACTACTGTATCAAGAATTCTTGCAATCTTCTGATCATCTGGGTAGGATTTAAGAAACAAGGAAGAAGTGGCATTATGTATTTTTGAAAAGGAGAACAGAACTGCTGTGGCCCTTTCAACAGGCTGAAGGGGCTGGGCAGAGAGGCTGGACAGGGACTGATCAGAAGGAAGAGAGACAGAAGCACAATTTACTGTGACAAACACCTGGCCAAGGAGCAAGAGTGGCTGGAAGGAAAAGTTGCCGAACACATAAACAACAAGAGGATGGCTGCGAGCATGGCTTGAGAGCGAGCAGATCGCTAAGGCGTGAGACCCGAGGGCCGGAAGGGAGGCAGGCTGCTCCACCGCCTGCTGAAGCTCAGAGCGGTGGAGCTGTTCCCGGGGTGGATGCAGCCCTTGTTTTCTAAGATGGAATGGCCCAGCCTGAGTTTAAACCTGGTACTTTGGAAGTTTCCGGTGTTTACAGAAGTCATAACACTACCATATTATCATTTGTATTAAAAACATCCTTTGATTAAGCAGCAGTTTGGACTGTGTGCATATATCATTAATACAAGGGAGAATTTCCCCAGAACATTTGTTATCCCCCTCCCAAGCACCTCACTTCAAGCTGCCATTGCCTTCCCTCTGTACTATCAGTCCTCTTACGTTCAAGTTCTCCTTATGTCTGCTTCTGGTTTTCTTCATGTTATCTGGAGATGAGAATTACCTGGGGATTTATCTTCAATTGTCAGTATCTCCAAAGCAAGGCAAGTTGTCAGAGGTGTACGAAAACACCGTAATACCAAACAGACTTAGGATACAAACTTATTTATTCACTTTCTCAAACCTAGTGGAAATAAACAGAAGTTGTCCCTTCTCATACTTCTCCATAGAATCATAGAATCATTTAGGTTGGAAAAGACCCTTAAGAGTCCAACCATTAACCTAACACTACCATAACTCTGAACATTTAAGTTCTTCCTAAGATAGGACTATTGTGAATTATTACCTTTCGATAAGTGGTAGTTCACACTGACATTTAAACATTACTAACTTATATGTACTCGACACCTACATATAAAAAGAAAAAAAGAAAAAAGATGAAAGGAAAATGACTGTTTTTCACAGTGCTTGTAAGTGCAAAACTGACATGCTTACAAAAATAAATCTGTCAACAAATTAAAACAACACATAAACTATAATTTTTATCTAGAAAATACACCAATATAAAATTATGAAAACATACTGTTGTAGTTCCCAAGATAGGGTTCACTTAGGAAGTGTTTATCCAGATGGAGAAAACCCATTATCAATAGGCCATATCACGAAAGTACTCAGGCTACTCAAAGGACTGAACATATCAGAAAATCATACGAATTACAGATAAAAGTCCCATTAGTTCATCTTGAAGCATCCAAGTATTACAGCAATACTTGTGGGTGCTTTAGAAAAGAAAGTGAGAGAACGAGACATCTCCTGTCAAAATAGATTTTTTTCCCCGATGTTTCCTACTCTGATTTTAAATGTCTTAAAGGACGGAGCTTTTAAAATTTCTTTAGAAAGCTCTTCCACAATTGTATAGATCTCAGTGTCAGGTAGTTGTCTTGTTATTGATCTAAACTGTCTCTTTACTAAATTGTATCCCATTACATCCAGTCACATTCCCTTTGGCACATTTTACGTGCAGTACCAAGACAGTCTTACCCTAATCAGTGCAAAGAATTTAACCACATTTTTGCTACCTCCCAGGTACTCACATCATTCCTGTTTCTCTAGGTGGCTGTTATATTGCCATTACTCATTAATTAGCCAAACCATACATCTGCAGTTTTTGTTTTTTCCCTTTCAGTTCTGTCTGTCCACCCTCTTAATGATACCTCTTGGTGGATAAGGAAGTGCGCATACATATTCCAGCAGTTTTCTCACCAGCATGTTACAGAAGATCCCAACTTCATGATCTGGTACCTTCTTTAAGTGGATGGTAATCACTTCTTATGGGGTGAGAACAAACATCTTGCCAATCCTTAGATTTGTTGATTTGCTGGTAATGTGGAGGATAAATATAAGTAAATGACGAAACAATTGAGTCTCTACTGTGTGCTTGCTTGATGTTCAGGTGAAAAAAAACCCATCTGTATGTATAATGACATTTCTTTGGCTCCTTCTCCTTGCAATGCTTATGTTAAGTTGAATTCACCCTCAGCTCAGGATCCTGACACGTTCGCGGTAATATCCTGACACCAAAAGTTGTTTCGAAGCATACAGCAGAAAACGCACACTGTCATGTTCCAGAGCAGATATGGGTGTTTAGGGGCAGTCACTAAGTTAAGCACCAAGTCTGAGATTTGTATCCCCAAAGTGTAGCTGTCTAGAAGCTTAAGCATTATTGAAGGGAGACAGTCACATCGACAGAGGCCGTCATTCCCTCCATCCTGAATGACATCCCTCTCCACAGACTACAGATGGAGCCTGAATAAGAACAGGACCCTAAACAAGGACAAGAAACACTCCCTATGTGACTCTCCCAAAGGATACAAATAAAAAACTTAGTCCTTACTCCTCTGATGAAGCAGGTATAACTTTCCACATGTACAGCATTACTCTCATCCACTGAAAATTGGATTTTTGCACTTTCTGCCTCGTCAACAAGATAAAAATTAAAAAAAAAAAAAATACACTTCAGAAGAACAAGCCCAAAGCAATATTCCAAGCGTGAAATGGTAGAAATTCTCTGTACCTTAAAGGAATAAAGTTTTCCTGACAACTGGGAATCAGGGGTCAGTATTCCTGCAGTTTATTTTACTTAACATGGCCAGCCACTTTGAAATCTTCCTCTAAAATCTCTTCACCACACTCATACCACATTAGTTGCAGTTTCCCCTCTAAATCAGCACCTCAAATGGGTCATCAAATGCTAGATTTTTCTTGAGATGTGAAGTTTGGAAAATTTTCAGCCACGTAATGAATAATGTCATATACTGCACATGCTACATGGCATCTTCTGGGTCTTGAAATTGTTAGGTGCTGTAGCTACAAGTTCTATACTAATACATGTAACAATTAAGTTAAAAGAATGGAAAAAAAATGAAAAAGCAGTGACTCCTTTCTGTCAAAACTAAAAAAACACCAGCAACTGAACAATTTTTATGTAATCATACACTTAAACACCATCTGTAACAAAAAGCGTCAGAGAGGAAACGTCACCTTCCAAAATTTCACCAACATCAATGCTAGAGTATAAATACTAATCTCTCTTCGCAGTTTTCCACTGTCTCCCTCACCGTAAGAAATATTCTGTTTTAAAATTTGTTGATTGATAAAGGAAACATCTTTGGGTTTACATCGAGTTTAAAAATACTTCACACATGATCCCAGTTTTCCCATGGGCGTGTTTTTACCAAAATGCTAAGATATATAAGCATGTCTCCCACTAAACTCAATATGATTTGTATGTTTGGTAAATGACAAAAGAAAGGTCTTGGCCTTCTGCAATTTGCCATACTGGAGAATTAGCTACAGAAGAGGGCATGTTTACTGTTTGTTCAGCTATTGAGTGTGGAATAAATAAAAATAAATAAAATAAAATAAATTAGAAAATCAAATCAAAATAAAAATAAAATAAGGTCTGTAAATGGAAAAATATTTCTTTAACTTCAAATAAGGTCTTCTTAATCAATCAGCTGCTACTGCAGTTGCAATGGCATACAAAGCTTTTCATAAAGCTGATAAAGATGTGGATTTTACATCTTTTTTAACTCTTCAGTTGTTCCTGTGGAAAACAACCCATTCCCAACCCTACAAAGGGTTTCTGTGGCTCCTAATGAAGGCTATGGCACAAATACGGCATGAGGTTCAGAAGTGTATTTGGTCTATAGAATGAACGCGATTCATAAAAATGCCTCTGTCATGAATGAAATCCTCCCTTTCCTTTTCTTCTCTTGAAGAACAACTAAAAACATTTAATTTCTAAGATGTACCAGACAGACAACATTTTAACATGTTCCTGCCCAAATCCCTGCCTTGGAAATAGAACTGGAAAGGACAAGGCATGTGTGGGGAAACAAGAATGAGCCCCTGAGTTTTAGGAAGTTAAGAAGAATGGTATTATGAAAAGATGAGGAGGTTGGTTAAAAGAAGAAGGTAAAATTTCTAATTCATTTAGTTTGCCTTGCTCTTATGAGGAGGAATAATTGGGTCTGTCATTATAACACATCTAGAAGAAAGAAGGATGTGTTGTCTGACAAAAACAAGGCCATGAGAGGAGGATGGGAGTCTGAAAAACACCCTCACAAGAGTCAGGAAGAACCCACTGACCATCCGTCATATCAGCAAAGCTGACAACATAAAACTCACATGAAAGGGTCTCTGGATGATGCCCCTGAAGATCTCAGAGAAAAGGAATCTTGGGCAATTTTCATTGAAATTCTTGTCATTTTTCTCAAGGAAGGAAAAAGCACAGCAAAATAATGAAGATCAAGAACTAGTGCTGTGGGAAAACAGTGGCATTGGATAGGAAAACATTAGAATGACTACTAGTGATCGAATGGGTATCATCTGCTCTATGGATGGGCTCCAGAGAAGTGTGAAACAAGCTGAGACGAATGCTAGCATGGTTGATTAGATGATTTTTAAATTAAGAAATACAGGGGGAAATTAGAAGGAGATTTGCCTCATTTGCATTAGTTCAGTTATTCAGTGTGGGGGGAAAAAAGGAAAACAGATGAAGCTCTGGAAGCAGACGAAGGTCTGTGCATGGCTGTAGTTTACAGGAAGAGGAAAATGAGTGGGTAAGAATACTACAGTAGAAGAATGATTAGCAGAGAAAATTTGAAAGGACAATAAGGAGAATGAAAATATTAATGTTGATGAGAACAGTAAATACGCAATCAACACAGATAATGAAAGGAACATGCCAGTCTAGCCTGCATAGTCTAAAAGAAGGCTAGATCCACCAGTTCCTAAAGGAAGTAACTGAACTGCTGAAAGGCAAAGGCAACAAAATAGAGGTGTTGAAATTACTGATACAAACCTGAAGGCAGCTAGTATAAGCATAATAGAAATACTAGGGCAATCCTGGCCAACAAAAAGCATTGTGGAAAAGTGCTGTTAATGAAAGACTCATTTATCCCAGGAAAGAGAGAAATATTATACTGTAAGATAGCACTGTAATTTATTGACATGACAGTACGCGAGAAGGCATAACGAGTAAAGGATAATACCAGATCTGAATGAATATGTCCATTGGGTTTCAATATCAGTAATGCTAATGAGCATAGTGCCCAAGGATGAGGGCTAATTGCAGAGAAGGTACAGAAAGGTTTTATCCCACCTGAACTGAAAACAAATCTAAAGCAGTTTAATGCTTTCAAATACCTCAAGTGATTGCCAGCCTTGCTCACCATGTCAGTGTGAACTTCAGAACGCAATGGGACAAAGTAAGCCAGGAACAATGTCTAACAAACAGGGAGTAAGGAGCAGGAGAAGCATCATCCAGAATTTGAACAATCTTTAATTATGTGAAGAAGAGTTAAAAAGCCAAGAAGGTGCTATTTCAACAGCGTTGAAGAGAACCCTACCTTTCTGTCTGTGCTGAAATTTGAACTGAAAGCACAAATGGCCTCAGTGTCTTAATAATAAGCTTGAAGAGGAAAAACCTTTATTATTACGCTTTCTCCATATTTTAAAGACCTTGCATTAATGCAAGGTTCAACTGTATGTTGCAATGCTATCAGCAAGGTAACAAACTACACAAGATGACTCCCTGCAACCTACTTCTTAGGAATAACAAACAACATATGACTATTGAAGTTCTGCTGAGTGAAGTTAGCAGGAGACCAGATTTTATGCTGGTACTT
Organism: Pygoscelis adeliae; assembly: GCF_000699105.1. Lineage (NCBI taxonomy): Eukaryota > Metazoa > Chordata > Aves > Sphenisciformes > Spheniscidae > Pygoscelis > Pygoscelis adeliae. The sequence goes on from NW_008825410.1 coordinate 4,198,622, forward strand.
TTTCTAAAAAGAATAAATGTTAGTATCTACACATCATGAGCCTAGTGGATAAGAGAAGATGTTGAAAAAAAACATTAACACCTAATTATTTGAAGGAAAAGATTCTGGCAGACCCTTCTTTCAGCATAAACAGACAGTATATACTGGCCCACAAGAGAAGTGGGCCCATGTGAACCTCATGAAGTTTAACAAGGCCAAGTGCAAGATCCTGCACCTGGGTCGGGGCAACCCCCAATATCAACACAGGCTGGGGGATGAAAGGATTGAGAGCAGCCCTGCCAAGAAGGACTTGGGGGTACTGGTGGATGAAAAGCTGGACATGTGCGCTTGCAGCCCAGAAGGCCAATCGTATCCTGGGCTGCATCCAAAGAAGCGTGGCCAGCAGGTGGAGGGAGGTGATTCTGCCCCTCTACTCTGCTCTGGGGAGACCCCACCTGGAGTACTGCCTCCAGCTCTGGAGCCCTCAGCAGAAGAAAGACACGGACCTGTTGGAGCGGGTCCAGAGGAGGGCCACGAAAATGATCAGGGGGGTGGAACAACTCTGTTATGAAGAAAGCCCGAGAAAGTTGGGGTTGCTCAGCCTAGAGAAGAGAAGGCTTTGGGGAGACCTTACTGCAGCCTATCAGTACTTAAAGGGGGCTTATAAAAAAGATGGTGGCAAACTTTTTAGCAGGGCCTGTTGTGACAGGACAAGGGGGAATGGCTTTAAACTAAAGGGGGGTAGATTTAGACTAGATCTAAGGGAGAAATTTTTTACTCTGAGGGTGGTGAAACACTGGCACAGGTTGCCCAGAGAGGTGGTGGATGCCCCATCCCTGGAAACATTCCAGGTCAGGTTGGACGGGGCTCTGAGCAACCTGATCGAGTTGAAGATGTCCCTGCCCACGGCAGGGGTGTTGGACTAGATGACCTTTAGAGGTCCCTTCCAACCCAAACTATTCTATGATTCTATATGATCCTTGTCATAAATGAAAGAGAGTCATAACAGACTCAGTATCACAATGTAAAATTATCTGATAATTTCGTTATAGGGGAAATTCAGTTCCCCTAGTTTTGGCAAAATATGTACCACACTTGGTACAATACACACAATAGGAACATGTCCCTTGATGGAAGGATGATGCAAGTAGTTGAAAATGTACCCAACCAGTACATAGTGTTAGACATGAATCTTGAATGTTTATCAGAACTATTAAAATAGCTAAACATTATCAAATATAATTATAGATTTGGGGGGAGTTTTTTGTCATTTTGTAGCAGTGATTTCCAAACCTGTGAAAGATGTTTTTTGCGTGTTTATAAATTGTAAAAATAAAAAAAAAATTGTTGACAGAAAATGCTGGGCAAGTGAAATAAAGAAATTTTAAATAAATATTTTTAAATATAATAAATACAACAAATAAATAAATACATAAATTTTAAATATAATTCAACATAGATCTGAGTAACAGGATCTGCCACAGACATTGATTCTTAATAAACAAATTGAGCAGACAGACATTTCACAGTGAACTTAACATATTTGATAGATCAAATACCATCCCTAAAGTAACCTGGAACAATAACCATTTGAGATTACGCTGAAAGCACTTAATATTGACAAAATCGTCCTGGCACAACAGTTTATTTAGAACTTATTTCACTATTTTAAGATGCTTAGGAAAAAATTGTCAGTTTTTGATGTAGTTTGAACTTGCAGGTTTTTTGTTTGGCTTCAAGGGTTTTGGCTAGTGGGATGATTCTGACTCACTAGTAAGGTTTAAGATTTCACATTTTGGCAAGACCAAAAATTACAGCCTTTGGCATATTTCTTATGCAACAAAGTACACTAAATAATTCCACATTTGCCAGAAGCTTATTTTTTTGTCTCATTCATTTGACCTTTTAACATTGGGCCTCTTATATCAACTCTTCCCTAAGTGCTCTGGTAAAAGCATAGCATGAGCTCATGTTATTAATCCAGGAAAATCACTTAGTGATCTGATGTTGAATTTACATAATATCAAGTACAGCCGTGCTGACAGAGCTAAGTCAAAAAAGCTTCCATTTATTCACCTATATTACTAGAAAAAGTTATAATTGAAGTACCTATGTGCAACAGGCACAAAAGGACAAAGCACATGTATTTTTACTCTTGCCTCTTAAAGGAAAAAAATAAAGGATGTACCCAAAATTCCATTCATCTTTAATTTCCTCAATCTGAAAAGAAATGTATGATATTCTTATCTTTCATCCAATTCCTGCTTTCTATACATACACTTCCATGAGCATTAGCAATGGTATCAAACTAAATCAGGGCAGCGTCTGTATAATATCCAGTACAGACAGAACCCATGATGAGGGCACATAGGTACTGCCATAACAAAAGCCATATTACCTACAGAATTAGCAACAGGATCACTGTGCACGCTGCCCCACACATGTAGATGCTGTGGAAAAGCAGTCTAGAAGCTATAAATGGAATTAACATGCCACCAGAGATGTGATGTTCAAAAGTATAAGAAAGAGATAGTCAAAATGAAAAGGTGGATCTGCCTTGAAGTGCTCTTCTGCACAATGCACTAAGCAGCACTGTCCTGAGGGGGACATTAATTTTATTACTTATATCATTTTATTACTTATTTTGCCACTAAAAGCCACATTGAGAACTACACAGACAAGGCAGATGTCCGTACTAGCCATAAAAAGCAAAAGCAGTAGATCAAATTATACTAGTTCCTCGATCACACTACCAGAATTGTTCCTCAGACCTCTTGAAAGTCATACTTTGTCACGCAATACATGTATAGTATAGAAATAAATACATGATACATGTATGAACATAGGCCTTTTTCTATATAAACAAATTCTCACTTGCTTCATTGCTAAATGTTCTTGTGATAATACTTTCATCACATTACAGTTGCATCAGACAAGTAAAATTGTAAACATGACACTTTTCACAGTTTGAATATTTCAACAAGAAATAAGTTGTATGTACGCAGACAGATTTCAAGTACTTTTTACATGAACTATAGCTTTGGCTTTATTTACATTTATTCATTATTTTTAAAATCAAGGGTTTTTAAACTTATTGAGGTTTCTGTTTAAGCTTTACATCCTAAAAGTTTAAATGGTCTTTTATTTCTTCTTTCCTTGTATTAAGAAAAAATATACAACTCTCAGACAAAATACTTAATTCTAAACACTTGAGTTCATTTCCTTTTCACCCTTAGTGTTCTTGCTAGAAGCTGGGTTTCATTATTTTTATATTAAAGATCCCTATCTAAAGTGCCTATGTAATATTTAAAGAGATCTGTGTGAAAAGTGATGGAAAGCACTGAAGAGCAAGCCATTCCCTTATTACTCTCAGACTGAGGTCCTACCAACCAAAAAGGCAACAAAGCTGTTCGGCGCCAGTGAAGATGTGGTTTCAAGCTCATGGCGAGCCCGATGGGGACGAGCCTCTGCCATATTTCTCTGCACCGAGAGTGCCTTGGGTTTCTTGCATTCCCACTCATTACCTGTGGAGCAATGGTTACAAAAAGAGCAGGATGTATGCAAGCAGAGATATCTTAGAGGGATTCTAAGCTCTGTGCAGGCAAATCAGGCCTTTCTCTTGGATGCACACCTCTCTGCTTTTACTTGTTGAACGGCATCATTAATGTGTCTGGCCATTAGTTCAGAGTTCACACCTCTGAACTCTGCTCTGCTCATTATTTTTAACTCCATTTCTTCGCCATCAGGACTGAGTCCTGTGAGATACCAAGTGAACACTGGATGGAATGGTCTTTAAGAAACTAAGTGCTTTTTAGAGATATCTTCATATATAGTTTGGCACACCAAGGTATACTGCTTCTCAAGGATACAGTTTCTTTTTAAATACAAGTTTGATGTTTTGTATTTCTTAGTCAGAGCCATGTCGTATTGCTTTATAATAGCAAAATTATATTTTATTTGTTATTTTACAGTGCTACTGTAGAACTGTTTTCATGTAGTTAATTCCACTGTATACTGCCACTGGA
>NW_008825410.1:4202639-4227227 GCF_000699105.1 Pygoscelis adeliae
ACTGAGCATTAAAATGTTCATTTGCTCAAATAACCTTTCAATAATGAATTACAGGATTGATAAAATAAATGCATTTGAAAAATGAGACAACTTTGAAAAGCATTATCTTCTTTATTTTCCCCAGAATTACTGGAATCCTGTCTTGCTTGCCCTTGAATGAGATACTAATCTCTGGCATTACTTGATAACTATGGTAATGTGAAAAAAAAAAGAAGAAAAAAAAACAAAACTCACTGTGTGCACTGGAAGATTTTTTTTTTTTAAATGATAATATTTGGTGTACCTTCCTCCCCATTTTAAATAGGATTTATAACCTGACATGGTACACTTATTTCTTTCATATTGTTATGAACTTTTTAAACAAAAAACCCTATGCCAATCACTCGTACAGCTACTATTAAGCACTGGAGTATTTAGACTAAAGCACCTACTTTGCTAACACTTCAGAAATATTTCTGAGGCTGGAATTCTGATTTTTTCCTCCCTCCTCCAGAGGTAGGAACACTGAGAAAGCTACAATTTTAAGATTTCACTGATCCCAAGTTAATCTGATTTATAACTCTCTTCAGTTCAAAGACCATGCTGATCCCTTTGGGCAGTGGCTCCCTTTTGCAGTGAACTAATGCAGAAGATTTATCAGAACTCTCTCTGGCTTCTGATGCCTTGACCACAGGTTTTGCCTCACAGGTTTTCAGATCTCAGCAGGACTGACTGAGTACCATTTCAGTAGCTTTTTTTTCTGAACAAGTCTAGATGGTAGTTGAGGTGGGTTTAGGCAATTACTCCCATAGCCTGCTCTTCTGGCTTAACACATGTGAGAAGCCTTTCCAAGGGACAGTAAGACAAGCACAGCTTTGCTCTCTTCAGCTGGCACATCTCTCTAACTCTGGCAACATCCAATATGTGCTGCGGTTGACATTATAAAAAGTACAGGACTTTGTTAAGGTGGCTGGGGGGAAGATCAAAAGCCTAGAGAAAGTATAAATCATACCTTATGTTTAAATAAAAAGACTGTATGTGTTCTTAATAAATTCAGAAAATTAAAAAAAAAAAAGAAAAAATAAACAAAGACCCCTCCACGACCAGCTTGTTCTTGAATATATAATCTAGCATTTAAAACTTTAAATGGACTATTTTACTTCTGACTATCAAAAGTAGGGCTGGGACATCTCATCCAGTCAGCCAAAACTCGGGGGGGAGGAGGAGAGGGAAACACCTAAAAAAAAAACCCAAAAAGTTATATCCGTTTTATCAGAACATGGTGAGTATCAACTATATATTAAGACACATTTGGGCATTGCTCTTCAACACTTCCTCAACCAAAACTCAGTTTAATCTCCGTCACCCAGCAGTTACATAAGTTTTGAGATTACTGCAGTATTCTATTTCTAGCCTCTTCTGAACCAAACCACCTAAACACATCATGCAGTGCTAGTCAACACAGTACCACAGAACATCAGCACTGTTCTAAAGTGGATTCAACTTCACAGTCTTTGAAATCAAGACATAAATAAGGGAAATTATGCCACACACATAATTTGCTAAGTAAAGTTTATGGACAGTCAGTGCAAAGTTCACTAAATAATCCCTTTTCAAAGGGGTTGACACAACAGTTAACATCATAGGAAAAATGTTAAGGTAGTAATTCTGAAAAATTAATATTTGGCATAATCTTACTTTTTTATTCTAAGAGTAATTACAACATGGGAAAACCTACGAAGTGGAAAGTAACTTTAAAAAGTGGAGAAAAAGTGAACTTAAATGAAATACAAACTTTGTTATTAGAAATTTTTTTTTTCATATACTTTCTGAGCTGCAGAGCAATATAAAGGTTTTCTGGAGACCTTTGTAAATCATATCAAAGAAAGGAGAAAGGAGATATCCTTGTTTATTTCTTAAGGTATCAGTCATGGTCAATAGGTTTTGAAATGATCCTGCGCTTGCTCTTTCAGAGATATTTCAGCTTTACAGCCTCTAATACTAAATTTAAAGAATTCTTGACCAACAATACAAAGAAGTAGTCAAAATCAAATATCAGAGGTTTTCAAGGGAAAAATTATTTTGAAGTGGAAAACAAGGCTCCAGGTCTTTTCAAGACCTGAACAACTGTGTGGTCATGTTATGCAATTCTTTGCCAGAGGGAAAAGGAATGGGACAAATTATTATATCGGTGCTGATGCTGCTCTATTTTTGACCATTTCATCCTTTGTATTAGTTTAGATCAAACCTGAAGACAAGATGAATTCAGAATAATGTTTAGACCTTGGAGATATCCTCCTCTGCCAAATAATACCATCAGCAAAGAATGAGACACATTCAGAAAGATATTTTGTTTAAATACTTTACAGAAAAAAAAATTTAAAATCCTTTATTTATTTTAGCATCAGCCCAGAAATGTAGGTGCTAAAAAGCACTCTAGAAGCAGAAAAGGAATAAGCAAGACTAGACTTGTCATGCAAAAAGCCTTCCTGACAAAATACATCTGGCAATGACCAAGCAGTCACTTTAAATTTTCTGAAAAATGAATGGTTTCAACTTCAGTCTGTACTTCCAGGGATTGGAAAGCCTTTGTGTGTGAGTAATTTGTCATAGTTACGGCTGAATAGGTGTCAGACAAAGAAGTTAGGCTGCATAAGTTATTAATGACTCCTATGCAAACTACAAAACTATCACAAGATTAGGCTCCTTTTAATTTTTAAAAACATGAAGCAAATTGAACAAAACCATTGAAAACTTTGTGGGACCTTAAAAAAAAAAAAAGAGATTGTATTTTTTCCTGTGTTTCTCCATGTTTGAGTCTAACAGCAGATTTCAGGATTTCAAGTTCTAAAACAGATGTTGACCCACATCTTTTACAAGATCTGCATTCACCCTTCAGAGGACTTCCTGAGCTATTGATCCTCAAAGCCTTATCCGTATGAACAGATAAAACTTTCCTTCGCTGTTGAAAACTCAGTACAAAAATTCTTGTTTTTAACATCAAGCTCAGCAAGCCACTCAAATTAGAAAAAAACGTGCACATGTATGTGAGGTGCATGCCTTCATCGCAGCACTTCCCACAGCAGCTTTGCTCCTTCCAAAATCTCTCATTTCTCCTTCTGCTATTTCTACATTTCCATGTATTTCTAACATCTTTTTTTTCTGTTTCTTCCTTATGCTGTGATTTTAATGCTCCTTTCCCAGTATTTTTTCTTATACTTGAAAATGCTTTTTTTCCTGCAAATGATCTGTCTTTTCAATCCAATCTTTTCTGAGAGCTCACTACTTCTGTGAAGTGGCTTTTAACCCTCTATATATCTATCATATGTGTCAAAGCTGAATCATTTGTATTTGATTTACACAGTAGGCTCTATGAGTCTATTTATTCTTCTGTGTATTTGCAACAGCAAACATTGTGATCAGAAAACCTGGGACTGAATCAGTGACCTCCAGTAAAGAACAAAAGTCAGAACAAGTCTCTCAACTAAGTTAACTCCGCAGCTACGCCTGTGACAAATTCATCTTGTTGGTCCTCAGACTGGATTTGGTTAGGCATCTGTAAGATATACCACATGCCACTGGCATCTGGAAGACATACCTCTTCAATACTTATTAAAACATCAAGCACACCACTTACCATATTCCATAAATAATAACAGAAATACATGTCTATGGAGTAGTTCATTAGGCTGAGCATGAAGTAGGAGAACAGTGTTAATAATTGTGCAGAGAATCTACACTAAGGACTCAAACTGGGAAAAATATAATGCTCTCAGAAAGAAGTGTATTTTGATGGCTGGTTGGACAATTCAAACATACACAGCACAGCAGTGAGTTAACTCCCAGCTATCTCTGTTACTGTGACCCTTTCATTGTGCCAGCATTAGAATAATCATTCAAATTAAAGGTACTTTTAATGTTAATACTCTGTTTAGTGCATCATGGTAGACTTCAACAACCAAAGCTTTTTTCTTTAAGTACAGCCTTGACAGGTGTGCCGGCTTCTGAAGCGTTTGGATAGTCCCATGGTCTGCCAACAACTTCATAACAAAAATCCCCCAAAACACCACTATTAAAGAGGTAAGCGTGAGCTACCACCTAACAGTGACCTCTTCTGAAAGCGGGAGCTTCTTCGCAGTAGAAAACACTTTCACATCAGCTGCACTCTGAGCTTTCAGTTATCAAAGTCAGATTAGTTAGATTTCACTAGCACCGAGTCAGTGAAGACTGAGGCAAAGACAGCACCGAGCAACTCAGCCATATCTCCGTCTGCTATTATTAATTCACCCACCCCATTTAGCAACAGGCCCACATTGTCCTCATTTAATCCTTTATTACTAATATAGTGGTAGAAGCTCTGCTCACTGACCTTGACAAGTCTTAAGCCCAGCTGAGTGTTGCCCTTCCTAAAATCCTCCTACATGCCTGGACAATCTTTCTAAATTCCTCTTCTGAAACCTGTCCCTTTTTCCACCTCCCGTATGCTACCATTTTGCAGCATACATTTCCATTCCAGAAACAATACCTGAAAAAAAAAGAAAAGAAAATCCAGGGAACGCTTTTGACCATCTGAGCAGAGGAATATCATTGGTACGTCCTGATATAGGCCCATTTTATGGGACCGAATCTTTCTGTGCAGCCGTTCATCCTGAAGCCATCATATGGTACACTATCAATAACCGTTATGCCTCATGAGACTTGACAAGTGGGTATCTCAATTTTATTTTTCTATCACCTAAGTTAATCTTTTTGCCTCATATGAGGCTTTCAGATAATTCAAGCAATTATAATTTAAAGTCATATTTTTGAAAGGTGGGATAAATCTGCATATTTTTTTCTTCTCTATAATTCAGTATTACAACAGATATAGTTTAAATGGAGGCAACCTAACCAGAGTCTGCAATCCATTACTGCACCTGGAAAAATAGCTGCATCCACCTTCTTTAACCTGCCATTTTAGATTTTGCATGAACAAATCAATGTTCTTTTATGTATATCTAGAGTCACAGAGACTCCTAAAGGACTCAGTGCCGTACACATACTCACCTACACAGCCACACGTTACAAGAAAGGAGCACTTACTATTTGTTGGAGAACTTACCTAAGAAGTAAGTCTCTGGTGAGTTCACTTGACTGGCCAGATGACGGAGGTTTTGTTTTTTCTAGTTGCCCCATTGGCTAAACCTGCTGTATGCCTTAGGTTTGTCAGCAGAAGACATTCCAGATAGACCTCCCCCCAAAACCCTAGCCAGCAATATTATCTGCTTTTTCCCACCTCATACACTGATTAGTACTATCTTTACCATGTTTCTTTAATTCTCTTAGGTTGATGTGAAGTGTGATCGTGTTTTTGATATTTTTCAGGCTGAACCCTACTCCTCTTTGACCAGAGAAATCATACTCTGGTATTTACCTTGCCAGAGAAGCTCACAAAGGGTGTGAGCTTTCTCCCTCTCTCCCTAACCCTGCTCATTTTGCCCTTGCACAGGCACTGATTTACCAGAGAATAATTCTTTCTGGCTGCTTTATTCAGTTGTAAGTACAGTGGCTCCTTATTCTTGTACAGGAATTGTACCATTGTACTGTTGTAGTTTTTCCTTCGTACAATATTTGCGTTATATTCATTACACATTCTCCACCACAATCAGAATAACATAGCTTGGAGTGCATTATGCTCAGTCATATAAACAACAGCTGCATTCTCATCTCCGCTCTACTGCTCTAGTGCTCTTCCATCTCTACCCTTACCAAATACATAGTCTACATCTATATATATGCCAATACATGTATACACATACAAAAACATAGGCATATATTTCTGGATACAAGCCTGACAGTAAGTATATTATAAACTGAATATTGCAAATTACAAGAGTTTTGCTACAGTGTTTGATGTATAGTGAATATATCACACATGGAAAGGAATAAATGAACAGAGAAACCTAGCAGAACAAAGTGACTGTTACCATTGCAATGATTAGTTGTACAGTGCCAAAGTGTCCCTGATTCTTTGCAGACCACTTAAATGTAATACCCTGAATAGCCTGAAACTCTTTGAAAAACATAGTGCAGTGCAGAAGCAGTATCAGAAGCAATGGCAGTTGTTACTGGTGCTGATACCAGCACTGGAAGTATTCTCAAAAGGGGATCTGAACAGGAGCATGCAGAAGAAGAGGGAACTTGGTGAATGAGAGGTGGGAGACTTTCAACAGAAAAGGGTACCATGACTAGAAAGCATACATCTGAAAGAAAAAGAGAATGGAAACAGCTATTATACTGATTATTTAATGGAAAAAGTTGTTTTCTGGATGAGAGTCAGACAATAGCGGAGTGACTGTAACCTACACCATCCAATATTCCAGTATGAGATCATCCCAGGACAGGAGCATGTTTACATCATAACATTCAAGTCTCTGTACCAATGTCTGACATACTTGGGATAAAACCTGTACTTAAAATGGCCACCACAAAGCCATTATTTCCCATACGGTTTGAAGTAAAGCTGAGCCACCAGCCAGAGAAATGTAAATGCCACCCTAGAAGAGCTTTTCTGTGCAGTAAAGTCATTGTCAAAGCAAGTGCAAGTAAGTAAACTGGTAAATCCTAATCTTTCATAAAAAGATATTTTACATGGACCTCTGCTACTTTTCTTTTCCTCTTAACAGAAGGCAGAGGGCTTATCTAAGTAAATACTTACATCACTGCATGGGTGGCACTGACTTGAGCAGGATGCAGAAGTCAGAACTTCTCATTCTGCTTCAGGGAATCACAACCTTAGGACAGCTGGAGAGCCTGACATCTCCTGAAGCATTTTACACTGTTTGAGGAAAGAGTTTGATCTCCCAAAAAACCTGGACTAGGAAGAAATTACAGGAACAATTATTCATAAAGAATCACTTTACTCCTTTCTCAGAACAAACAAACAGACAACCAATGAACCAACAACAAAAAACCCACTATGGCGTATCAGAGGGATCAAATGATAAGGAGAAACAGAAATTGTGAAAATTGGGAAAATGCTCCACTCAAGCATCAGGAAGATTTAGTGAAGGAATCCCCATCTACCCTTTGCTGTCCACAGGTGGTGAGAGAGGAAAACATACATACGTATCATGAAATGCTGTTTTGCACATCAAGGTGAAAGGCAGAACAGCTTTCACCTACACACCTAAACACCCATACCTTTTCTGTGGCTCAGAGAAAGGCTGAGCTGGCTTCATGTATTTTCTTCCAAAACTTTGGCAGCTCTCTGCTTGGTCTAGGATTTTATTAAGTTGTAGAGTACTTCCTCTAATCAAAGTGAGGAATACTGTTGACAGTGGACTTAGTTTTATGAGGAAACATTTAAAAAGCCATCCTGACATTCAAAAGACATAAATGTTAGTACAAATTGAATTGCAGCACTCTACACTTCTTATTCATTTTGTCAGGTACTGTGAGTCAATTTGCCTGCGGAAATGAAGCAATAATGTCTGAAGGTCTGATTTTTCAGAGATGTTAAGACATACAGCTCCAGATGTTATCACAGGAATCTACCACGCTCACTGGTTCTGAAAATTGTGGATGTATAAAGCCTTACCTTGTGCTTGTCTAAAAGGTACATAGTAGAGGACAAAAAATAAATACGTAGCTTTCAAAATAAACCTTGTCTTGCCTCCCCTTCAGGTGTAAAATTACAAATGAGTGTCACAGCTGAAATGAACACTTGAGGAAGTAAATTTGTGTAAGCTTTCTTTTCAATTCTATCTGTTGATAGACCAGGCCTTCATTTATACTTCAGTGATTTACAAGGAAAAAGTCTTCAATTAATATATGACTTCTGCTATAACTTCATAAGCAGTTGTGCTGGAAATCTAAGACTTGCCTGTGGCCATGCAGTTACTGTAACCTGAGCTATCTAAGCTCCCTAGTCTTGCAGAACCTTGTCTTGGTTTGACATATTGCAGTCTTCTGTGTACATTATGTCCTGTATGCACCAAACAGCATGTAGGTGTAAATCTTTCATTATATACAGTGTAAATACACACACAGACAAGGATATTCTTACTAGTAAAAGGTACTTCTAAACATTTACCTTTGCTTTCTAAGTGCCAGTGATAGGCAAGACACATTCAATCCATGTTTTCATCACAAAAACAAAGTTTGCTTCTACGCACATAAAAAACAAAGTGATTTTCATTCTGCTAATGGATAAGGAATTTCCCTGAGATGGAAAATAAAAGTTTGTGCTTTGGATCAGTGTTAGTAACAACCCTTTGCAGACTTCTGAAATACATTATGTCTTAGTAGGTGCATTCAAGACTGCTATAGTTAAGCCTGTCAGCACTTCCATTTAAGTCTTTGTTTTCAAAAGTCTCAAGTCTGGTAAAAGGGTTTTCATTATTGCTCTCTTTTGAGCAAGTAGATCTTTATAAATCAGACCTCTTGTATCTTAACGTTCCTATAAGTGTACTTGGCCACTGCAATAATAATGTGAGTACATATACATTTTCTGCTCTGCCTCAATCAACTGTATGGAGTCTTCATCAGAGCAGACCAGCTCGATGATAGGTGCAGTTTGCTACCTTTTCTGACAGTGGCTTTCAACATAAGTGCAAGAAATACCACAATGAGCAGTTACAGAATGACAGGCTTTAAGTGGCTTTGTGCATTCAGTGCTACTTGTCCTGCCTGTTATCTGGATGATACAATTCCAGTGTAGACTTGTCCCCTTCCAAAGGGTGGCTTCCTTGGCACTTGCTTCTAGCAACCGGGAATGGTGTGTACTCCCTTTGTACATATTCAGTTTCTTCAACAACATCCTCTTGATGTAAATCCAGCAGTCAAAATAAAGGCACACACCCCATCGGCTTAATTAGGTTTTTCATCAAACTCTACCAAAACTATTTTTTCAAATACTTTGAAGATAGACCAGTTCCACTTATAGCTCCACCTACATCCAAACTCTGGATACTTAACATTTTAGAATAGAACAGAATAGAATAGAATAGAACAGAACAGAAGAGAACAGAACTAGACTGTTTCAGTTAGAAGGGACCTACAATGATCACCTAGTCCAACTGCCTGACCAGTTCAGGGCTGACCAAAAGTTAAAGCATGTTATTAAGGGCATTGTCCAAGTGCCTCTTAAACACTGACAAGCTTCGGGCATCGATCACCTCTCTAGGAAGCCTGTTCCAGTGTTTGACCACCCTCTCGGTACAGAAATGTTTCCTAATATCTAGTCTAAACCTCCCCTGGAAGGTTAAAAATCAGGTCATTAAATTAAAAGCCTGTCTCTTGATTTAAGAAAGTAACCAGGCAGATTTTTTTTTAAATGTTGCCCACTACAATTATTAATTTGAATTAATGTTATTGTTTTTTCTGTTTAGGATTGTTCTTGCTATTGTTTATGTAGCTGCCAGTTCACCATATCCAAAGGAAATAACTAAGCATTTGTACTGTATAACTTGAGTTCTGAAAAGAGACAGAACTAACTCAGCATTGCACCAGGAGGGCTCCTCTGCAGACAGGAAACCTCAGGTAGCTCAGAGCAACCACAGTGACCCCACAGCAGTCCTTGACATTGCTAGCACAGGGTTTGTGCCTCGGGTGAGTGACAGCGAGCCTCTTCTCATGTATGCTAGAGGCCAGACTTGCACCCTGAACACCTTAAGGTGACTCCAAGTGATTTTTTTTGCTACTTCCACTAAACAGAAATTAATTCCCCCTGGTTCTGTATTGGCATCTAGCATTTGTCCTGGGGAAACATTAGGATCAAATTGTCTGCTTCAGAAATAGTGATTTAAGATGTTACTGCCTACCACTTGCATGTTGGCACCCCTCAAAACTAAGCTAAGGTCACAGAGAGGGAATGCACTCTTACCCGCACTTCAATACACAGGATGTCAATTTAGTTTAAACCACCACATCACAGCAGACAAGAAGTCACTTCAAAGCCCAGCTTGGAGGTGGGAATGGCAAGTCCTTCAGAACTGCTTCAGCGCAGTGTGTCTGAGGAGTGGTCGGCATATGAAGTGAGTGAATAGTCTATAAGTTTACAGAGTCCAAACGTAAACTTTGCTGTAAAGCTAGTATTTGTCTGTATGGTGCACGTCATACACTACAGATCAAATAAAAGCTGCTGAAAACATTAAAAGTTAAAACAACAACAAAAAGTTGCCATTTAGGATTTTAAAATCCTACTATCTTTTTTTATATTTTTTAAAGTAGCTTTGATTTAAAACCAGAAACAATAAATACTTGGAGGAGGAAGAATAAAAAAACCTGTGCTAATATGAGAATCAACAAAAATAAATAACATAAGACTCCAGCTGTAGTACTTTGGTTGGCAGGCAATTAGTGTCAGATATCAGCAATACTTAGGAGGAAAAAAATGATGGGTTTAAGAGAAAATTTTGGCTGCTGCATTTCCTGCTTTTCGCGTAATGACTGACTCTCCTCTTCTCTTTAGTTTCTTCTAATTACTACATCTGCAGTAAGAAACAGTAAATTATCTTTTTATTTCATTCTCTCTTATGACATTTGAGGTCAAATCCAACAAAACCTCAGGCTCTGTCCTAGAATAAAATTAAACACTTAAATGCCTTGGAGAATCTGTGCCTCAAAGGCAGGTCTCTCTTTAGTGTTTCCATCGCCTGCATTCTTCTGTTCTTGAATTAAACTATATGTGTCCAAACTGAAACGTAAAAAAGAGTAACTTTCCTCCTGTTACTCAATCCAGAGTGTGAGATTCAGACCTGACCTATCTGATTTCCTGTAACTTCAAAAGCAACTAGAAACAACTCTTGATTTTTTCTTGTCTCCATATTGGAGAAAATCAGAAACAAAACTAATTGAATTAAAAACCTCAAGTAAACTAAAAAATATTCTAGCTTGAAATCTACCTGTAGCTTCCTTTTCTTCTCCTGTATTTAAAGCTCTTAAAACCAATTTTTATATTTGTGAAAACTGTAAGAATTTTGTAAGTATATCTGTTTCCAAGTGTCTAATAATTGTAAGTCTTAAAAGAAAAATTATTAATACAGTTTAATTGTCAACTGAACATACAGGAAAGAGTTCGTGTATTTTTAAACATTTACAATCTGTGTGCTGCAATATATTTCAGCTCAAACAATAACAGTTCTTTGGTTTAATGTGTGCTGCCCGAATGCAAAAAAGAAGGCACACAGCACTAGGATACCAACTGCCTACTTGGAGAATGATTAATTTAAGATAAATAGATGCTGGCTTCAGCTGCACTGATTGTATTTCCTATCCCAAGCTGCAGAATGAGTGTTTCCACTCAGATGTTGTAAAACATATGCAGGAATCATTCTTTTCCACTCACAAACCACAGTGCATCACAGATTTAATCTTACTGTTCTGTACCCTGTGGCTGAATTTAATTTTACTTCTGCCATCAGCCTAATAGACAGAAAATGTTTCCTATTTATTTTAATACATAAACTTCAAACTCATGTCATTCTGATTTCATCCCACTTCAATTTCTTGGTTTGATAGCAAATAACATAGGGCTTAACTCTGTTTACAAGCACATAATGGAATCACTTGGAAGAATTTTTAAAAAACATAAAGAAATTACAACAGACCTAACTGAAAACACATGTGATTTCATAAAGATTGTGGGACTTACCAGACATGAAAAATACATAAAGACACAGAAAGAAGAATCTCACATATTTTTTTTCCAGTGCTACAAAATAAGACTATGAATTTGTTCCATGGTAAAATATCTTTTTTTCAAAAGACACCTTCTAGAAAAGCTAATGGCTCAGAGTCTTATTAAGTTGCACATCCTTGAAAACTCTACCCTACTGGGTTTAGAGCAAAGAGCATCTCCCACTCCACAACTAAGTATCCCAGGTAGAGTCTGTATCTGTATTCCTCCGTCTGTAGGAACTATCCCACTCACCATAAACAATTAATTCACCCAGCAAGCCAGGGGGGACGTGGAAGAGAAGAGAGGAAAGGAAGATAGGATCAGGCAAAGCTAGAACTTCATTCATCACACAAATATATTTGAGATCTAGCAAAAAAGGGGGGGTGTTCTTCTTAAAAAAAAAAAAAAAACCAAAACACTGTGCTTTTGGGAAAACATGGTTACAATGAATTTACCAACTGAAGAAATTAATGAAAAATTCTCAAATCTGCTTTATTTTATTCCATGGAAAAAAGCAACTTACAGCACCCAAACAGACTTCAAGTACCCCAGCCTTGACAAGATGTGTTTGCCAATCAAGCAGCTTGGCAACAGTCCAGGTGCAGGTTTCTGTTTTACCTTGAACTATACTGCCAGGCACTGCAATAGCCATGCCTTCTGCAAGGGTCGTTCCTAATGGGGAGTCCAATACAGACTTAGCAATACAGTTTATTTCTGAAAGATACTTATTTAAGGAGGAATTTGATATATGTCACTGTACTGGGCATAAATGGCAGGGTTTAATTAGCAGGGTGCTGCAGTGGTGACGTGTGAGAGGAGGCCATGAACTGCTATGTGCCAGTAAAAACCGATTGCAGACACAATTCCCCTCACACGCCAAAACTGCAACCAGTCAGGGGAGCGCACAGCAGCTCTGCTCAGGCAGCAGCTGCTGAGAGCAGGAGACACACTGTAGAGAAGACCCACAAGGGCACAGCTGGAGATGCACTCTTGGAAGGAGGCTTTCCATGACAAAGGAACAGGGACACCCCTGAGGGACTGTGACACAGCCTGTGGGCAACCCACACAGGCGCAGGGACACCCTCAAAGTACTGTGGTCTGCAGATGACACAGCAGGGCAGAGGACCACCAGTAAGAAGGGAAAATCAGCTGGCAGAGACCTTTACGCACGTGACCCCAACCTTTCTCATGCGCCATCCATTGCCTGCCTGGAGGAACTGGGATAGAAGGAGCGTAGCAGCCCACAGTGAACATAAGGGAAGTGGAAACTAGAAAGGGGCAGGATGAGTGTTTGGCTTGTACTGAGCACAGGGGAGAGGAAGGACAGGTGTTCACTTAAGAGTTTGATTGTTAATGACCCTAAGCATGTCTTGGAGTAGGTTCTTCTAAAGCCCTGGTTAGTAACCTTGTTCTCAAGCATGTAAGTAGAGATAGATTTTGAACAATTAGAGATGAGTCACGGAAGAAAAAAAAAAAGACTGACCTTAAATTGGAGCAACTTCTACAGCTTTTCATATCAGTCAATATGCAGTAAGTCAGATAAGCTTCCCTTGAGTTGGATGAAAAGAAAAAAGAAAAAGGAAAAAGATCTACGTGCATTTTAATATTACATTGCTTTGTATTAGGCATATGGATTCTTATAACTAACCTCAACATTTTTATTTCCCCTATGTAAGCATTTAAAGCAGATGTAAATGAGTCCAGTGAACAGCCTGGAAATTTGCCTACCCCATCACAGAAAAGACAGCAATAAAGATGTGAATGTTAGGAACCACCTATAGAGATGAGAGATGATTTTACTCCTCATTCCCATTTATTTTCTTCCCAACAGTATTCCAGCCAGGGGACCAGTTAGTGCTGCACATTGATTTAGAGTTTTAAGCATTTGTCCACAAGAATCAACCTGCAATTACTATACCATTTTTTGTAAACTACCCAGCATCTAGCAGATGATGACAAACTTATCTGAAACTGCTTCTTCTAATGGAACAACATATTTAATACACACAACAATTTTTAATTACATGCATGATTTTATTTCTTCTACTGCTTTTTTTAAAATAGTGGAAGCTGCATCTTGAAAACACCAATAAGGTTATGTCGTATCTGTTGTAAATCCTTGACAATAAATAGTGTGAGGAGCAGCTCTTACCTCTACCAGGCAAAATTCTCTGGCTGAATCACTTGAAAAGATTCCTGGTATGTTACCCTGTCTCAAAAGGTTGGATATTCTTCCACTATCTCATGCCTTACAAAGAATCAATAAAAGGACATTGTACAGTTCTCAAATTATGTCCACAGGCAGAAGCTCCCTTCCCAGCTCCAGAGCAATTTAAATCCTTTAGAGTACGTCCTTATTTCTCTTCTCCTGCTTGGTACCTGCTTGCTAACAGTTACAGGTAGTGTACAGGAGATTTACACACATCCAAAGGAAATGAATCTACAGTCAGGAGTGCTTTGTGTATATGGATATAACTAGGTGATATAAACTCATTATGTGATATTTAAGTCCTGGGGAGCTTTGTGTCTATTACCACGTTTTCAGGGTTCTAGGTATTCTTCGCCATGGGTAAAAAAAATTAGGCATCTTGATGGAATTCCTGATTGTTGTTACAAGCACAACCACAGCTGTAGGACGGACAAAGCTACAGCAAAATAGAAAAAACACATGGGCTACCCTTCAGGCAAACCAAATGTAGACCCTAGAATACTTTAAAGATTACATTTTAAATACCAATTTTCTTACATGAAGTTGTAACATCTCAAAAAAACCTTATCCATGAATTAAAATATTTCAAATTTCAGATGCTGATATTAAAGCTACATGAAAATGGAAAAATCCCACTACGATGGTACAGAAGCATCACCCCATATTCTTTCACATGCTACACACGCATAAGTATGCCCGATCAAAAGACAGGTAACAATACCCTGATGTAAGTTACATCAGTAAGGTGCAAGGCACACTCTCCAAACTGAAGAGATAGTCCTAATATTATTGAAAAACAGCAGTGACATCAACAGGGTTACAAGGGTATAAACCTGGAAGAGCCAAGGTGAGATTCCGGAGATGTATTTTCTGCTGTGGTGGATTGACCCTGTCTGGATGCCAGGTGCCCACCAAAGCCACTCTCATTCCCCCTCCTCAGCTGGACAGGGGAGAGAAAAATATAACAAAAGGCTCATGGGTCGAGATAAGGACAAGGAGAGATCACTCAGCAATTACCATCACAGGCAAAACAGACTTAACTTGGGGGAAAATTCATTTAATTTATTACCAATCAAATGAGAAAAATAAAAACTAAATCTTAAAACACCTTCCCCCCACCCCTCCCTTCTTCCCGGGCTCAACTTCACTCCCAAATTCTCTACCTCCTCCTTGCCCAGCGGCGCAGGGGGATGGGGAATGGGGGTTGAGGTGAATTCATCAAACATTGTCTCTGCCGCTCCTTCCTCCTCAGGGGGAGGACTCCTCACACTCTTCCCCTGCTCCAGCATGGGGTCCCTCCCACGGGAGACAGTCCTCCATGAACTTCTCCAACATGAGTCCTTCCCATGGGCTACAGTTCTTCATGAACTGCTCCAGCGTGGGTCCCCCACGGGGCCACAAGTCCTGCTAGCAAACCTGCTCCAGCATGGGCTCCTCTCTCCATGGGTTCACAGGTCCTGCCAGGAGCCTGCTCCAGCACAGGCTTCCCACGGGGTCACAGCCTCCTTTGGGTGCATCCACCTTCTCCGGCGTGGGGTCCTCCACAGGCTGCAGGTGAATTTCTGCTCCACCGTTAACCTCCATGGGCTGCAGGGGCACAGCCTGCCTCACCGTGGTCTTCACCACGGGCTGCAGGGGAATCTCTGCTCTGGTGCCTGGAGCACCTCCTCCCCATGCTTCTTCACTGACCTTGGTGTCTACATAGTTGTTTCTCTCACATATTCTCACTCTTCTAACTGCTGTTGGTGTTGCACAGAAGCCACCCCTGTAGCCCCCCCACTACCAAAACCTTGCCACACAAACCCAAGACATCTATCTAGACATCTGTTCAATCCTAAGAACCCAATGACCACCAAATATCCTGTCTGTAAGTGTCTAGGCCATTTGGCACAAAGAACTTTGCTTATTCATAACATTCAGTATTCTGTATATTCAGCAATTATTTTTTTAAGTGACGAGTGAGTCCCTGTTTCTGAGTCTTGCTGGAAAGGAAAAAGGTGCAAACATCACATCCATATTTTTTTATCCTAGGAAGCACTCAGACTCCATCAATATAAGGCAGATACACTGTTGATTAAGCTAGAGAAAGATGATGAACTAAACATTAGGAATTGTATTACTAGTAAAAGCCAAATTATCTTTATTATATAGTAAATTAAAAGCTGCCCCAAAATCTGACACAACTTAATACTGAATATACAAAATGACTTGGCCAACAATCAGATGACTACCAGCATTCATGTGTTAAAGTGTCGCCTGTGTGAGGTTTCCTTCACGGTGTAAAATTTTAAAATTATTATCTAGAACTGTGTGCCTTAATTTAACTTCCTTGGATAATATGGTGTAAGGGTCATACTAAAAAATAATTACAAAAAAACCACCACAGAATAGAGCCATAGAAATATGTCTTGGTGCGGGTACATTTCACCTAACTCCATAAAATGGGATCCTTTAATGCACAAAACTGTCCTCAAAACTTTAAACTTGAAAAAGAGTTTTAAGGATAATTAAAGTTTAAGGAGGTTTAAGATAATTAAACAAGTTTTAAAACCTCTTTTGTGGCCTCAGGAAAATATTAAACAAATTTTTTTCTAGTTTAATGACACACCTTGACATTGTATGTCCGTATGTACAGGAAATTGTAAAATCTCTTATTGTACAATCTTGAAAATGAAATTTCATTTAAGTTAGAACATTTACATGCTATTTTATAACTCAGATAATTTTTATCTATATGCAAAAAAGATGTTTTAAAGTTTATTTAAAAAACATTTTTGCATATAGCTGATTTAAAGACAGGGAATAATTTGTCCAAAAAAGAAATTACAGAGAACATTAAAAGTAGAAATGGGGATTATATCAAACTAATAATTTCTTGCATTGACTATATGCTTCTAAGTAATGCTTTGACTTCTATTTGTGCAGGTAATCCTATTGATTCAGTTAATGCTTGCGAGATTGAATCTTATTTTCAAAAGGTGCAATAAGATATTGAGACAGTATCCCTAAAACTAGGGATAGACGGTGTATGAAAATCACCTCTTACAGAAATATCCGTTTCTGAAGCAGAAAGTCAAATCCTGTGGCACTACAAATGAGTGGAGCTGTTCTGCTGGGGAGCTATAGGAAGTGGGAAGATGCAGAGCACGTATGAGGCACCAGACATTCTTGCTGTCTAGGCCTTGGTTTATGCCTATATTATGATTTCTATGGATAACACTTCATTAATTCTCGGAGCCTTCCTTCTGCTGAGGGAGGCAGTGGGACCCTGTAACTGCCAGTCTGCAGAAAGCAAAAAAACTGTCTCAATACAGAACCCAAGCCTGCCTGTTGCACATTTAACCAGCTCTGTGATTAGTCATTTTCCAGTTTTTCACCATCATGAGCAACGCAGAGGTCTCTAGACAGCTCACCTCTCAGGCAAGCCTGAAGCATGTGCCTGCACTGAATTTCAAACATAATCTGTTTTTACCCATTACTGTTTTCATGAAAAGCGTTCTTGCCATTTAAGCTGACTTCAGCAGCTTGCTGCTATTGATAACCATTAATGTCTGGGACACAAAGAAGAAACATTTACTTACAGATTTCCAAGGTTCTCATTAGTGATGGCCCGGGAATGCGACACTTAACAAAATGAGATGTCTCTCGGTATCTGCTTTTCATCACAAAACGCTGAGTCACATTTTGCTCTCATTTACACATGTGGTACATAAATGATTCATTGAGATTGCCTGCATATAAATAACGATTGAACTTCTGTTTTCAAAGCCAAGTCCTCCCCACTCCCCAAACCACACATATCCCAAA
Organism: Pygoscelis adeliae; assembly: GCF_000699105.1. Lineage (NCBI taxonomy): Eukaryota > Metazoa > Chordata > Aves > Sphenisciformes > Spheniscidae > Pygoscelis > Pygoscelis adeliae. The sequence continues at coordinate 4,220,297 of NW_008825410.1, forward strand.
TACGTGATTCTGAGCTGTAACTGGTCTCCTGGGTCACAGTGGCAAATAAGGAGTTTTCTTGATAAATCTGATTTCAGCTTTTGATTGCACAAAAAAAAAGCCTGAAAGTTGTTTGTGATGAAAATTATTTACACCTCATTCTGTTGCAATTAGAAGTCCACTGGAGGGTGTCCATAGGAGGGAAGGTTCAGTGCAGTCCTCAGAGGCAAACTATGGGATAAGACTTCAAGCTGTAGCGATCACACTGCAGTTCTCATCCTGTGAAGCCTTAGGAAAAGGCTTTCGAACATCAGATCACATATCCTAATTCTTTGCTTATAGGGGTCTCTGCACAGACCAGAATACTTTAGCACTCTGTACATCATGCTACATCCACATAAGCTGAACAGAATTTATGTCTGATTATGGTTATATCTTAAGTGCATTAAAATTGTGGCTTGCTGCTTGAGTCCATACCATGTACTCATATCACCTTTGCCCATGTGTGAGGCAACAGATATGTGCCATTTCCAATAAGTGACGTTTAGACATCTGCTGAACTTGGGAAGAATGCCTGAGCTTTGGACCCCATTGCTGCTGTGAACCAAAGACATTTTGCCACCTTGAAAAATAGCTGCTTTTGAAGAGAGCACCTCCAGATATGATAACTTCTGTAGCTGTTGAGCCCACACCAAAGGCAGCAATGGAACCATGGGTAAATATTTATTTCTTACTGTGGAATTTGATCCGAAATAGATGGGTGAGTAATTTAGAGTTCCAGTTTTCCAAGATACCACAGCTTAAAGAAATGTGTGCAGTTAGGCAGGAAAAAAGGAAAATCTAAAATCTCAGATTATTATTAAAAGACAGATTTAGTGAAGTTAAAACAAACAAACAAACCAAAACCAACCCCTACACAAGCTCTTAAGCACCTAAAACAGAATTTAGGAGATTTTAAGCCCTTCAACTAAAATACGATCCAAAACCTCCTGATCAATCTAAGCCTGGAGGTACCAAAACTGTGTTTGAAATGAAAGATGGTCCAAGAGCACCAGCAACCATTCTGAACATGCCCAGGACACCCTGTTAGCCAGCACTGGCCTCTCAGCCAAGCTCCCTGGCTTTGCCAAAACCAGGCACAATTGCTTGGAAGTGCCTGGAAGAACAGGCTTGGTCAGAGCATAATAAACACACACCAATATCATTAGACTTTTGCATTTAGAAACACAGCAAGAGGAGGAAGGCTTTTACACAATTCAGTGCTTAAAGGACTTGTCCACAAATTGAGAGCGCCCTGTTCTGTGTCCTTCTAATCATGACCAAACTCCAAACCTAATCTACCACCTGCCAAAAGTGCTCTAATTATCACACAGATGTTTGTACTTTAGGACTTTTTTCACCCTTTTTTTTTTTTTAAATCTTACGACCACCATGAAAATGGACAAGCTAGATGATTGTTCAGTTTCTTAATCTCGAAAAGAACATAGGTACCTACTTCACAGAGGCACTGCAGGAATGTATTAGTTAATTTCAAAGCATTGTGAACAGGCAAGAGCAGTATAAATGCCAAGTACTGTTACTACTACTAGTAGCAATAATAATAATACTTGACACTTGTATAGTGCCTTCCATCCGAGAATCACAAAGCACTTCACAAAAATCAATTATTAAGATGCTGTGAGGTGGATAAGTATTATCTACCTTTTATAGATGATGAAACATGGGCTTATATCGGTTAATTGGATTGCTAAACTTATCCAGGAGGGAGGCATAGAGCCACAATAGATAGCGCACATAAGACCTCCTCTGTCATCTCTAACCACCAGGAATTCTTCTTTCCAATGTGTCACCTATTTGCTCTCACTTATTATTTTTGTGAGCTGTCTTCAACAAGTAGTTTTCATTACCTTTCCTATCATTATAAATGACAGAATTAAGGACACCACGCTAGCAAATATACCCCTGTCCCTTCATTTCCAAGATAGATGTCATGTAGCATTACATTAATAATCCATTTACATGTAGCAATACCCATTAATATTTATTCTCCATATTCTTTTTTACTGTTTTGGTGAAAAAACAAAGTATAGCCTATTACAACAAAAAATTATTTTGATATATTTTACAAAACCAGAAACTGTAAATACAACTATCTGTATTCTTTGTGGTCCTAGAAATGAACACCCAGATTTCATTATTCTTACTTATGCTTATTAACATCGTTTCTTGAAACAAGTACTTCTGATTAGAGGAAGTTTCCGTAATGAAATTTACTCGTTTATTCTCATGCAAAAACTGCTTTTAAAAAGTATTGCATAGGTGCTTGCACATTCTAATTACTTTCTCTTTTGCCCACTGATTGAGAGACAGTGGATTTTTTTTTTTTTTTAAATAACATAAAATTATGTCTATATGGTCAGGAACAATCACATGCCACCCCTCTGTATTATCTCAGCCAGCAAGCTGCTCAAAGATGCTCGCTATTAAATGCGCCTGTACAAGTGAGTCCCACCTGAGACACCGACTTCTGAGTTCAAGCACAGTCCTGTGCTGAGGGAGGTTGTATGGCCCCAGCCTGGGAGTGTGCCTCACCTTGCGAACTCAAAGCAGCTCATGTGTGACTGACTGCTTGCACTAATTATTTTGAATAATACATAAAGATATCAGTGGCCTGCCATTTTTAGACTATCCTGAGCTTGATACAGATGACTACCACCTGACTTCTGCTAGAATTTTCTCCTTCATTAACAAGGTCAATGTATTATTATTTTTTTCTAAAGTCAGGTACTAGCTAGACATTTAGGTGCACAGAGAGCTCCACAGATTGGAAAAGGTAGAAATCTCATTAAAATTTTCAGAGTCAAGATGTGTCAACTGAAGTATATATCGGTATGCTGCCACTGGACCCAGGTGAAAATTGCTGACACTGTTCTCATAAATTGATGAGAGAAATTCTTAGTCCTGTTAATATTAACATATAATGAATTTATAGAAATGTAATATTCATTTCAACTTATACATTCATTTCCCCACACACATTCCTTCCCTCTCCAATAACAGTAGCACATTTTACCAAGAGAACTTTAGATCCCATCTTCTCCAGCTTTAGTGAAAATGTACTTTCCTTTCCCTATTTACATATCTTGTAAAGATGGCAGCAGTACTTACATATTGTGGCTTAGAAACCGGATCATGTGAAGAGTCTACGTGCACATATGCATTAATCTCCCCTGACTTCATGAGTGGTCCTTTCCTTTCTGCAACCAATTCATAATGAGGAAGCAAACTACCCCCTCAATTTGCCTCTTTTCTTGCACCACTTCCCCTCAAGATTAATGGAGGGGCTTCATAACTACTACTGCTGCTGCATCACACCATCCTGTCTGCACAGGGTGCTTCTTGGAGGAGGGGGCCACAAGGCGGGGGCATCTTCTTTGCCTCCTTGTACCTCCCTTTCCTCATCTTCTGCTCTTTGCCCTTCTCCATTTAGCTGGCTCACCATGTGTGTACACTCTGCATTAGCCATCACACAGTAGTAAGAGCGAAGCACATCATAGCTTTCTAGGAACAACCAGGGAGACATAATGGACGCAAGGAAAGCATTCCTTCATACAGCATTCATTATTACCTTCCTTTTCTTCTGTCCTTCCCTTCTCCAAGCTTGCTGGATGTATTTTTACCAAATTAATGTATAAAACAGAGAGAAAGGGAGGCGGTCAGATGTCCACAAGATTTCCAGTATTCTGTGAAAACACTACACGTTCTTCCTCCTGTCCTCAGGCTGCAACAAGGAGGGCTAAAATCAAATTTAGGTTCAAAGCTCTTTCTGCCATAGAACATTCAGCGACTTTAATTCAAGCTGACTTAGCATGGGCAGTCATTGTGCATATGTAAAAGACATTGTTTTCCCTTCAAGAGAGAACACAGCAACACTATTTCTAAAACAGCCAAAACATGCTGGCCTAAATGTTGAACTGTCTAACACTGCCATCTTTTTGATCCTTTCTTCTTTTGAGAGTACAAAAAAAAAAATTAGTTGCAAAAATCTCTTTACTAAGGGGAAACAGAAACAGTCAATTATTTGTCACAAAATCTCTAAATAAGTTAATTAACCAGCCTCTGCGATGTGTTAAGCTTGTCCAATTTTGAGAAATGACAAAATATTAACAAAGGTATGGCAGTCTTTACAAGCACTATAATGGGTAGTGTTGGGTATCCTAAGTCTTACACACAGTCCGTGAAGTCCTAATAAATTTCTCTACATATTTATTTTTAATACATAATGATACCAACTGCTCAAATCCACATTCTTTAACAGCCCCACCACCCAGAGCATGAACTCACATCACTTACAATATCCTGCATAATCCAAAATTTTCTTTGCATGAAAACCAGTGTCTTCCATGCCCACATCACTGCATGCATATAAATCTTTAAAATCAGCTTACATTAAGTTTTATATATTTCTAAACTTTAAAATTACACATTTCTGCTGTTGATTCTGAACATTGGGTTACAACTTCTAACCTTTCCATAGGAGAAACATAATTATACACCAGATCACATTCCAAACACAAGCAGCGTTTACCTTACTTTAAAGGCATCTCAACCTTAAAGATCATTTAAAATGAACTCAGCTGCATGACCAGTTAATGTTAACCTTGTTTGCTGCCAAGCCAAACCTTATAGAAACTGTCAGTAATCCCCAAATATCACTTTCTAGCACAGATGATATAATGATCTGAAAGTAATCTGACTGTCTTTTTTCTTCAGAAAATAATTATAGGACTCCAAATGTATTTGTTCTTCATAAGAAACAAAAATGCTGGTAGAAACTTGGTATTATATTCCTTATAGAAGAACCTAATATATACTTTTCTTTTCCCATTGCTTTTTGTTAATAAGCTATGCCTATATTTATTTAATAACATGATTTTTTATACAATTAGAAAAAAATCAAGACCTTTATGTGCCAATCATAAAGCAAAATAATACCAAGAAATCTTCTCAACTTCAGCATATGCAGGATCAAGTCCTGAATTGACAATATCCATCACTCTGTTTGTATAACACAAAATTAACATGATGTGTTAATTTTGTACTCTATGGTAGTATTTATTCTTAAATCCTCCTGGGAACATAAAATGTTCAAAGAATGAGTAATATGTGCCACTGCATATGGCAGAGTAATTACATGGAAGACAGGATTTTCTATAAACATTTTTACAAGAGATTTTGCTGAAAATCGCAGCCCAGAAGGCCAATTGTATCCTGGGCTGCATCCAAAGAAGCGTGGCCAGCAGGTGGAGGGAGGTGATTCTGCCCCTCTACTCTGCTCTGGGGAGACCCCACCTGGAGTACTGCCTCCAGCTCTGGAGCCCTCAGCAGAAGAAAGACACAGACCTGTTGGAGAGGGTCCAGAGGAGGGCCACAAAAATGATCAGGGGGGTGGAACACCTCTCCTATGAAGAAAGGCTGAGAGAGTTGGGGTTGTTCAGCCTAGAGGAGAGAAGGCTTTGGGGAGACCTTATTGCAGCCTATCAGTACTTAAAGGGGGCTTATAAAAAAGATGGCAGCAAACTTTTTAGCAGGGCCTGTTGTGACAGGACAAGGGGGAATGGCTTTAAACTAAAGGGGGGTAGATTTAGACTAGATTTAAGGAAGAAATTTTTTACGCTGAGGGTGGTGATACACTGGCACAGGTTGCCCAGAGAGGTGGTGGATGCCCCATCCCTGGAAACATTCCAGGTCAGGTTGGACGGGGCTCTGAGGAACCTTGATCTAGTTGAAGACGTCCCTGCTCATTGCAGGGGCGTTGGACTAGATGACCTTTAGAGGTCCCTTCCAACCCAAACTATTCTATGACTCTATTCTATGATTCTATGATTCTATGAAAATCATGAAAGCCGAGCTTAGTAAAACTCCTTGAAACTACTATGAGAAGCATAGCTTAATTAGTTAATTAATTAGATTAATTAATTCCCCTGTACTAGTCACAGGGGAAAATAATGTACCTTTCTGACCTCTTGCTGCGTACAAATGCCAGCCCTTGGTGAGGGAATGAAGCAGCAAACTGCCGCTGCATTCTTCTCCCCAGCCTGCCATAAGCACTCAGAGCACCTGTGACGCTTTGCCAATATTAACAAATGGCTCAGACATAAATTATTGCACATGCCTGCCTAAAAACTATGCTTCCTAGGGACATACCTACCATGAAAAGTTGTGCTCCTGCAACTGAAAAAGCTATTGATTCATTCCCTCCTTTACGCAAAATCATTCTCAGCACCACTCCTCAAGAGGGGAGCTCTTCATTTTTTCCTGACAAAAGCAGCATTTTCTCAGACTTTTAGTTTGTGATAAATACACTCAGTGTGCTAACAGAGCAACAGTTTATAGTTTACACATACTAATAAAAACACTGGAATTACAGTCATGCAAGGGAGGCAGTTCCAGCACAAAGACATATCTGCGTACTAAAACCAACCCTTCTTCCATTACATTGCCTGTAACCCATACTTACATACAGACGAACTTACACACAATTAACCAAAATCCTACATAACGTGTATCTGTGTCTCAATTGTTTTGGGAGTGGGAGTAAACCAGTGCCAGTAGGCTAAATATGACGGTGAGAGAGCTAAGTCCATTTCCAGCTGCAGTTGCAGACCAGTTCATTAACCAGCTACAGAGAGAGCAAAAATATCCTCACACACAATTGCCAAAATTCTGTTTTCCAAAGCTTTTACTTCTTTGTGTCAATTATTTTAGATCTACTGTCACGTTGCAGACCTTTGGCCATGGATGAATACCTTTTCTCTAGCATGCTATCAGTATGAAAACAAAACCAAAGGAAAACACATGTATTTTCCCATATTTATCTTCCCCTATTTTTCTGTCCTTTTCACCTTCTCGAGGCAGTTCTCCACATCACCCCCAGCCTGCTGCACCATGA
>NW_008825410.1:4227421-4242489 GCF_000699105.1 Pygoscelis adeliae
TGCTGAACCATGATGAACTCCAAGTGCATCTCAGAAAGGCAGGATGAACAACCCAGCCCTTCGCAGCTCCGTCTTCCGTGTTCTCTTGCAAGTTTCGTCCTGACCTTTTGGATAGAGACAGAGAGAGGAGCGACTAGTAGGTACCACAGTGCACATAGCGTAGCACTCCTAGTGGACATAGCAAGAGGAGGGCCAGCAGAGTCATGTGTATCCACACCAGTTAGAGAAACTGAAGCAGCCTCACAAAACCTCTGGCATCCCCATAGAGGTAATTTTCCAGACATAATTTTCTAGTAGTAATTTTCCAGACTCATCAGATCATCACCTCGTATCGCAATGGAAATATTTACTAGCTCCGGATAATAAAGCAAGATACCTCCATTTCTCACTTGCCTAATGGTGGCACCAACAACGTGAAGGAATAAGACTACCCAAAGGTGAATCCCTTTTGTTCAGCAAAGCACCAAGCTCAAAAGTCTCCTGACAGTCAGTGACCTGCAGTCACCCAGATCCCCAGCTGTGACAGCATCCCTGGTGTGCATTCAATGCAGAACTGAAACAGCAGAGTGACTCTCTGCTCTTGTGAAGAGAGAATACCCGATGTGGAAATAAACGCCAGCCCTCCTATTTCATTCAAGGGCAGGGTCCCACTGAAGTAATTAAAGAGCAGGATTCCTCCTCGAGCAGCCTTGCAGATAATGACTGTTGGCAAGTTTCTGGTACATATTATGTTAAGAGGAAATTACCAGCATGGCGACACTGTAATCTAAGAGGAAAAGAAACAAACAGAAATCCCTAACAGGGCCGCTAAACATACAAACCCAGAACATCCATCTTATATTGTTAATAAAATATTGTGCATTAGATTCCAAAAGAAACCTGAAAATGACACTTGCCCTCCATAGGAAATCAATCACTTCATTACGACAACAGCTGGTGTTAACTGGCCTTGTCACTCACTCACTTATGCACAAAAATTGTAACAGCAGAGAACAGGATATTAGCTTAATATCCAGATATTAAGATAATACTAGGATAGTGATTAATATTAATTAATATTGGGATCTTAAGTCTGATCAATAATTCACACTACAAAAGCACAGTGCTCTGCATTTCTAAGTCAGCAGAAGTTGTGACTGACTTCTGTGGAGCTTTTTCTCTGCTGGAAAGATAAAAAGTGCTTTATATGTGTCGTCTACTTAGATCTGATTTATTCCGACCAGAAATCTGGATCCTGAAAGTGGCACTGATGTTACTATGACGAGCATCGAAAATATATAATATAACACCATCCCACAGTGAATAACCCCAGAATTGTCCTTCTTAATGAAAATCTACCTGCTATGTGGATAAGGAATGTGGAAGCAAGTTCCGAGTCAAACTGCATGCTCTCAGGGAAGTGTGTAAATCAAAGAGGTGCTCCGTAACAAGAAAGGTGTTATGCTTACTGTATGAATATATACACTATAGCAGCATGGTTTGTAATTAACCAGCACTGTTGTGTTTCAGCAGTACAGAAAAGACAGTCACTCTATGGAGTCCAGCAAAAATATACAAGGCTTCATTTTTGGAGCAGAGTTGCATTTTCCTTCTAATTGAAATTCTGTGACTGAATCACAGCAATGTCTCAACCCTGGAGGTCCCAGTAACTAGTATTCACTACCTTTAGCCAGATTACTTACTAAACAAAATCTAAGTAAAATCTAAGGACCAGATCCACGCCGGCATAAATCAGCCTTGCAAAACGCAATCAATTAAATACATTGATTTCCACAAGCTAAAATCTTGCCCTGAACAGACAGTCACTGGGCACTTCTGCTCCCTGTGAATTTTAAGTATGCTTGAAGGAACTACAGAAAGCACCCCAAGAAACTTGTTATGATTCACCAATATCCTCTCACCTGCTCTTTAACTTTGAAGTTTGTTGTCTGAGTGGTGAAGCTGAGCTTTCTCTCATTCAGTCAGCATATGCATATCAGATTTACTGGGACTTCTCCTGTCAGCAGCATGAAACAGATTTGTAATGGTATTTGTGAGGAAATCCATCTGCTCCATCTGATCCACCCACCAGATTGCTGTCAGGAGATCCAGCCACTACCCTTCAATCTTCATACGTCCCAATACACTCCAAGATACAGTCCTATCTTCTGCATACCCTTAATGGGGCTGGAACCCAGGCTACACTCATTCTAGTAACTAAACAGAGCCAGGACACGGGCTTAAGCACTAGCATATATAACTGTCGATACCATTTTGGTTTTACAATGCTCCCCAGCACAGTTTTGACCTACGGCACCCACCATCTTCTCAATGCCCAGCTATAGTTTGGGGAACAACAGAGGATGGACAATGTTCCCAGTAGGTGGTTTGGAAAAGGCTACTTCATTTCAGGTGGGAGAAAGAGCTTCACTGCATAGGCAAGCACTGTGAGCATCTGCCACCTACCTGCAAGGCTCTGCTGCTCCTCCCTTCGCAGGACAGACGTAGCTTCACAGTCCCACTGCCAGTGCCTGGGGTCCAAAACCAACTCTGCGGGCTCCTGCTATTGCCTAAACATTGATTTTATTCTACAGAGAAGTTACAATCAACGGTAAATGCTGAAATCTTATTAGGCCTTAACAGTTCCTCCTAGAAACTGTAGCCCAAGATGAAGTGCAAAAAGTGGGAAAGCAGAGGGCAGTCCTACACCAGCTCAACATGCAGAAGCTTATAGTTTCAGGGACAATCCCTAAACAGGCCCCCCACCTGCCACTGAATGTAGAGTCATTCATTAGTACCTTAGAGTCCTGGGTTGGTGGAGGCACATGGATATGTAAACCATAATTTTAGTACAATTTCTCTTTAGAGAGTACCTATGTATTCTTTGACAGCCTTTAAACATCATTGCTGAGCAATCCCAGATCCCAAGATACATGTAATACCCTAATGCCCTCAAAAAGTACGCTGCCCCATTCTGGCCTGTCTTTGAGTTTGTTTTCTTCCACAGGCGACTATGCTTTACACAAGTTTTCCTCTGTATTACCTGTTGTTATCTCAAAGAGGAAAGATGGCCTGAAACTAAAAATCCTGGGTAAATATGTTGCACAGACTTAATTGCCAACTGTGGGATGACTCCGATGCATCCAGAACCTGAGCAAGGTTCAATATCACAAAACAGAGATCAAGAAACAGTCAGATGGAGCAAATATGTCTAGAGGTAGTGAATGCTGCTGCCCAAAAAACAGAAACAGAAGATACCTGGTGTCTACAAGAAAGACAAAGAGGAGCAAAAGAGCCAAAAGTAGGTTGAGGACATAAAGTTCTGAGAATTCCTGACTGCATGGAGTTACTCCAGATGTACGCAACAAAAAATGATATTTTTTTGGGCCAGATTTCAATTGGAGTCAGGGATGGTCCACACACATAGGCATACAGGACCAGCCATGCAGGGCAGCAGAACCCAAGAAGCAGCAATCCCCTACCCCACAGAGGGGAGAGATTTCAAAGCCTGATAAAAAAATAAGGGAGGCTTTTACCTGCCTTTACTGAGCAGCCCATGTCAGTGCTGTTAAACTCTCTTGGAATGGAAACCATGTGCTGGTAACTGTCCCTGCCCTATGCTAGTTCCCAAACCCTCCCCAAGAAATGTTTGGGACAATGCTACTTGGTCCATGCCACAAGCATACTAGAAACAATGCTCACAATTTCATAATTTAGATGATTAAGCTCCAGTGCCTGGCACATCCCCTAGCCTTTGAGGATCTGCACCTCAGCGCTTTCTGTAGCAAGCTCATTTACTTTGCAATTAACCTCCCTGTTCACATTTACTATACCCCTTCCTTTCCTCTTTCCAGGCCCTTCTGAAAACCAAGTTCTCTCCACGCTTGGCAGCTGTAATGCCTACATGTCTTTGTTCACCGTCCTTCAGAGCAGGGGCAAGGATTCACGTTTTTACTGTGTTCTACTCACTGTGAAGAACAGTGTACAGTTGCGGTACTAAATCACTGTACTTGAGGGCTCGTTCTTAATATGCAGATCTTATCAAAATATATTAGTACCATCAAGCACAAAATTGACACCTCTATGTTTCTTCAGATACCACATATCCTTTTTAACTCTGTAAGAGATTTGAACCCTACAATTTATCCTATAGTATGCTGTAATCAAAAGCATCAATCTTTTTAAGGCTGTCTAATGCCTAATGCCTACAGTCTCCATCCTTTCTAGCCAGAGGTTAGAAGTATAAACATAGCTAAGTAAGTACATAACAATGATAGAAAAGAATAGTTTCTTTTATAACATATAACATGAGCAGCCATACCTTTTATTGTAAGAAGACAGCTCAGAATGCTTTATGTATTTAAAACTCTTCAGTGTAAGGTGCTACAATTACTTAATCAGTTATTATTCTTAACAGGCAATCAGGAAGCCAATTAGGATTTCTATAACGGCTCCCAGGCAAGTGGAAGGTCAAGATCTGAACTTTACCTGAGTGGACGTAGGAAGAAAGGCTGCCAGTGATTCATCACATTCATGGTGATCTCACCTGCTAACTCTGATTATTTTGCTATGTTTGGGGGCATGGTTTGGGATGGTTTGGGGTGTTGGTGGGTTTGGGATTTTTTTTGAGTTATCCAAGATTAAAGTACTGCTTGGTACAATGATAAATCGCAGTAGTTAAAATAGTTTCTAAAAATACATATTCAATGTATTCAATTTCATACTTTTTTAATCATAAATTTATTCTTCAGACAGTGCTAGTTGGGGTGTCAGGAAGACAATATTACTGCAATTAGAAATATTTTGGCAAAAGCTTGAGATAAGCAACCGTATTTGGGTAGAGGGAAAAGGCATTCAAGGTCCTTATTACTTAAGTTTACAGATGAACTCCAGATTTAAAAAGAAAAGCCTTGAAAACTGGTTTTCTACTGGAATATTTCTAAGTGTACATACCTAATAAGCCTCATTTGTTACAGCTTAAAGAATGAGTCTTCAGGAATAGACAGTGGAAACAAAACATTTTTGCTGTGGATTTTAAGCATGTTTCTCTGCCTTCAGTTTTACTGACTATGAAGATTATGCAGGCTCTGTTAAGTCATTCTGTAAACTTGTTTAAACCCCTTTCAAAACAAATTTTTTACCTTCTTCCAATTCGCTGTTTATAATTATCCCTACTGATGAAAGTTGTCATGTAGGCAAATCAACATAAACATTTAAAGGCTGATCCCACAACCCACAGTTATCAAATTCAATCACCTACAAAGTCAGTGATTCTTTAAGGTGAAGAAATAATATTATGAATAGATACCCAGGCTAGCAGACAGCTGTCAAAAAAGAAACAAAAAAAAAACAACCCAAATTTATTTGCTCTATTTTCCGTTCTCCATTAGAAGTCATAACATGGCATATGGATATAATCCTCTATTTCAGCCATCACATCTGCTTTATATAATAAAAAGCCCAATGCTGTCAATACTCTTTTTTTTTAAACTTCACAGAATGAAAACTTGTTCCCCAATAATAAGAAGAGAGCTCTAAACCTGTGCTGCACAGATTTATTAACCTAGCCAAAATGAAAGGCGTGTCTTTCTCCACCAAGTGTTATCATTTTCAAATAAGACATATCCTCTGGGGAATAAATTTAGAGACCGTTTTTTGTTTATGTTTAGGGGAGAGTTAACTTCTAAGATAAATAACCACAATGTTGCATCTGTATTTTTTGAAGTTTAACTTCTAAAATATGCTTATTATAATGCTAAGCAATAAAACACATATATTATACAGTACATACCTCATTAAAAACTCCTGTTTCACATGGTATACAATACACGATGGTGATAAACAGGTCTTCAGCAGAAGAAATTAACAAAATATAAAACCAGCAAGTTTACATATTCAACACTTATTTCAATGTCATTTTTGTTTTATAGGATACGAATACAATGTCTGCATCAAAGAGCACACATCTGTGATTTTTCTATTGATTATTAGTAACCACAAAATTTTATCACTCACTCCCAGAAACAGAACGTTTTTTAAAGTGCTGTTTATTTTGTGAGTAAATCACTGTCTCCAACATTGCCTAGCCTTCCTTACATTGCCTCTTTGCCACACTGAATAGCCAAGGATATACTTATCAATCCGATGAAAATTTGAAATCTTTGTATATAGTACCAACCTAATCTTTCTTCATTTGGCTCACTAAACTATTTTTTCACATAGGTTTTGCTATCTTTTATTTAAAGTGAAGTAAGTGTATACTGAAACACTGAAGAAGGGATATGCTAGTGTCCATTCACGTAGATGCATACAACATAATAACCTTAGACTTCTACCAAGGAAGAGCAGTAGTACGGCTTTGTAAGGACTGCAGTTAAGCATTCAGTCAGCTCGGAGAAGCTGCATATGTACTCAGTGATGTTTATGGGATGTGTATTTATTATTTGGTACACAAATACACAAACTACTTGCATACACATCACATTGTGAGCTTTTGTCTTTTGCTCTATGGGCACCTACATGACTGCACTTTTTAATTTTATTTTCTAAACAAGTCCTCAATAGTTGTGTGACAATTTCTGATCTAGTGCTCATCAGACCAGGCAGCTACTCCTCATGTTGAGATGATGGGTACACCTCTCGGGCTGCTGTTTGGCACAGACCTGTGGCCATGCGGGTTGTGGCCATCCTGGATATTCTGTTCCTACACCGTAATGCCTTCCAGCACAGTGGAGCAGTCAGAGCAGCATCTGGAAGTAAGCAGTGCCTTTCCCACACAGAGAAATCCTTATTATTATCCAGTCCACTGATCGCCCGCCTTAGCCAGCATTTGGACCACAATATTCACCAAGCAACCAATGCGAAGATCACTGCAAATTCTTTCCCTGTCAACCTGTAATGCATCACCTTGTACAGCTTCTTGTAATCACAGACAAGGGCTCAAGAACAGGCTCAAAATATCAAGATTTGAACTCGGTTTTCCAGTGTCTAAGATAGGGTGGCATGAATATACACCTTTCACTCCTTCTTAGACCCCCACCAAAAAAGAAATCAGTGGTCAGAGCTTTTCACACCTCACAGAAAGTCATACTTCCACTGAAGATGTAATAATTAGCATAGAAAAATGAAGATTAGTATAGACAAATAATTTGTACTGATCACTTCTGAAACCCACAAAAAAATACTAAAATAAAATTATAAAAATCTGAATATGAAAACTTTTCTTTGAAAATAAAAAATACATAGAACAGCTTAATAACTATAAGAGTTTGCATTTCTAGCAGACCCTCTGATCATAGTATTCATACAGATTTCATTCGTAATTTTAACCCAAAAATCCCATCTACCAAATATTTTGCTATCAAAGGGTGTATTTTAGGAAGTTCTGTCCTTAGGCTTTCCAATATAGTTTCACAAACCTTCCCAACATGTTACAATCTAAGTTGGAAATGCAGGCTGCAGATTTACAGCTGATTACAACTGAGAATTTTCTCAACAACATCAAATACATCCCCTCCAGTTCAGTCTGAGCAGAATATAGATAGAATATTTCTGTTGACACAAATGCACTAAATCTGTTTTAGAATATGTTCCAGGGAAAACATCAATTGAAAAATTTATATCAACTAGGGTTGATTAATATATGGATTGTTTCAGAGCTGCATGCAATCTCCCAGCAATAGTTCTATTTCTTACTTGAACCAGCTTGCCAATTATCATTACGCATAACTATGAAACTGGGACAAAATTTTGATGATGATGTTTACATCTTATCCAGTATGCACATAAATTTAATCTAGTATATAAAAAAAAAAAAGCTGTCAGTAAAGTGTCTTCCGACTGGGTACAGAACAATACGTTCTGAGCTGTGAACAGCATTTTCAGGGATGTGTACATACCCAATGACAAATCTTGTTACTCATGCACAGTAGTTGATTGTACAAGAAAAGCAGTGATATGTGCCCACATGAAATACAGAAATGCAGGAGTGAACTCTGGATATCTAGCTCTAATATTACAGTAGCTGCCTCTGGTATCACCTATGCAGATTATCATCATAAATCAAGTTATTTTAATATTGTTCATTCAGAGTTTTGAAGGTTCAAAGGTTAACAGCAGAGCTGGTTGAATCTTGAAAAAACAGTGTTTGCAACTGTTGATGTGAATGCTAAATAGCTCTTTTAAAGGATCTTCTTCTTGCTATTCAGAAAAGTTTGCAGGCAAGGGCTTCTGTGTGCACATATGTTTGCAAAATTACTGTTTTTCTCAGGGAAGACCACTTAATTCCTTGAATGGACAAACTGGATTTTAATGATACTGCATGCTAGGTTAGGAATCCTGGTTCCTGCAGGCCCATGTATGCAACTGTACTTCTCTTTGACATTGACTTGACCCTGCAATAAACTTAATTTGACCTTTTAAATAAATTATCCCTGATCCATAATTTTTATTTTGTTTTTTACTGTTGTAGGTGTAAAAAACTTTGACAGTAAGATCCTAGGTCTTGGGCTCTAAAAGGACTACAGCTTCTGCCGTGTGTTGTACCAAACATGATGCACTGTCTTCCAGAGTGAAGACCTTGTGGGCATCATGGAAGATATGTCCATATCAGAAGCCAGGCTTATACAGGTGGATAGACACATAAAGCAGCAAAACTAAATCTCTCACAGTGTGCTACAGTGGCATTTTAAAATAACAGTATTTGAGCAGGCAGATAATAACATTTTGAATTTCTATTTTTTTCCACAGAAAAGGGGAATATTTTTCTGCACCCTTCCCAATACACCCCACAGATTTCCTAATACAAGTGAGAAAAATGACATTTGCAGGTAATGATGACTTAAGTCTTCTAAAGTAATCAGTTGAGATGTAATAAAAAGACTTAATAAAGGTTGTTGGTGTTAAATGCCAAAAAAAAACGAACCAAAAAAGCACCAAGCCTTGTAGCCAAAGGTTATACAGTCCATCAGGGAAACCCAAGTAGGAAAAAAATGCCTACACCCTGGCCAGTCTTTAAAAGCTTTCTTTTCCTTCTCCATTTAGCTACCTTTTGCAGGGAGCTCTTGCAAATCCTTTTTGGCAGGGAATAAGTAGATTCTGATTACGAGATTCTTTTGACCACTGTTTTTATGCAAGGGATCTAATCTCAAATGAAAGTATTTGCATAAACAAAGTTACTCACTTTATTTAGTCGTTAAGTGGTCAAAACAAAACATTCATTTAGCCAGAGGAAAGAGCTGGAGCATCCTCCCCAGCACAGGCAGGCGAGTGCTCACCATGGACAGCACGCGTGGGCAGGAGTCCAGAAAGCAGGCCAGGAACAGGCAGAGGAGCAGCCTTTAATGCTTAGAGCCTGGTTAACAGTTCAACCCACTATCCGAGGGAGCAACTGTTTCACAAACACTAGGTCTCTACATCCATTTTCAAACTTACACACAGTGCGGAATTAAAAAAAACTAAACTGCTACACTCTGGGTGAGTAAAATGCATATGAACTGAAAGCAAGAATGCAAATGGATGTAACAGCAATAACTCTGGAAGTAATGGACAAACAAGCATTGCCACGTGCAAAATAAGAGAGAAATCGATCTGGTTTTAAAAACTCAACTGAGGGACCAATAAAAATATTAGAATGCTGGAAAAGCACTGTCAAACATAAAGCACCTGTTTAACATTACTGCTAATTGTGGGTGAAGGAAATGGCCCCAGCAGAAATTGGTTGAAGATGATTAAATTTAATTGCAATGCTATATACAAAGTGCTACCCACTGACTGAATTAGAAACAAAATACGCTCAAAAGCGATACATACCACAAAACCAGGTTTAATACAAGGCATGAGCAGCAATGCTACATGTGGCTACAAACATATTCATATTTCCTGAAAGTTCTTTCCGTCTGTCACGTGTTGCAGAAATGCACAAAAAGCCCAGGAAAAGGAACCACAAAATCAGGAAATAAGGTCACTGTAACGCTGAGTGTGGGCTGCATGAATGTTTGTATTCTCCAGCATGGTGGAGGCATTAGAGTTGGTAAGAAACACACTCAGCCCACTCTGAGACACAAAGCGCCTGGAAGCAATGAGATTAGAAATAGTTAAGCAGGAGTGCCTTTCCTTAGTTTGTGTAAGGCAGGTGCCTTGGTAAGCAAGCTCCACGCTTTCAGCAGAGCGCGCAGGATTCCCCCTGGCTGGTGGCCACTTCTGCTAGAGGCAGCTGCCAGAGACTTTTGGCACAGGAGAGTGAAAGTACCACTTTCCATTTTCTTTCCTATTTCTCCCTCTTTTTCTTTCTACATTATTTTATTAGTACAGTTGGGTTTTCTCCCCCCTTTTCTGTCATAGAAACTACCCAAATGAGATTATTTATTGGAGCTGCTGCTTCATTATTGGTCCCTTTATAGTATATTTCTTAACTGAAATTTTACTTCCCATGCATTTCCTTTGGTAATGCCTAGAGCATACCCTTCCTCTCCGCTTCAGTGGAGGGTGCAGCCACAGTGCTGTGGGATGACTTGCTTATGATCAGAAACTCACAAGTTATTTGGTCTTCCAGCTAATCACCCAGATATACGGTGGATCCTCCTTTTAACCTGCTGCCACCTAGACCACATTTCACATGATACACATTCACCATGTCTAGCCTTTAAATTGCTTTCTGACAGCTGTGCTTGGCACACGTCCCTCCTCACTGGTGGCAAACACAAAACTGCATTCTTTGTGGCAGACTCAGTTGTGCTAGCGTTTCCCCATTAAGCTCAGGCAGATGGAGAGAGCTGCTTGTGCCATGGCCCTCCTGTTCTCTATTTATGGTCCCTCAGTCCTTAAACATGCTTAAATTTTCTAAGAAGTTTTCATAGAATCATAGAATCATTAAGGTTGGAAAAGACCTCTAAGATCATCGAGTCCAACCGTCAACCCAACACCACCATGTCCACTAAACCACATCCCTAAGCACATCTACATGTCTTTTAAATCCCTCCAGGGATGGTGACTCACCCACTCCCCTGGCCAGCCTGTTCCAATGTTTAACCACTCTTTCAGTAAAGAAATTTTTCCTCATGTCCAGTCTAAACCTCCCCTGGCTCAACTTGAGGCCATTTCCTCTCGTCCTATCGCTAGTTACTTGGGAGAAGAGACCAACACCCACCTCGCTACAACCTCCTTTCAGGTAGTTGTAGAGAGCGATGAGGTCTCCCCTCAGCCTCCTTTTCTCCAGGCTAAACAACCCCAGTTCCCTCAGCCGCTCCTCATAAGACTTGTTCTCCAGACCCCTCACCAGCCTCGTTGCCCTTCTCTGGACACGCTCTAACACCTCGACGTCCTTCTTGTAGTGAGGGGCCCAAAACTGAACACAGTATTTGAGGTGCGGCCTCACCAGTGCCGAGTACAGGGGCACGATCACTTCCCTGCTCCTGCTGGCCACACTATTTCTGATACAGGCCAGGATGCCATTGGCCTTCTTGGCCGCCTGGGCACACTGCCGGCTCATGTTCAGCTGGCTGTCAACCAGCACCCCCAGGTCCTTTTCAAGTGCCCAGTGTTGTTATCTGCTACAGAGAGTAACACGGTGGTACTCAGTCCTGGTTACACTTGCTTTAGTGCTGGAACACCATGCTTGTGGCTCAGTATCAGCTACACAGCCATTATTTCCAAGTACCTGCAAATGGACTTATTTAGAACTACTGGAGCCTCTGGACATGGGGTGAGAGCTGTGCTTTTTAAAAGGTAGCTCTGTGTAACAGAGAAGCATTTCCCACCCCCCACACCCCAAAGAAATTAGGTAAGCACTAAGTGCAACGGAGCAGCTGCTTGACAGCCTTATTAGAAAACAGCTTAGAGAAGTACGTGAAAAATACTGTATTCAGCTGAAGCTGCAGGGAACAACGGAAGAAAAATAATTAGCCAAGTCAGAAATTGGCTAAGGCACTGGGTCTTCTGAGCTTTCTATTTCCTTCAAAATACAAAGGGATCTTTAAATAACAAGTAGTAAATGAGACTTGGTTTATATCTCACCTTAAAAAGCCACAAGCAGAACAGTGCACCCTAATAACATCCTTGGCTCAGAAACGATTCAGAAGCAAGGGGGCCATCTGCTGAATTCCCAATACCATCTTCTGCTGTATCCTGGAAGATTTTCTTTGAAAGTTTCATAGCCGAGTCCTTTTCAGTGCCAGCTTTGCTAGGCCTGTGAAGTGTAGCAGTAAACCTCTGAGCAGGTTTGGCTACAGGTGACTATTACAGCATATCTACCATGAATGAAACTAAAACCAGTACACTGATCAATGTAATCTATTTGGGACTCAAAAATAGAGTAGACAATATCATCAGTCTGAAGTATATGTAACATCTCTGTATCATAATGCATTTCATTAAACAGAAATTTTCAGAGACAGAAAACTTGCTCATAATATGTTCATGAACATAACTTTCCAGATAAAATAAAAAAGCTTAAAGTGCAGAATCAGGTCTCTAAAATAAGCACCTTCCTTCTTTGGCTTACTGTCCTTTATCCTCAGTAATGTTGGCACCATGCTTAAACTCAGCATTCCCTTTCCCGTGCAAGTTTATCACAACACCATTGATACATGATTCACTGGCAACTGCTTCTAATTCCACTCTTTCTGAATTCATTACCGCTAACTTCAGATCCCAGCTTCAGAGCATTCATAGCTAGTCCCTTTTCCAACGTATGAAAGTGGGCAAAGGAAAGGTAGAATTTTTAGAAGATTTTATGACAATGTCCACATCCACATGCACAAACAAAGTGCATCATCTTTGGAGTCCTCCACATCTTGGTCTTAGTACTGCTACAGATAAAGGTCTCTCTGCACACCAGGAAGAAGGACCAGAATTGTTCCTGACACAATAATAGCAAAGTATGCTAAATAAATACTACAGAAACGTCCAGACTGAAAAATCCTTGTTCATATAGCCATGAAATTTGATGAAAGTATTTAAAATATTCACCACTGTTCTCATTTCTTAAAGCATAGCCTTAAGTCTACTGACATTTCATGGTCTGTTAATACAGAACACTTTAAATATAGAAAGGTACATGTTATCCATTAAATACTATGTAGACTCACGCATAAGATCGCTCATAGTGTACAAATATAAGATTGTTTAATGGTACAAACTATAAAATCGAATCTTCAAGGCTGCTACCAAGTTCAGCATTTTAAAAATGACTGCAAGACATAACCTGTACCTTTCAAATTTATAATCAGGAGGTATTAAATAAAAGCATAAGCACAGCACAGGGAATACAAATAAATGCCACTTGCTTAAGACTTCCTTCTTAAGTATAAGAAGTGGTCCCAAGTTTAACTCATAGCTTACTGAAAATACAAATAGTTGGAGGGTTCGTTTGCATTGTGTGTGGGTTTTTTTCATGCTTAAAACAGTTTTACTACCTCAGTCAATACTAAATCTCAATATGCATGACTCCCATATCCATAATGCAAAAATGTATCCAGGTGTTACTGTTTGCTGTTCACTGTTCCCAACTTCATATGCACTGATGAGCAAGAAGGATAAGGTCTGGAAAGTTATAAGTTTGTAGGCACATGCAGATTACTCTAGAGAATCACTGCCTTCAGTATTTAATAGCAAACTATTACCTACTTTGCCAACTAAGCATACCTTATTTTTCTTCCAAAACCTGGACTCCCATAAGAAAATATGAAAACAGCATATATAAAACAATAGTAAATGCTAAATACCAAACACATAAAAGAGATCTAGAGCTACAACTACCCAGCATTAATAAAACATTAATTTATGATGTACCTTTACTCCCATGAGCTGCCCACCACTCCCTCTCCACGGGACTTAGCCTATCACCTCAAAAGCCTGACTAGCTTCAAAAAGTGGCCACTAAAAAAAGCAAAAGGAAATACAGAAAAAAAAAAGAAACGTGTGTGGATAAGTGAAAGTTTTCCCTCAAGAACTGAGAATGAAAGCTAAGGATTGCTAAAATTCAGTCCTTTCTGTAGAAATAGTCCCTAACTATGTAAAGCATCCCCACTCCTGGTCACGTGAATCTCAAAAACAAGAGGTTCTTTCTGAGCGAAAAGTAATACAAAGTGCTCCTGCTACTTATTTGAAACTCTGGAAAGCTCACACGAAAGAATGTTTCTATGTAGTGAAAGACACCTGAGGTTATTTTCAACTTTGTAATTTTTTTCCCCTTCTCCACTAAAACCTAGATAGTTGGCTTCAGACTAAGATGCTTCAGTTTAAAGCAAAATCCTTTAAAAAAAAAAATACACCTTTAAGCAATAAGAAACATCTATACAATTATTTGTTGGTCTTTTTCTCTGATATTTGCATTTAAACAAAAATTACTCCCAGCTGGTAGCAGAACTATGTTAAAAATGATGATTTATTAACGGAGTCAGACAATTACATTTATTTCATTAAGTATTTAGACTGAGAGGACTGGTGTGCATACTCAGTAGGCAGCTGGAAAGGAAAGGAAAGAAGTTGGAAAGTGAAGGATTTGGAACATAACACTATTTGGAGGGTAATATCTTCTGATGCTTCTGATACTCCTCGACTTGAACATCAGTTGTTAAAGTTCTACTAAATACAAAGTATTTACAATCAAGCTTCTTCCCACTTTAGATCTTTAAGGTCTTTTCTTTTTTACCTCTATAATTTTGTACAGAAATCTCAGTTAACGTCTCCTGCATTTCGGGAGCTTCCACACACAAGGGTGGATCAGCTCCACGGGTCAAAGAACATAAACACAGCTCAGCCAACGTCTGATTGATGATACCTACGGTGCAGTTGTATTATATTGCACACGAAAGATACAGCAGTGCAAGGGAAGAACCTGTAGGTGCTGTATCAGCGTGCTGGCGTACGACACAGAAGGGATTTTGGAAGTATAATGAAATATTTGTCGCTTTCCGTCATTGAAAGTCAAGAAACCGATAGCAGAGATTTTGCAATCACAAGCAGTTTCCAGAAGGTGTTTGGGGTGCAGGTGTGTTACAGGGCACAACCCGGCACTGCCGGAGCCGGAGGGACTCCCACCAGTGGGGGGATCACGGCGCCCCTGGTACCTCCGCAAGTCCAGTACGGAG
>NW_008825410.1:4244645-4257729 GCF_000699105.1 Pygoscelis adeliae
CACCGTCCCCCCGCAGCCAGCCGCGGAGCTGGGTTAACGGGAAATAATTGCTGCTCCGGTTCCGCTGCTGGCTGGAAGCGCAAATCCGCCGAGGACCGCGGCGAGGGCTGCGCGCAGCTGGCCAGACTGCCTGGACACCCCCCGGCTTGTGACCGGGCTCGTCTCGATCGTCCCCCCTGAAAGCTCGTGAATTTAGGTGTGTGGTGTCATTTACGACCTAAATGATTTACACAGAATCGCAGGTATGAAATTCTTCCACCGCTGAATAGCTGAAACAGGTTGTTCTTTTCTCCTTCTGCGAGAGACAGGCGCAATGTGCCTCGGACCCAGCTGTGCACACTCAGCTTCTTTTCGTCAGGTCACAAGTATTGTTTCGGCTCTGTTACTAAGTCGATAAAAATAAATCGATAAATCACACAGCCTTAGTAGTCACCTGCAGATCTTTCATTTCTTCTAAGGAGATTACTTTAAACTGTAGATAAGAATTATTTCACATTTTTCATTTAATCCTGTAAAAGCCTATGTTTTCAGATATTTAGTGAATGAAACTGATAAGCCACACTCATTCTAATTTTAGCCTCTCAAGAGCTATCTATGAGCCTAACGTAAATTAAAAATAAAATCTCACACAAGCCACCGAACTGTACCGATAAAAAGGTCATGACAAACCAAATGTCATTTTTTTGGCTGTGTATGTAAAATAGTGTTGTACAGTCTTCATATAGAATGCTTCACATATAGGATAAAATGTGATTATATGTGTGTATAAGTACATATATACAAATGGTCAGATCTATTATATATTTTATTAATAAATACGTAATGTTATAGAGAAAACAAAATGCATCTAAACTTGGAATAACCGAGGCTGGAAGCAACATCCTTATGTTAACCGTAATACAGTGTTTTGCAATGTAAAACGCTGGGGGTGGGGATCAAATTCAGCTGGTAAAACCCAGGTGCAAAATAAATAAAAGGACTTGGCTTTCTGCGTAATGTATGGTTGAGCTGTGGGACGCCTTGCCAAAGGGTGTCGTGGGTGACAGATCGAACAGTCACGTGAATCGGTACAAATCAGACTTTGGGGCCTGGGAGCAATACAGTGCCCACACAGACCTATGGAGGACTTTTCTGAAGTAAGAATTTACATTGGAAAGTGGCTTTTGAAAAATTACACTACCGTACTGAAAAAAGTTATCCACTGTTAATTTGGTGGCAAAAATGAGCTTTTATGATGATTTCCTCCTACAAGTCACAGTTGTGTGAGTGACTTGACATTTATTCTTGCTGGCACATAATTTATATATTTTGTTAACTACAAGTTCTTTCTGAAATTACACCTCTGCAATCCTGTTAAAGATAAAAGTAATAACTTCAGCCTGAATTTTGGTCTGCAGCTTGACTCTCTGACTCTGCACTGAATATGCAGTTCTGGAAGTAAAGACAAGCATCTTCTCTCTCTGGCAATGCAATGAACTTTCCAAAACTTCGCTTCCCTATGATGCAGCTGTTGTTTCTCAGAACAGAAAGAGAATTTACGTCTCATCTCAACAACTTGCATAGAGGTCTCAGTGCCTTTTCAGTTGTGAAGAGACATGCAAAGTCCTTTGCTCCACGGAGTTGATGATGTTCTGTTACAAGGTGAGGAAGAGGGTACAGAAGACCCACACCACATGCATACAATAGAGATGCGAGTTTGTGTGTTGCAGCTACGCAGACAGACTGGCCAGTCCGTCACCTGCAGAGGAGCTTCAGCACAAGCTGAAACTGTGCAAGAGCTTCACTGTAGACTAAGGGACAATACTTTCCTCCTTAAACTTACAGAGTCTTCCACAGTTCATTTACTAAGATTGTACGAAAGGGAAATGATTTGCCCCAGAGTAGACGGCACAGCACTCATTTTATCCTGCTGAGAAGGATGATGTGCTCAATTGACCCTGCTGTGAAAAGTAGAAGTCATTTTAGGCTCACTTCACTTTGCAAACTCAGGGGAATAGTTACTATGACCACCAATCTAATTTATAAACAATCTGTAGGATGCAAGCCTGAGAAAATGAGATTAAGGGTTGTCAAATGGAACGATTAGATATTAATTATAGCACTCCCTGAACATTCCCCCAAGTCTCTGGAGATGCTGCACCTTCTTCTCGTTCATCACAAGTCATGTAGAAATATGAGCCTTAACTATTAGTAGTTTCATCTGGGTCCAATCCTTCACTACCTTATATCTCTTAAAGTAATTTTCAGCTGAGCACAGTGGATGTAAAATACTACCTTTCAGAACATTATGCTTTCTTTGCAGAAGTGTTAGTGACTTCTCAAGATGCAAGGAAGTGTAGAATCAGGTCAGCTGTCACTAAGAGTTGATGATTAGAATAATGAAATGTTCTCCAGTTCATCTATCCTCTTCGTTTACACAGATTTTTATCATTAATAAAGATTACTTAGCATTTATTGCCTCCCAAAAAAAGTCTGTAAGCACTTCCTAATTATTCTTTGTACGGATTGTCCTCATTGCACAATGTAGTGTCAAATTGAAATATCCAGCCTAGCTCTAAAGCCGCTAGTTCTGACATAAATATACTCCGAAAATCAGGCAGCAGAGAACCATATTAATGCAGTCATATTACTTTTAATGGGTGAGCTAATTCGTATGCTTCTTTGCGGCATTAGACAGTACAGTATAGACATACCCTTAAAACCTTGTCTACACTGTGAATTTCATTTAAATTGTAATTCAAGTATTGCTCTTAATATGAGTTCCATCTGCACATAAAGTCCATTATACTGATATTCTCTGCTGTATAGGTAAAAACTACAGTTAGCATGATTCGCCAGCTGCTAACATAACCGTTCCTCAGTGTGGATACAGGCTAGATCCGCTCAAGGGCCCCAGTCCTAAAATGTTTTCCACAATCCCCATTGATTGGGAAATGTGCTCAGAAGAACAAAGACATCCTTCCCCATGCCTCCAGACATGAGAAAATTCAAAGAGTGCAAAGAATCTTCTGGCACTACACCTCTAGAAATTTTACTTCAGCAATCAAACAAGAACAGAGGGTGTGTAGACACACAGCTTGAATACTGTTTCACAGTCTGGTTGTTCTCACTTGAGTTAGTTTAACACGAGATGTTTTCCAATGCAGAAGAACCCAAGTGAACCCTACAGTAAGAACATACCCTAATACTGATGTGATTTTTATAAGCAGTCTTCCTCACGGTACTGAGTGAGTGAGTGAGTGAGTGAGTGAGTATCAACATCGTGGCAAGACAATTCAGGTATAAAAACACACAATGAGGTTCCTGACATATAATAGCAATCAATGCCTTAGTGCAGCTTTACAGTATATGTTATCTTCAGACATACTGGAGATTTTAAAGCTATAAATCAAGTCCTGGCAATATATGCAGATCTTTGGATTATAACTGCTTAAACTATGTATTCATCCACCCTCAGTTCTTCTAACCCATCCACCCAACCTCTAACTCTTCTCCATTCTAGTGGTCCATAACTACAGCCGATTTCTCAGGGTTCACATGAAAAGCAAAGTCCTGCCCCGCTGAAACCAATGACATTTTTTGAGGTCAACAGAATCAGAGTTTCTCTAGAAACTTTCACCTCTTAAGTATGTTCACATATCGTAACAAACTCTTACAAAAGCCTTGAATATACTATTACAACATTAGTTGTCCTATTGTTCTACCTGAAGACATTATCTAATATCCCAAAAGAGTCCTAATTCTTTGTAAATTGAACCATATATTAGAAATGGACAACATTTCTGAGATCACATGAATAAATCTTAGCCTGAATGTTTGATTTGTTTTTTTCTCAGTGCAGCATATATTTTGGGGAACATTTTGTAAAGTTTTATTCTTATTTAGAGTTCCTGGTGAATGTAAAAATACAAGGTGAGCTGGTCTGCATAAAGCTTCTTTGTTTTGCTTCCAGTGAAATGGCAACTTCAAATCTCTGCTTTTTTTCCCCTGAATCCTAAAAGACACAAATTACATTTTTTCCTGAAGTATTAGTAAAAGCTTCATTATATCTGTCTTTATTTCTTAATTAATTTAGATTATTTTAGTCCTTCCCTACTTTATTCCATTTGAAGTAAACATAATACTGCTTATCCAAACATTTTTAACCCCAGGCTGCCTCTTTTTATCTAAGAGTAGTTACGTTCCTCTTGTGAATCACTTATGTAAGCAGCTTTCTATTACCCAAAACTTGAATCTGTCAAGGTTTATACACTTGAAGTATTGATGGCTAAGTTATTCTACTCACTGATGGCTAAGTTATTCTACTCTCTGGTCCATGCAGAATCAATGACACCATTTTACTTCGGATGGAGCTTTCTGGAATGTCTAGGTGCTGAACAATCACTTTATGGTCTACAGCTTGCTATTAATTGTGTAGCCAGCAAATACAGCAGTCTTCATGATGATCAGACCGAAGTGTGTGTGTATACATCAGTAAAGAGTGGTAAATCATGCCCTACTTTTTCTTATAGGCTCATGCTCCACTGGTTTTAAGAAAGTCATATAGTTGAACAAGAATCTCATTCAAATAATTCATCATTACTCCAACTTTTCTTTGATATATCTCTTACGTGACCTCTCTGCATTGCTTTCTCTACCACTAAAAAAAGACAATATAATGTTTCCTTCAGAGTTATTGTAAGAATTACTCAATAGTGTAACCACAGTCATAAAAGAGAATGCTAAGTATTGCTAGGTGATATTGGGGAAGACTGCTGATTTCATAATCAGTTAAAAACACGCAAGAAATCTATTATTTTCAGAAGGTTGATGGACATGCCATTCACTTAAATTAATAGGTCAGTAATACAAATAGGACTCTAATCCTGTATGAACAAGAGCTCAATATTTCCAGAGTATGTGTGCAGTGATGTAAAGATATCTTCCATCTTCTATTCAGAAATAATATTCATTGGTTTCTTCTTATTGTTAGCTCTATTCTTTACCTAAATTAGGATGGACATAGAAAGAATAATGGCAAGTAGCCACTGATATGAAAATTATATAGCAGAGCTCCAATTCTATTTTAGTAGCAAATCCTTTTTTTCAGGAAGATGATATATGAAAGAGATGAAGGTGTAGTGTGTTTTCATACACTTGCCAATTTATTATGTTTGCATAAATATTTAATACATCGATCTCTTTCTAAAGGAACAATATGGTTTGCATTTCAAGTCTTGTCGTTTCCTTACATTTTCTTACTGCTGAATCCCACCAAAACTTTAATTACTTGCTGGACATCCACAAGAGAGGTGATTCACATTTTTCATTGGTCATCGATGGTCATCAGGCTGATCTCCTGGGGTTAGCACTGTATGTGCTGGTGGCCTTAATATCTAAAAGCTGAGTAAAGTTATTGTGTTTTATTATTAGGAACCAGAATTGCATATTAACTGGAGAACAGCTATTTTCGAACTATTTTAAAAGGATGTAAAGAGAAGGAAAATATTGCTTAAGCCCTCCATAGATAGCTGTGATATCCACAGATAGCCGGAAAGTCTATCAGCGTATGTTTCAGCCACAGATACATTAATTTCAATAACCAACATAACCACAGCTGTGAATCCCTTTTCCTACTAATACTCATTTGTTTTAAGGAGTGCTCCAAGGACAACCATAATGAAGCAGCCTAGGAGCAGGAGAGGACTCCCATTGCAAAGGAATGAGGAATGCAACTTCTGTCATGTAGATTTTTCCATTGGCAGAGTAAGGCGTCTCCTTTCTCTTGGTATTATCTGCAAGGGTAGCTTATCTTACATTGCCTCAAGGAATATACTTACATGCTTGCACTCACTGTGCGCTAATACACACAACACCTACAATGACTTCCACTAACAATTTCAGCTTGGCAAGCTAGTATCACCCTTTTTGTCTTGCACTGGCATTGCCATAAGACACCCACAGACTGTCAGCACATATATGTTATTTTTTTCTCTGGCTACATCTTCAGCCTTTGAGGCCTTTTAATTGGCATAAGATCATGTACAGTTTACAAAGGACTCTAAAGTCACATCTGTCAGAGAAGAAGTCACACTACTTTTTACAAAGCAAATGAGAATTCAGCTCGGGAAAAGAGAGAGTTGAAGGGGAATGCTTGAGATGTCGCACAAGTTGGATAAAGATCACTGACCTGGGAACTCTATACATTCTGGTCATAAAAAGGAAGTGACAAGGAACTACAGATAGTTTCTGTATGGAGAGGGCCACTTTGTATGGTAGTACACTAAGCCCCTCCAGATATAAAATGACAAGGAGAAAGCAACTATTTTGTATAACTTGAGAAGAAATAAAAGAATCTGAAGTCTGTTGAAGTGCCAGCAATAATATGCATTTTATATGTATGTATATATTTTATATAAATACATATACACATATTACGTATATATTATTTTTATATATGTATAAACATGTCTGGTGTCCATATATTAATGGAATAATATAGAAATACATATTTAAATGCTTAAAATGTCAACACCTATACCAATTTATTTCCTGTGCTGTTTTTCTTTTTTCCCACTTCAGTCAAGTGACAAATTATTATTTTTTTTTAGGAAACTCAGTGACAGGGAGGTGATTTAGCAATCTTCAGCAAAGCAGTACAGAACTTAAGTCTGAGATGTTCACACCCATTAAACCACTGTACTACCTAAGCTATCTGAGATCTCCATGTTTCCATGGCAGTATTTATTATGCACTACCACAAGATCACCCAGTTAGTTCTGTATGTATCCCGTTGCCAACATTTCATCATCTGTCCATGTTAATACTTTGGCAAACAACCTTTAAAAAGACTTTACAGAGAAAGATATAAAAGGCACAGGAGAAATTTCAAACTGACAGCAGCATTTGTCAGCTGGTATCCTCTGGAATTCAGATGTTTACTGAACATGGAGTCCTTCACATTATTAGGTGTCTATGAAAAAATAGTTCTTTTTAAGACTGACACCTACATACTTTCACTAAAACAGACAAGTATACTAAGAGGTTTTTGAGTGTATTATGGCCTATTTTTGTTCCTTAATAGGTTAAAACATTTCAAGCATTTTGTAAATTCCATTCTAGTCACGGCAAAATTTCCTTGAACCTTCAAGAAAATTGAGAATACTGTTGTAATGACTTAAATTTCAGTGATAATTAATAATAGAAAAAGGAAATGTGCAATAAAATCAAAAGGTGAAATTCACTCCCAAATAAAAAGCTAGCACAAGAATTGCACGGCTCCTACCCCTACCTTGGTATCTCCTAAAATGTGCTTAAGTGGTTCATGGGCTTGCTGGCATCTGCACAGGTGTGGATTTCATCTGATTTCATCTGACATATGGTATTGTGGCAACTTGCTTATGGCCAAAAATGTCACAGCTTTCTGTGCAGAAATAAAATAGACGTTTGTTTCAAACATAAATTCAGTCTCTATTTTTGCAGTCATTTTGTGTTCTAATTATAACAATCTAATTTGTAAACAACACATGCTGAGGTTTTGACAGTGAATTTCTGATGAAACACAGACTACAAATTTTAATTACGTACAGTTCTAATACAGTGAGCACTGCAGCATTTCTGTCATCTTTGAAATGGTAACAAAATGTAAAAAAAAAGTTTTTGAAATATGGGCATGAAGGTAATGAGATCAATAAATGTCAGCTAGAAAAAGTAATCACAACTCTAGAGACTCACTAACCTTTCTACAAATTCCAGAAATAATAGACTAGCTTGAATGAGGAATTCTTTAACAAAGCGAAACAGATACAATTATAAGGGGGAAGCGAGCCAAAGACTGCTGAATAATACCAAAAGCATTGCCTTTTTAGGTAAACAAGAGAAAACAATCAATAATTTTGCTTTTCCTCCTGTGATCCTCAACAATGCACTTTCCTTTGCACCTTCTGATTTTGAGAGCAAAGTATAATAAAAACGCATATGTAAACCTAGAGTTAAAATACAAAATATGACATAAAGTGCAGTGAGTGATAACAGTTTTCCAGACTGATGGCCTGATCCTTCTCTCAGGCAGACAGAAATGTTAGAACATTAATTGACCTCCATATAAATTCCAGATATTTAACACTCCCAAGATTTGGTGGTGTATGGTTTCTATATATAATTTATGCAAACTCAGAGCTTAAGGATTAATTAATTCAAGACAAGAAACTGTGTGCTACGTTTTAATGCCCCATGGTAGAATCTAACTTCTGTAAGAGAAAACATACTTCATATGCAGAGTGTTAGATTAAGTAATATTTGAAATGGTAATGTTGGTTTTTTGGTGGTGTTTTTTTTTTTATTTATTAAAAGTGCAAGAGGCATTGAACCTGAGGTGAAAATGGAAGGGAATAAAATATTTTGTCAAACCTATGCAGATGGGCAATTTTTTTTTTTCGAATGAAGCATACAATCTTCCTGAAAACATATTAGCATTTTATGAAGAATATGCAAAATTCACTAAGGACTTATGTACATAACAAACTGATTTTAGGGAAATCGGCTTTAAAAAAGAAGGGTAGGGATAACATGGAAAGTAATCCTTATTTTATTATCAAAGTTGGTTTTT
Organism: Pygoscelis adeliae; assembly: GCF_000699105.1. Classification (NCBI taxonomy): domain Eukaryota; kingdom Metazoa; phylum Chordata; class Aves; order Sphenisciformes; family Spheniscidae; genus Pygoscelis; species Pygoscelis adeliae. Next base: position 4,253,233 of record NW_008825410.1, read on the forward strand.
GTTTTTTTTTTTTTTCCCCAGCATTGACTGAACTTTTTTGGGTTCCACAAAAATGGATGGGCAGAGATTGAGATCCAGTCATTAGAGTCCACTCAGTGTTTGCAGGCAAAGGTGTGCAATTTTTTAAATTATGATTTGCAAATCATAATTTGCTGGCATAAAACCAGCTAGAGATATTAACAGTTTACATTTCATCTTTCAAATGCCAATCTAAAGTAATAAATGCAAAAGGGCTCCATATAGAACATACAAAGTATTATAGTATCACCATTAACTTTTATGATCAATAGTTTCTACTTTCTGTCATTCTGTACGTCCTGTTGAAAGGAATTGAAGAGCTAAGGTGCTGCCTTTGTAAATCTCCAAGTGTTTAAATCCACACACATACATTTTCCCCTTTGCTTTGCATCAAACTACTTTTGTGAGCAGGATTGTTCACATATGTACATGTATGTATAACATTTTTTATACATAACATTTTACATAAATATGTGTATATAGCATTTTGCAGGACTGGAGTTCCTGGAGGGAAGTAGTTCTGTGGCTAGTGTGCAACCCAACATAAAGTAACAGGTTGCTGTGATGATACCTTTTTGTTTTCAGCACAGAGCTAAAGAAATGAATATTCTTAAAGCTGAGTCAATACATTCTGCAAACCTGTAAGCATTAATTCCAAAAATGGACACACTGAATTTCTCCTCAACTTATCTGCTTTTCACATGTCTCTATGTGCTCATGGAGTGTCCCTACCCTAAGGGTCCTTATGCTGCAGTGATTTTTGATTGACAGAAAGTCTTAATCTAGCTACCATATTTAATCCGTTTCCTCCAGAGTCTGAGTTTTAAAATAACGCATCAAAAGCCACAGCCGTGGCTGACAAAGGCAAGACACCCACTGACTGCTAGAGGTACTTCAAGTCTAATATCAGTTGCTATTGCTAATCCATGAAATGCTTGTATCCTGTCTAGCTAGTAATTTGAATGAAATGGCTTGTGGAACATTCTTTTCTGGGTTTCACGTCACATCATGCTTAGCAAATGTTATCATCTTCCTTCTTGAGTCACTCTGGTGGTTGTTGAGGGCCACTCCAGGAGCACAAACTGGATTTCAAGTCAGTTCAGTTGACCAGGACTTAGCATAAAAATGCTGCGGCACCAGGAATGTAGAAGAACTGCAGAAAGCGATGTGGAGAGGAGCTTCTCTGCTCCAGCCACCCATGACTGCAGGAGCAGCCGTGGATATGTGGATACACATTAGGTGATTCACAAGTCTGTGTAGCTTTGGAAGTTGCTGCTATGTTAAGAGAGCGTGTATGTGTGTGGATGACACGGGAGCAGCCCAAAGCCAGCAGCAGTTGCTGGAACCACGCTGAATCCAGGTAAGCAAGAAGCTTTCATCTTTCAGAAATACAGACAGGGTATGTGCCAATTATAATGCTGTTTTTTGTGTTTTATGACCCCGCGACCCTGAGACTCAGACAGGAGCTGTATAAATGAGGACCATGGTATGCAGCTATGGATAGGAAGCTACATTTAAGGATAAAAATCTTTTTGGCCTATTATTTTGAATGAAGTGAGTTTCAGTCAAATCAATTTTTGCCTGTAAAGGCTTTGCTGTGGCACACCCTTCCTCATACAGGATTGCTCAGAGTAGTCTAAAGAAAAGCTGGCTGCAGAGAGCTGCGGAAGGATCTTGCAGGTGACAGGGCAGTAAGATGGCAGATGAAACTCAATGTCAATAAACACAAAATAACATGTATGGGAAAAATAACTCAAACTACACATCCACGATGTTGGTTAATTACCTATTGCCACTCACGGAAGAAATGTTAAAGTTCCTGGACAGGGTTATCCAAAAATGCCAGCTCATTGCTCAGCAACAGTCAAAAATGCCAGTCAAATGTTAGAAACTGCTAGGAAAGCATTGAAGAACAAAACAGAAAACATTTCAACACACTGTGCTCTGAAAGCAAAGGTGAAATAGACTGTGACTAAAGAAGTAGGAATGGTGCATGAGCTGATCTGCGAATTACTCTTTCCAATTTCTTAATATGCAAGAAGTGGAACAAAAATATTATGAGGAAGCAAGCTTAAAACAAACAAACAATTTCATTGCATAATCCATCATCAGATTATGAATTAATTGCTACAAGAGGTTTGTCAGCAAAATATATAAATGGACTAGATTCCTTTCCTGCTATTGAAGAGAAAGGTTGAAATGCATATTCAAAGTTAAGAAGTCCCTAAACTACTGATTTGCTATAGTAGCTCATAGGAGAACAAGGACAAGTTTAAATTTTCTTGGTTTATGGTACTTTTCTCTACTGACCATTGTTGGAGAGAAGATATTGGACAGCTCAGCACAGAAGTTATGTTCTTAAATTACAGTGCAGTTATAATTTCTGGTCCAGATGATGTGCTACTCCTTATTTAAATCCTGGGTAGAATTGCCATTCAAAGTGGCTTTGACAGACTGGAAAAATGAGCTGACAGAAACCCCATGAAGTTCAACAGTGACAAAAACAACCTCCCACAGCCAGGACACAGTAACTCCATGAAACAGCACAAACTGGAGACCAACAGGCTGAAAGGGAGCTCTCCAGAAAAGGACCTGAGGGTCCTAGCGAGGAAAGCTGAATTGAGTCATCGATGTGTCCCTGTGGCGATGAAGACTAACAGCATACTTCTCTCCTATCATGATTGTAGGCAACAGGTCAATGGATGTGATTAATTCCTTCTACTCTGCACTTGTGAGACCACACCTGAGTACTATGTCCAATTTTGAGCTCCCCAGAATAAGCAAGAATTTAATATACTGGAGTAAATCCAAGACAGTTACGGGACTGTAGCACACTGGACACAAGGAGAGGGTGAGGGAGCTGGGTATGTTGACACTAATTATCTAGAGCTGTCCTGTAAAACAGAGCACTGCTGCAATATCAGGGTAGAAAGTGGGAGGAACTTCATATTTGGCATCTAGCTGACTTGCTTGCTAAATGTCTCGCTTTCTGCATTCGCAGCACACAGCATCTCAGTGATAAAAACCCAGAAAGACCAATGAAAACAAAGAAGAAAAAGTAATGCACTTTGAAATTAGACTCTCATCTGATAGCCCAGTGTAGGTGTCTGAGCTGTGCTCAGTGGCTACCAAGAGTGCAGACAGAGACCAGCCGTCGTCTAGGTTTTGTATAGTACCAGTAATGAAGGATCTTCTTTTGGGCTCGAAAAACATTTCTTTTTTCAGATTAAATTTGTTCAAATTATAAAATTTAATTTTAAACCCAAAATACAGACACACACGCACACACATACACACGAGTGTTCATGCTCCTAGTTGTGGGGATTAACGGCACGGACTCTGGCAAGCAGCAACCAAAGACCTTTATTGCTCTATATTAGCGTAATTTATAGCGAGCAAAAGTGTCCATGTGCTATCTGCAGCCTGCAGATAGGTTACTGCCTTGTGTTCACGTGCATCTATGCTCCAGCGGATAGGTCTGCTCTTCCTGACCATACAGCATGACTTCATGGTCCTTATCTTGTTTACTCCTTTCCAGCAGCTCATTCCTTTTTTCCTTATCTTCTGCCTGCGTGCTTTCTCATGGGTATAGTGCCTGTTCATTAAAACCGAATTCAGTAATGTCCATAGTTAAAAATCTGATCCCCACACCTAGTCAACTGTGGCAGCAGAAAACTTCTGCTTTGATGTTTTAGCTTCAAGAAAAAACCTTTACAATTGCAATGGAATGATGATAATTGAAGGCTTCCTCCATGACAGGTATCTATAAACATTTAAAATTCTCAATGCCTGAATACTGCTATTCACTGATAGCATTTAGCTCTCACTTAATAGAAGCGTACCTCCCTGACTCCTTAGAGGAAGACAAGTTCCTTCTGCTGTCAGCCTGTAAGAAACAAGGTTTCTGCATGGACAAAGGGGACTGTCCCAGCTGACAAGTGCAAAATGGAGGCAGAGAGAAATCACACTAAAACAAACTCCCTGAAGGACCTGGAGCCAAGTTCAAATCTGGATAGAGCTATAATATTGTAATTTTTTCAGAGGTACTTTTTGGCAGATAGCATTAAGGAAGCTCTGTTTCTCAAGTTCACCACAAGATGGAGGTGCTGTAACTCAGAATCATACATTAAGCGATCAGGAAAATGGTGGGTGTTGTGCAATGGGCACTGTAAAATTTTATGGACATATTTAAGAAAGTAATCAAAAATAATTGTATGCAACTGTGCCATATTATTTTGTTAATTTATTTTAAGCAAACTGTGTAATGACATAGCCAACCATCTCTGAACCAGCATTATTTCAAAATGCAGCAGCTTCAAATTTGCATTTGAATTACTGAATGCTGCAGATACTATTCTAAATTGCATATCCATTGGAGGTCGAGATGGCTGATAATATAAGTTCTCCAAAAGCATCCGAAGTGATGGTTGCCAGAGGTCATGGGTGCCACCTTCTCGGACGTATTATCCTGAAATGATC
>NW_008825410.1:4257771-4265294 GCF_000699105.1 Pygoscelis adeliae
TGCAGCTTGGTACCAACCAAAAGAGATGATAAAGGATGTTTTTGTCTGTAACAATTATAGGTCTGATTGCAGACATTCACTCTGACCTCTGTCGGAAGATCCAGGATGGTGTTTGCTATCAAAAGGCTTTGAAACCACTTATTAATTCACAATTATAGTACAGTTCACTTGCTTGTAATAAACGTTGCTGAAGCAGAGACAAGTAAGGGAGCTCTCATTTGGGCTTTCTGCAGAAGCCCAGCAGATCATGGAGATGAGCTGTTCCTCTCTTCCAAAAGCTTTGTCTTATGAGTCTGCATGGATAGGTTCTTGTCCTGTGCTTTCTTCTTCTTTTATTTAAAACTTCAAAGGGAAAAAGGTGAAACATTTTTTTCTGCTACTCCACTTTTTTCACTCACATCATCTTTGCTACTGGTTATTTTGCTGTTTTAAGGAGAATTTGAAACATAAGTGAAATTGGTTGGTCCAGGTTACATTACAATAACACAGAAATGGAAACAGTCAGAAAGGAGAGCACTATGAAGACCTAAATTTTGATAGTTTTGTACCAGTTGGATACTTTTGAAGTTCAGTGAAGCTATGTTTGCATTGAACAAGTACGACAATACAGAGAAGCGAATCTCTAGATGTGCTCCTAAGCCATAGAGAAATACTCTCTAGGTCCCACTATGCAAATACTGTCTTCATCTGCACATGACCCCTTTCCTGCTCTGAGCAACCACACCCCATGATCTGCTGGTTGCACAGTTCATGCGACTACAGTTTACTTGGTTTTAGTCAGATTAATTTAAACAGATTAAGATTCAAGATGTGAAAACAAGTAGATGTCCCCCTAATGTAAAGTAAATTATATTTCCATAGCAAGAAAAGCCAAAGGAACAGTAACAGTGTGAGGAGGAACTGTAAACAGTTGTAGACAGTATCTGAAGGCAGATACTGTATGGCTTCACAAGTGAGGATGAATTAAATTTGAAGTTCTTAAAATAGTTCTCATTGTACGTGAGAAAACAGTGAATGCTGAAGGTTTTAGAAAACAAGTACACATAATAGATTGATATCATATTTGATATATCATTATAGAGCTGCTATAGGATCTACATTATCTTTCATTTTCAATTCATTCTTAAAAATGTGAGGTAAATTGCCAGAGTTGTATAGCAGACAAAATTCACATGATTAGGGAATAAAGAAGTAAAAATGTATCAGGGATTTTAGTTGTAATACATCTACTATTCACAATGACAGATTGTTGCTGAGCAAGCTTGTGATTTACTACATACCATAAATTTGGTTTAATTTCTCCTAATTCCAAAAAATCCCAGAAAAGACACGAAATCAGAAAAGATTTATTTTAAATGAGTTTCTAAATGAAATTCTGTAGACTTCATTACTATCACAACAAAACATTTCACATCAAAATATGTTCTGACACATTGAATAATTTTGCAGTCTACAAATATTTGTAAAATAACTCAGTGAGGCTGAATCTGTGTTTATTGATTTAAAAAATGTTTCCAAAGAATAACCAAACAAACTTAGGCAGAAAAGTTTACATCCAAGTGCTTCTAGTCTCTCTTTAAAATTACAAACCATAGTTAACAGCAAGATAATATATATTAAAAATAGATTAACATTTTAAGCCATATAATTGTCTAATTACAAAAGGCCATTCTTCATCGTAGCTGATTTTTACACACTACGTTTTCAACATTGCTGCTTGTTTTTCAGAAAGTAGTTGGCAGAGGGTTTTTATGTGTTTAGAAGAAAGCACAAAACATAACACTGATTTTTGATGTGCAGATGTTTGCTATGGTTCCTCATCTGAAACTGATAGCATATAAATGGATTTATACTAGTGAAGTGGGACATGTCTTGTATCAGAGGAAATCTGTGGCAAAGACAAGGGTGCCAGTTGTTCAGGTGCTGAATACAGCCACTGTGTCTCCCCAAAACTCTTCTTGGTTTACACAGATGCCCCTCAGCATTGAACTGTCAAACAGGTTCAAGTCCACTCCTGCGGCAGCTGCATAACTCAGGAGGAACATGCTTTGTGATAAAGTAACAGCTCCTTCAACTAATATTAGGGTCTTCATAAAAGACCCAGCTGATTTGGAGACAAATCTTGGTTTTTTGTGACTGACACTGTCAGTATCATGACCTGAAGTAATTTAATACTTTTGTGTTCTGCAATTGGATGGTCTATGAAAATACATGCGGTCGGTTACAGAGATGGCAAGTAGCTTGTTAATCCACAGTCACTTGAGAATTATAAATTATATAACCGTATGCATGGGCACAGGTATATAGTTGAGAAGGAGACTACTATGGGTTTGACCATTCCCATGAAATAGATACTGTGTATTTTTTACAAGATTTTCACACATTCTAAATTGAGGGTTATATTACTTAAATTCTACTGATAAAGTTAAAATGCTATACAATAAGAGGAAAACAAGCCCTTCAGATTTATTTATATCCTACCTAATGCAAATGTAAATGTTCTTCTATTCCACATAAATATGCAATCCCTTCCTTGAAACTTGCTAAGCTGTCTGCATCAGCAGTTTCTCATGAGTTACACAAGTTGTTCATCTCTGAAAAAAAACACACAGCCTCCCCTTCGCCACCAAAAAACCCCCACACTAATGTAAATTGCAGCTCCTGGCAACCACAGGTGAGCATCAAACAACAGAAGTTACATAATTATGTTTTTGATGACTGAAGAAGTGAGCTAAATCCTAACGTTCTTTCCCATTTTTATGCAGTTTTTGGTAGAAGTCCCCACAAACTTCAACCTAAAAGGGCTTGAGGAGGAATGAAGCAGGAGGAATCAACATTGGTCCACTTTCAGGAAAGTGAAAAATATTAGGTAGCAAATTGGAGCAGCAGCCTATCTATAAATTGAACTTTGATATGATACTTAAACTTTAATTGTGAACTGAACAAAATATTTCATTTCTTTGGGGACATTATATCTTTTTAAAATGAATTTTGTCCAAAGCAAAACAAATAATTTTGTTTGGGAATGGTCAAAATTAAATAATATATATTATATTATACTTTTTTTTTTTAATATATATCCCCCTTTTTGCTGAAAATATTTGTGATGTTCATCACAAATGTTTGTACTGTGTTGACCAACTCAAGTTATTTCACCAGCTGTAATCCAAAATGGAATTATAGATCCTGTAGGTTTCTTTTATTGATTTCTTTTTTATTATTGGTACACATTTGTACTAACTTGAGACACAGTTTAAAATATCATGTCACTGTTTTTATCAGTTGTTAAAGGTCAAGAGATTTATGTCTTCATCTGTAGATAGTTTTAAAGTCTCTCCTTTACCACAGCTCTAAAAGAATAGGATTCAGGTCTCATCCCTTTATTCTGATGCACCACTAAAAAAGATATGGCATCACTCTTACTTTTCACCTAAGTGGGATAAGAAAGATTTGGTACTTCAGACTAAATTCTGTTTCAGTTACAGTGGAGAAATATCACTTAGAATTAACATGGGAACAGATTCAACATGGGACCAGCATTTGGCACAGGTTTCCAGAAAATTCTGTTCATTCCTATGAAATAAATAAAAGTATCATTGATAAGTCAACCTGGGAGATAATTCAGGAAGGATTTTGATTCAATAAGCTCTTTGAAAGTTTGTTACTTAGAATTCTGGGCCTGAAATCCAACACCTGATATTAAATTTTTTTATTGAATAAGCCAGATGAGACCCAAAGAGCACAAGGTTACAAAGCAAAAATGCAGAACACATTTAGAGACCTTTGTGTCCCAGAGCTGCGGCTGATAGCAGCTAGAAAAGCAGTGTGCAGACCTCCTAGCACTGCCCCTACGGAAACGTGTTACATGTGAATGACTGCTTTGATAAGCTGCACATACGCTCCAAGGAAAGGTGCCACCGGCCTCCCGAGCTCACCTACTGAAATGAATGAATCCCAAGACACTCTTTGAAGATTGTTTATAAGGCTTATATAAATTTAGTGTTAGTTAAAGAAATATTTTAGCACAAAAGCAACTGTGTATTACTACAGTTTTGCTTTGGCACATATGCTAAGCCTTAGTGCTATTATGTTTACTACCGAGATGACCAAAGTCCTTGACAAGAACGGGATGCCACTGTGTTAAGCAGCTCAACAACTGTTTGATTGTGAAGATTAGATTTCTGTTTTACTCAAACTGGCAGTAAAGTATCATTATGCAGTGGATATGTATTTATTTACACTTTATAATGAGCTTTTAAAATTAAGTGGTTGTTCACAGTATGCAGGAGTATTTTGAGGATTTAAAAGGCAGTGTACTAATAAAGATGAGAGCTGTAGAGGCTAGTGTTTGGGGTTTTTTTTTCCTGAAATGTAAGCAGTTCTGTTGCAGAAATAGTTCTGCCTTATTGAATTATGAAACACCATCCTTGTTCAAACTGGGGAACAATGTCAGGAAGCCTTCTGCCTGAAGAAGTCATGTGCAATATTAGTAGTACCTCAGGAGGGTTTTTTACCCTGTACTTGTGGTAGGACTTTAGATTGCTTTTTTTTTTCCCACAGTATGCCATTTGAGTTTTTATACATACTCAGCCAGTTGTTAGAAAGGATACATTTTTATAAACTGAAGAATAGAAATCTCAAAGGTAACCAAATAACTCTTTAATCTGTTTTCTTCAATTCTGTCAGGTACAAAATATGAATATGAATATTAATGGAATTAAGGTGGCTTTTGTATGTGCTATGCAAAACTGGAACATCAAGGGCAGAAGCATTATGTGTGATTCCTCCTGCACAGAAAAGAAATGACATTAAAGGGAGAAGCTCCAGAATAAAGAAATAAATTTAACAGGGGAATAGCCTGCACTGAAAAAGGACTGAATTTCCTACTGAAAACTGTGTTAGATTTAACCAAAGCCCCTGATGAATTGTCCTGAAGTGCTGTGTTGGGTAATTGTTGGCACCTTTTGTTAGCAACATGCAGCTTACTAGATGATGCTTTATAGTAAATATAGCCAATTATAATTTTCCATTCATTGTACAGTGTCACATACAGACCCCGGTCAAGGCTCAGAGCCTGACCATGCCATGCTACACACAAGTGATGGAGGCACTCCCAGAGGGACAACTTCCGAGGCATCTCTTGCTTACAGATGGCCCATTCCAGCTCCAAGAAGAAAACATGTAGCTCAATGACAAAGTAAGGAAAGGAAGTAAAGCAACAAAATAAAACAAAAAAGCGGTTGAGTAAAAATAGCGTGTCAAAGATCCAGGCCTCCTCATTTGCATTGTGCCTGCAGACGTTACGGACCTCCAGGGCTATTTGAGAGCTATTATCCACTGCTACGAGCAGTGGACACATACCAGAACCTGCACATGTACGAAGGCAGAGCCGATAAAGTATGTACTTACTTTATATGTCACTATGAAGAACAGACCCCCTCAAATCAAGGGATCTTCATGGCAGAGACTAAAGACAACACCAGCTCTCAAAATCTCATGGTAAAAACATGAAAGCTGGCAAACTGGAAAGTAAAGGGACAAAGGAGCGAACCATAGTCTTCTTTAGTTGCTTTACTGTTTAAGAGGGGAATCTTGACTGAAACTGGGGAAATGCTGTTTGAATTGGAGAGCAAGTAGTGCTCTCCAGTTAAACTTGTACTTTAAAAGCAAGAAGAACGCTGAAAATTTGAGCTTAGTGGACTGGGCAATTCAATCTTCTCTAACCCATGGTAAAAGACAGTATGGATTTGTACATATCTTAGAGAACCAGCTGTGCTTTGGAAATTATTTTTCTCCTTTCTCACTCCAAAATCATCTTTATTTGCCTACTCATTTGCATAAACAGAAATAAGGTAGAGCTCGTAGACAGTAACTACCCTCTCCCCTCACATCTGGCAATTTAGAGACATGCGTTAGGCACGATCTCGAGGGAATATAGTTATACAATTTTTAAGAGTTATTGTTTTTTCTTTTTTTTTATTTTGAGCTTAAAAGAATGAGGACCAGGAGAAAGAATACGGTATGTAATTACATTTAATAAAATAAAGGGAACTGTTGGCTAACAGCTTGCTAACAGTTTGCTAAGTGCATTAGTTTTCTTTCTTCAGCCCAGACAGCAGCAAATCTAGGCTAGCTATTGTCTCCAGACAAAATATATGGACAGACACAGATGGGTCCTACAGGACACTGATGGTATGCAGCTGTTCCAGAAAGCTGTTCTAGACACTCTGGGGCAAGTGGGATAAATTGGGAAGCGGAGCCATGCCTGCAGCAAGGGCTGGGGGACGTGCCTGGCGCACACTCCCAGCAGCCTGGATGTGAAATGTGAGGGTGGCTCGCAGAGAGTCTGGTCCCGCCAGCTTGTAACCAAAAAAGTGTGTGTCTCCAGGATAGATTCATTCACGGATTTCTTGGTGTATGCATAGCGGTGCATACTACTGATACCTGCCACAGGTATATTTTAGTTAGTGAAAAATATTTCATTCCTCGCATTAATTTGTGCGGTTAGTCTTGGGGATAATAAGGATATCTATGTGAGAAAGCAAAATCAATTGTGTAAATCGCAATTCTACCCTAAAAATATATCTCCATAAAAGGCTGGGACTGGAAATAGCATTTTGTTGAGACTATGGGTTCAAAAACTCTTGACTTGTGAAGAATTTGGGGCAAGATTCATTGCTAAGCATTTAACTTAGACAAGAGATTTCTTGCTTTTACCTCAGAAGGATTTCTTCTGCATCCTAATAAATAGATATTTAGCAACAGCATCTGCTGCATCAAGATGCATTTTTACATGTTTACAGTATTTTTACCATTGGAATTTGAATGCATTGCTGTCTGATTGAATAGCACTGTACCATACTAAAAAAAAAACCAAGACAGCTTAAATTTTTCATCCTTAACCAATATCATTTATGTCAGCAAAAAGATTACCAGCTGTTTAATGACTCATCCCCTGTCCCCCTTTTGTGACTAGCAGTCTATGGAAGGGATCATTCTGTAACAAATGTCAAAAAGCATGTTTTATCTAAACAGCTCAACATACTCTACTGACAAAATTTAGTTAGGGATAATTTATACTCTTCAGTAGCCAAAGCAATCTACGGGTTCTTTTAAATTGCTTTTGTCTCCAAAATAAACTCAGTTGGCTGTGCAGCATGAAGCAGAATTTAAAGCAATATTTCATAAATCTGTCACTGAAGATTAAAGTAACCTTTAATTTACAAATGTTGTTACCAACGCTGTATATTCACTTTGCAGAGCTTTGAAAATTCAAGCATTTCTCATACCTCTAACCAAAGCCACTCACAACCTCACAGAAAAAGAACAACCAGAGCCAGAAACTGTCAGTGCAGCTTCTGTAAATCTCCACTCACTGGTATTTCTCTGTACAGCTGAACTAAGTAGCATGCAAGGGCAACCTATGAACACAGGAAAGGGAAAACAGACCCCTTCTCTTTCCCACACATAACTGGGAGCTTGAAACTTTCCCATGATTCTCATACATTGACTGAAGGTAATTC